>NC_136486.1:133959235-134484235 GCF_053919585.1 Euprymna scolopes | reverse complement strand
ATTTTTTTCAAATAGTATTTGGAAATTAAATTCAAGTTTCACAATATCTTTTTTTTTATTTAATTGTTGGCTGAAAGTACAGAATAGTTAACAAAATACTTTTCTCTCCCCATGTTAAGAATGGGTTTCTAAATAATAAGATTATTTCAGCATGATATATATATATATATATATATATATATATATACATTGGCTACTAAAAAACATAATTCTACCTTAAGTACAAGTAAGAAGTTATAAATACCATGATAACAGAAACGCATGTACTTAGTACATTTTGTTGTTTTTTTTTAAAAACAACAAAATAATTTTGGCTCAGTATTGTTTCGAAATCAAATTTGAAAAACTTGAAAATAATCTTTTTAAATTGACAAACTCAGAATAAAAAATGAAACTTTTTTTGCTTTCGTTTTGAAAGCAGAAAATTTTTTCTATTTTTAAGAGAATACAAACAAAACTCGTTAATACACTGACTGTAAGCTGGTCAGCGCATTAGTGCATAACGAGCCGTTTCCCTGTTAAATTCTATATTCTGTAATTTCTATAAAAGATAACGTTTCAAAGAAATTTCCGCACAATTAATAATTATCAAATATTTACATATTATACATGAAAATAATTCTGAAACTATTATCTATATGAAAATGGATGATATATATATATGATTTATCTATCAATTTTTAAATATTCTTTGTCAACTTTGCACGGTCATAACTTTGCTTCCTGTGGTCACAAAAATATAAATCAAAGTCCAATAGAGATGGACTTCTATGTTTATTTAACCTGTAAAATTTCAGCCATATCCAATTAAATTTTAACTTGCGCATGTGTATCCAAACGTAACATATGAAATGTAAACATTGAAAAAAGTTTCCCTTTTTGCTGTTGTTATTTTTTACCGTTTTTTTTTTTTCATTTTTAACTTGGAGTATAAAAACATTGAACGCATGAAAGAAAAATAAATTGATATCATTGGAATGCTTATTCTATTCTCTTTCCATCAATGTAATTCTTTTGAAAATTGACCCACAAATAAAAAACATATGACTTGTTGAAGCAGATTAGGTATGTAATATTGCCGATGTCCACAAAAATATAGCATATGCTTGTAATGTTAATACCATAGAGGATACATCCTTTTAAAACATGGAACACAGAGAGATCTGATATAAATGTACGGAAGCTATCCCATAGAGTATCGATATACTGTACGATGGAGAGGTACGTCTGAGGACCTATTACATTTCATTTTTATCTTAACTGATACAACAGAGTGGTCAGAAGATCCCAGTGGAGACAGAACGGAAGATGAACATAACTCAGGGCAAGTTGTGAAGAAGAGGTCTAGGAGTATACTGTCAGTGTTGGGGACACGGGTGGGTTCATGAACAATTTGAGTGAGGTCATAAGCAATGGAGAAATCATGACAGGACCTCCTCTCGTCATCGGTCTTGTTTGAGTGGGTTAGAATCAATCCTCTACTGAATATTATATATTACGAGAAATAATTTGCCCGGTGGACTAATTCACAAAAATAATTTTTTTAAATAGTAATGATAATGTTCTTCATCAAATTTCGTCTTGCAATATCAAGAATTCAATAATTTAACTTAGCCACTTTTCAAGTTAAAATAAAAAAAACTGAAATGATTTTAAAAGTATGTTTATTATCTGAACGACCTTTAAAACAAAGAAATAATAAAAACATCTTCAAATATAGAAAAATCGTAAAAACCACAACCCAACAATCAGAATATTCATTTCTAGATGCGTCCAAAAAAGGTTTGTTCATTCATCTGTCACGCAAAAGCATTTTTACTGTGAATGCATCTCGATGAGAGTTTCATTCAAACTTTCATGTTGAATTTTAAAATATACAGCGTTAAAAAAATATCAGCTATAGTCAGATGAAGACATTACCGTGGGACTGCTGTCCTGTTGATTACATCTTGATTATCTTCACATTTAATGTTAACAAAATCTTGTCAAAAACTCAAAAGCATTTAGTTCATACCGTTGACCACTGTTAGTACTCCTATAATTTTCCTCAGCTAACAATCATTTTAGTCTCATTAATCCGTATCCTTGAGTTGATTTCAGCCTCGATAAGTTGTGAATCAATTGTAAAAAAATTATTGTTAATGTTAGTATGTCTGTGTCATTAAAAATGACCACATACTTTTTCTATTACTTCCTAAATTCTTAAAACCTCTATAATTAAATTAATTTCGAAAAATAGTTGTCTTCTTAATAATAATATTTTAGTCTGTTCCTGTTTATTAATACTAATATCTGCTTAAATATATACTAAACTAGTTAACTCGTGTCCCGGCGTTGCTGGGGCAAGAAAATTAGCTGAAGAAATTTCATATCGAACTTTAAACGATTCGGTATGATCGTGTTAATGTTACTCCGTTTGTGTATACGGATTTATGGTGTTAACTCGAACATGATAAAATTGGCTTTATTTTTATATGATATATGGCATTGCACTTAAACATGATATTTTGATTTATGCAGATTGCGCATGTATTATTATAGAATCAATCCTCTATTGATTATTATATATTACGAGGAATAATTTTCCCAGTGGACTAATTTGCAAAAAAATTTAAAAAATAATAATGATAATGTCATTCATCGAATTCCGTCTGTTTTTGTTTACAATATCATGTCAACTAATATTTGAGCTTGACGATGCATGCCCTGGAAAAGTCACTTCTGATTAATGTTTACTTTTAAAATATGCAAACGAAGAAATGATTTGTAGTGATTTTAAATGGTACCTATTCTTTTATTGTAAATTGAATTTATTAATAAGAAAAAAAATTTTTTAATAAAATAAGGTTTGGACAAGGGAGGGCTCATTCGACCTGTAGTCGAATGCTTTACCACTGAGCTATGTTTCCAGATCTCAACAAAGCTGCTTTTTTCTAAGAAATTATTTGTTGAGATTTTATTATCTCCCTTACTGGTGCAAACTAAAATATTTCCATGTAAAAATTCTTTTTTATCTATAGGAAAGAAAGACTATTTTTAGGATCCGATTTTCGATATTTATTCGATAAATTTCCGTACAAAATATATCTAAGAACATTGCCAGACATTAAAGATGTACTGATTATCAAATTGTCTGATTACTGATTAATTGGTCTTTGATAATCGGCCGATTACCGATTAATCAGCCAATTACCAGGTTTTCTAATGCCGATTTATCAGAAAATTTTGTTGTCATAAATTATGCTAATATTAATTAAATTATATTGTAAACGAAGACAATTTAACTCCCTCTTTCGCTTACCAGTGAAAATTTATCGAAGAGAGATGCATCATCTATACCATATTATCAAATAACAGGCATGGCGTACTATTAAACTGAATTTGAGGCAAATAGATGTAAGTAAGCATATGGAAAATTTCCCTCCTTTCTCTTCTTATCAAATTAACATTATCATTTTTTTAATTTAAATCACCGTCAAAGAAAATTATTATCTCATCTTTTAGTTTTCATGTTGAGGATTTGTACAGTATATTATGTCGATGTGCCAACCGAAAATAAAGCATTTTTCATCAGTCGTATTCTTGTTCCTCATTTTCAAACTCTTGCGACACACACACACATATATATATATATATTTATTTTTCTGGTTTAGATAATGTATATTTTATTGAGATAAATTACTAAATAGATATCAGGCATAAGTAATTTAAATACGTAAAAAATTACCTAAATATTGGCAACCACCTTCAACCATTATGGCGACTAGTTACTGCTGAAAGTATTTTGATGTCAATCTAAACAATAAGAATAGAGATGCTTGCTAGTTATGTCAAACCATTACATCAAAGGATGGCAAACAAGAAAAAACTTTTATCTTAGAAACGTTCATTCAAAAGCAGCAAAAGTTGCAAATAAAAGGAAGCACAATGAATATTCAGTGAAAGACATTCCAGGAACAAGCGGCAGCAACTACGAGCCTCCAGCCAAATACCAAACTACTATAGAATCAATACTGGCCAAAAAAAAAAGTTTGGGATATTAATGATCACAGATCACAAGTGATTCATTATCTGATAAGAGAAATGGTTGCTGTTGATATTCAACCATATTCTGTGGCATCTGACATTGGATTTAATAGGCTTATTGCAAACTTTGTTCAAATTACAGCATTCCATGAAAAAAAGTACTTCACTTCAAAAATAATTTCCGATATATTTATAAAAGTAAAACAAAAATTCAACTGTCTCTTGCTGAAATTAGCATCATTTCATGAGCTACAGACATTTGGACAGCTATAACAGATAATGCGTCCTTTCTGGGTTTGACAGGTCATTGGCTTTCAAATTACTAGAGCGTGCTTAGAGTTGTTCTATTCCCTGGTGAACACACAGGTGCAAGTGAAGAATTGCACAATGTTCTGGATGAGTATAAAATATTCAACAAACTTTTCTTAGTTTTGCAGGATTTAGTAGCCAATATGGTTTAGAATCATTATCATGCATTGTAACTCAGGCTGTGAAGTCAACCATTACTTCTAACAGAAATACAGTTTCTCACTTTAATCGCTTTCTATTAGCAATAAGCAAATTAATTGAAATACAGGATCAACTTAATTTGGAAAATCAAACTCATTCAAGATGTGAACACATGATGAAATTCAACATTAAAATCCTGAAAATAAATTAACAAAGAAAAGCTCTTGTAATGTATGCTGTTGATAAGATTTCTACCTTAACAACTTGCCAATAGGAACTCGTTTGAAAAAATATCCAGTTTCTTAATCCATTTGAAGAAATCACCAAAGAAGCAAGTCACAGAACATCAACCATATCAATGATACCTACAAATTTAGCTCAGAGAGTATTTCTGTCAAAAGCTGTCCAATCTAATTCTAGTATTTTAGTGGAATCTTTCTTAGCATTGTTGAACAATTCAGGTTATTAATGGAAACAAGATTTTCATCTTATCTAAATAATAAAACTTGTGTGTCTACTTCCAATAGACGCATGATTCAACTATTAATTTTAAAAGATTGGCATAGAAAACATATTTAGAATTGGATTCTACATCTACTTTCCAGTGATGATAATGAAGCAGAATCAGCAGGATACACCTCCCTGCTGAGCGTCAAGAAGCACGAACATGTAGAAATAACAAAATGGCAACTCTGAAGCCAACTGACAAAAAAGTAACCAGTAAAAATGTCACAAAAGATGCTTTCATCACTCTTAGTATAAGAAGACATGGAAAGTGTTCAACTGAGCTTCAATCTATGGTCCCCCCTCGCCAAACTTTCACAAGAAACACTCGTCTAGCTGTAAACACTATCAATAATTTCCCCCACTCTTTATCTGTGCCTAAACCTAAACGTAGATTCCATGAACAAAGCTTCTTTCTTAGAACTGCACGCCTGTGGAATTGTCTTCCGTTTTCCTGCTTTCCGACTCACTACAATATGGTTCAAGTCTAAAGTTAATAAGTTCTTGATGAGCCGTTCCATATAAGTTATTAAATTTACCAAATTTTCATTACTAATGATTACTATATTGACCAATTTCTACTGTACACTCTTTAACCCTTATCCTTGAGTGGCCTCTGGGCCTTGATAATGTGGTGATGCCTATGTAAAAAAAAAAAAAAAAAGACAATAGAAAGTGAAAATACAATTATTTCTAATTCAATTTCGGCCTTCATTTTTGAGGTGTGAAAAGTGAACATTGCATCATTTATAATAGAAAAATTGCACTGATAGATAATTTTTGTATCAAATAAAACTGAATTAAATGACAGTAAATATGAACATTCAATATAATTCTATAATGATTATTATGCCTATTTTTTAAAACAATTCCAGCTGTAACTTACTTCATTATAAGTCGATAAAAATGTTGATATGTCCAATTTTGGTAGGGGAAATAAAGTACAAAATGTCAAACATACTAATTTCAAAATCACATATCACAAAAACTATTAAACGATCCAGATCTGAAATATTGCATGGCTTATCAATACATATTGTAGACAGCTAAATATATCCAAATGTCAGCTCTTTACACCATATACTTCTTTAGTATCCTCAAGAAAATGTAATATAATTTTATGTAGTGTTTTTCACTTTGTATCATGGTGATGTAATTAAGTAAACATACATGTTCAACATTAATTTAATTTTAATAAAAGAGAGAGCTGCATGTTATCCACAATAGAGTTCTTTATACAATTGGTATTTCTTTGCGATTCTGTTGAATTCTTCACTTGGCACTGATCACATTCGTACATTTAAGGTGGTTCCCTCAACCTCTTCCCCAGTCAAACATATACAGAGAAAAAAAAACTTCAGTTGTCCTTTTTCAATATTTGTGGCACAAATCACTTGTTTTGTATTGTTTATTGAACTGTTAGGTGAAAGTACAGACTAGAAAATATCCTCTCCTCAACATGTTAAGAGTGGGTTTCCAAAACTTTCTTTGCATAAGTACTGTTGTTTTTTATTGTTTTAAGATTTTTATTTTATTTTTGTATTGGCTTTGTTCAAGTTAACGCTGTGATTGGTTACAAATGATTTATTTTCGGTTTGTGTGGACCGTTCTGCTTTACGTTGAATTTCCAGAAAAAGTCCCTTCTGATTAATGCTTACTAGTTTTAAAATAAGCAAACAAACTTGACGTTTTTATGGCATATATGTGAGGCAGAATGATTTGCACAAACCGGAATTTTTTAATGACAGATTCGTTCAGTTTTTTCATACAAGAATTTGGGACACTATAAGATTCCTACCTTCACAACTTACCAATGAAGACTGGTTCAAAAAATTGCCCAGTTACTGAGTCCATTTGAAGAAATCACCAAAGAAGCAAGTCACAGAACTTTAACCATATCGATAATACCTACAATGTTAGCTTTGAGGTTATTTCTTTCAAAAGCTGTCGAATCTAATTTTGATATTTCTGACTTTAGTGGAATCCTTAACACTGTTGAATAATTCAATGAATTAATGGCAAGAAGATTTTTATCTATCTAAATGATAAAAACTTGTGTCTGCTTTCTTAGATCCAAGATTCAAATTTAAATTTCAAAAGAATGACATGGAAAACACTTTGGATTGGATTCTACATCTTCTACTTTATACTGATGATAATGAAGCAGAATCAGTAGGATACATTTCTTCAAGCTCTGTTGAGTCAAGAAGATCAAGGTGAAAGTAAAACTATCTTTTTCAAGCCTGTTTGATGAATCATCTTCGAATAAGCCTACAGTAACAAATCACAACTTAGAGCAGGTAGAAGGGGAGTTAAACCTGGAGACTGCAACTACAACAGAAATACAAGTATCACAATCTAAACTTAAAGAGAGTAAATCCTTAAGTGCACAAAAGAACTTGATCATTATGTAGCTTTACAACTACTCGCAAAAGGTGATAATCCATTTCAGTGGTGGAGGAAGCCACAGAAGACCTTACCACTACTGAATAAACTGACTTCAAAATATTTAAGTGCACCACTTTCATCTGTGGAGAGTGAGAGGCTCTTTAGTACAGGTCGTTATGTGTCTGAGACTTCAAAAGCCCTAATGTTTCTACATTACAACTTAAAAGCATTCAACTTTAGATACAGGACAATATGAGAGCATAGAAGCAGGCAGCAAGAATAGAAGAGAAAGTAGAGCAACAGCAGGTGCAGAACTTCAGTTTATAGTTATTCACTTAAAGAATTACAATTTGTACTTGGTAGTTAGTTTTTAATTTCTTTTTTCTTATCTAATTGTTTAATTATATTCATTTAAGAATTGGAAATTGTACTTTGTAGTTTGTAAGTTTAGTTAATAAAGGTAAAAAGCCAGACAATTAAATGTTAAGTTAAATTAGCAGTTACTATGTTAATGTGTCAAAGCTATCTGGTGAGTCACTTGGCAGTGATGAAATGATTTACATTTAATAGGAAAGAGAAAAGTAATTAATCAGCCGATTATCGATTAATCAACTAAGTGGTTGATTAGGCTGATTACCGATCACCTGCCGATTAATCAGTACAACTTTAACAGACATATAAATAACTTTTGTGTGAAATTTGCAAAAGATAGGCTCAGTCATTTGGGAATCTATAAGGAAGGAATTCACACAAAGAGACTTTTGTATAATAGTAGAGATTTACAAAAACAAAACAACTTAATATAGCTTTTAATATCAGCATTAATATATTAAATGTGTGCCATGATTAAAAGTTAAATTTAAAAAATGATATAAGTAAACAAAATTTAAAAAAAAAAAAATAACTACACAAATACATAAACGATAGATTCAATCGCACCTTTCTTTTTCTTGTCTTCCCCCCCCCCGACTAAAAAGCAATAACAAAAATCACAAGAGAACAAACAATAACAATCTCTTAAAAAATTTTTTAAAAAAATTTAAAAAACTTCTGATTACAATCGAAAGTGCTTGCAATGGCAGAAATAAGACTACTATACCAGCTATCACCTGAGATCCGAAAGATTGCTCACTAAATTGAGAAAATACTTAGGAAATTTGAAAAGTGCAAAAACTTTGTAGTTTTTAATATAAATAATGACTTGCTGTCTAATATATACATGTGTGTGTATATAATGTTGTGTAGATAAAGAATAGAGCCATTTTTGTAGGAAATCTTAAATAGGTAAGCTGAATGCATAGCAGAGCAATAACAAAGTTAACAGAAAAATGCAACTAAACTTTTGGTTGCTTTTCTCTTCCTTTAACACACATATATGTCAGTGCAGTTACATGATTGTCTTGAAAAGTTCCGTAAATAAAATGTTTTATCAGGATTACATAAATTGCATTAATGATTCAGAATAACATCTTTATTTACTCAATTGTAACAATCTCAACAGATTATTCACGTTTTTGATATGTATTTTAAAAGCATATTATATAATGAAGAATGTCTCATAGTGAAGGTATCTGTTCTTGTCTCAACTGGTGGTGATGGGAGTATCCTTCTCTTTAAATAGAAAAATACAGAAGAAATGGAAATACCCTGAAAATTAACTATACCTATTGACATTGAAGAAAAACCAGTCAGGTGAATATAATGTCAATGGAAGTGTGTTAGAGTGGGTTGGGGTACATTTGCTATAGTTTGTGGTCATATTATTTGTTGATTCTTTACAAGCACACCGCCATGAACAAATGTCTTTTCTATTAACAGTTTCATTGGTACTTGTGCATAATTTAAACAAGACGCAACTGGCCGCTCGGCTTTACTCGGAACATGCCAGCTTTTGCCAAACATCGCTGATTATCAAAGCGTAACAATGCTACTCAAGAAAAATAGTGAAGAAAACATTTAAACATAAAAAATCACCAGAAAAAAAAAAAAAAGAAACAACGACCTACCGTAACAATTTCTGTCTTATTCTTGTAACAATTTTTTTTAAGTAAAAAAAATTGTTACAAGTTGTTTTTTTTTTTTATTTCTTACCAAACATTTTGTGTGTTTTTAATGCTGGAAAAATGTGCCAGTTCTTATCGACATCCATTACCAATTTTCGTCCTGGTACACCTCCAGCCACATTCATCCTAAACAGACCGTCTTTTGGCAATGATGCACCTCTCACCACAAGACATGCAATTTTTTCTTTGCAGTGATTAATCATTTTGTTTGGCAATATGAAACGGCATCATCAGGCGTCTGCAACTGGTGATCCAAGATGGAGATATCCATCTTAAAGTTATTAGCAATAACCGTTTGAAGGTGTGTTGTTTACTTAAATTATTGATTTTTTCTTCCAATATTTTCCCCAAAGATTGTCTGCTTCTTTGACATGCACTGATTGACTGATCAGCATCTTACGTCAGATTACAATCAAACCAGAGCACATGACATCATGTTCCGAGCAAAGCTGAGTGGACGGTTAGTTATGACTGGTTTAAATTCTGCACAAGTACCGTTTCATTTTTGCCATTGGTATGTGAATAATATATAAGAATCTGTCAGACCTTTTAAAATTTCAGGAGTCAGAACTGGAGTCAAGCATTTGGCCTACCAGTTTCGTTTGAGGGTTGCTGAATTAAAGGTTTTGGAAGGAGAGAGTCATTTCCATGAGAATGTTAGGAGTCAGAAGGAAAGTTTTTAATCTCTGAAGAACCAATCATTAAAATAAAGAGTTAGACTTCATATTTTTCAACTCCGTAACTCTACTCCATTGTTTTGTAGGACTGTTTTTGTTATATTTAATTATTTAGATTTTATTCAATAAAACAAATACAATCATTTGAATTCATAAAGCTTGTTAAACACATACATCCATTTTCAAATCCAAATCCACCTAAAGTTTTGGAGATAGACCCTTATAGCTATGTATATTCTTAAGTTACATTATCTAGCATACTTAAATATATTTCATCGATTTTTTTTTTTTTTTTTTTTTTTTTTTTTAATACAACATCGCAGGCTTGTTTATAACATGAAAATAAAAGAAAATAAAAATTAAGAGAAATAGTTTAGGTTTGAAGCAGAAGTACATAGGGGTCCTTATTGACTCGCAGGAAACATTAGGTGTGTCTGAAGAGGATTAAAGATAAATTTATTCAGATGTTAGTTTATTTACTCCCGCTCTCATCCAATCATTCCAAAGTACTTTCTTGAGACCTACCTTAAAAATTGAACACTATCAGAATATAAATAATAAATTATTTTTTTTAAATAATGGCATTAGATTTGGTGCAAAACATTATATGTTCTTTATTCAATCCCAGGCAACGTTGGTCTTCCTGTTAACAGTATATAAAAATTAGTAGTAGTAGTAGTAGTAGTAGTAGAAGAAGAAGTAGAAGCAGATCTAGGTTTGAGATGAGTCTTAGACTTTTTATAAGTCTGAATTAGAATTGGACATTTTAAAATTTGAGTTAACTTCACGGTTATAGCTATGCAACTTCAAATCACTGCTACAATGGTCATAAACTATTAGAATTATAGTGTATTTCGATAGTGAGCAAGCTGGGTTGTTTTTGTTTTTTTTAATTTTATTTTAATGTTATGATTCATGACAGCATTATGTGTATCAGCTTTATGTGATGAAAGATAAAATGTTAAAAAAAATTTTTGGGTTTTTTTTTTCTTTAGATATTTTTCATCATGTATCATTTATTTTGTTTAAAGTGGATTCTTTAGATATCATTCATCAACAGAAACGTTGAATTCAGTTTTGAAAAATATATCCATTCACTTTAAAATCCAAATACTGTAAATAACAGATAGTATATGGAAAATTTATTAACCACTAGTTTACAAATTTTGGTTAATAAATTATTTAACGAAAACATTTGTTAATAAATCTATGTACTATTTAAAGCACTGTCGATCTTGTTTGCTTGTCACCAGCACATGGAAAGTGAGAAAGCAAATCGTGTAAATAATTAAGAGAGAAGGGGAGGGAAATTAAAGAGAGATGGATAAAAAAAAAAATAAAAACATTTAATATTTATTTAAAAATAAATGATTACTAATCAGTTTAAGAAATTATGTATTTAATTTTTCATAAAAGAGAAATCAACAGTAAAACATTAAAAAAAATATTAAGCCATAGTTGAAAGCGATTCAAAGGTTCCCTACTACACACAGGTGTAGTGGGGAATATCACACCTTTCTCAAGATTACTCCACTTCTCATACCCTTATAATATCCAGTGTTTAACAATAGAGCATCAAGTATCGTTTTTTAAGTCTTTATTAGGATTCAACCGAGGATTGAACTCTGGTCTTCCAACTCAATAAACCAAAAATAAATAATTCAACATTAGCAAAGATTTATCAAAATTATATACATTACATAATTTTACATTTTACATTAACATAATTTTGGCAAATTCCAGCTATTTCCATTGTCAATTTGATTCGGCTAAGTTTTTTTTTTTCTTTTAAATTAAATGGTGCACTGCAGATTTACAAAATCTCAATTCAAAAGAATAAACCTTAAGTTGTCTAACAACCGACACATAATCAACCCAAAATCAGAATAAGTTTGGTTTGATTTGTGGCACATCATGCTTTTGGGGGTCTTTCATGTCGTCATTTTGGTAAAAGGTTTTATATTTCAAATATTTATTAGATTAATTTGTTTTGTATTCATAAATTTTGTAAATAATCTGCAAATAATAGATTTTATTTAACCCGTAAATGGGACCTTAAACAGTACAACGATTTCAGGTGAAAGCAGACATGGGAGCAATGAAACAAAATATGTAATCCACACCCTTCAAGCCTCTCAAATTGGGGCGTCATCACTAAATGTTTTAATATCATATGCAAGACAGTTTAAGTAGTTCATCATTATCATCAGTTTAATGTGGTTTACATATGTTGGCATGTATTGGACAGTTTTGAAAATTGATTTCTAAACAAACCTAGTCAGGCCTTTATCCTTCTTTTTTTCGAATCCATCCTAATTCTTTCCATATTTTTCTTGGCCTTCTCTTACCAACTGGCCCTTTACCTCAACTGTTCTACATCTAACTGCAAAACCATTCTTTTATGACCATACATAAAGTGTCACAACTGAATTTAACATAGCACTTTATCTTTACACTATGGATCCTTGTGGTAAAAATCAGTTGTAAATGACACTCTTCTGGAAGTTGAAGGCTCCAATATTATTAAGAATTCCTAAAACTTCTATCCATCATGCTTGACGGAATGAGAGCATGCTACTCTCATGGATTAATAAAGGGTTTTCTTTGAAATTCTGTGAAGATTGAGTGTGACATATTCCAGAGTTCAACAAGATATACCTAAAAAAAGGCTGGCAGTTACATCAACCAAAAAGTTAATAAAATCTCAACTGACACAACATTTTCAGAAATCTAAATCTATCTATTATATTTTTACAGATAAGTATTTGAACTTGGAAAAAAAAAAGAATCTTTCTGAAAATTCAACTTTTGTGTTTGAATATTGCTCAAAATAAAGAGCAATGGAATTTTGCATGTATATACAAAATGTGTTGATAAAGATAAGTGAAGCATTAAAATGGATAAAGCTCTTCATTTCAGCATAAAATTCTTATGAATTGACTACCTGATCTGTTTGATGTGCAATCACACTCACCTACTTTTTCATAATGAACTGTTTATAATTTTACAAATGGGCACAGGTGGAGAATACAAGAAATTAATAGCAAACTTTCAAGGAATTCAATAACCGTTTCAAAATTGAGTGTGTTCATTTTTTTTTATTATCAGACTAATTTTATTTACTTATTTGCAATTTAATTTAATTACTTTAACTTTACTTTTTAAGATTAAAAAAATCTGATTTTGCTTTAAACTTTTATTTTTAAAGCTCTGAACACATTGTATATTTTAATTGCAGATGAAAAATTAACCCTAATGTTGGTCATTTTGTTATATTAAATTGATTACCACACTGTCATACTATTACGATGTGTGATGCGACTCTAAAATTAAGAGAATTTCATATAAATGAGAAAAAAATACTATCTACAAAAAATCACTAAAGAACTGTAATTGCTTGAATTGGACTCGCATCTTAAAACTTAGCCAGCATAAATTTTATTAGAAAAAAATAAACATATTTCCTCATTTTTTTAAGCTGCAAAAATGAAAAGGTCAAAAAGTCAGAATTAAAATAAAATAAACCTTGATAGAAATGCCAGAGAGGGAAAAAATAACAGATAAATGGAGAAAGTTCTTCCTGACAGAAAATTTCAGTGAAGTCTGATTGCCAACTAGAATAAAATTGAGGCAAAATAATTCTTTAGCTGGCCTTTTGGCTAGGAACAAAGTTGATGTCATTTGTTTTAAATGTAAATTTTTAATATTTTCTTCAAATAAATAATGCAAAGTGTAGTATCTGTTCTGACACTAAATTCCATCTTTTGTGTCTTCAATCAGTGAAGAAGATATCCTTTTAGACTGGGGAACTTTTTAAGCTGGATCTACTCCACATTGCTTGAATTTCAGAAACATTCGTTTTACTGACATGTTCTAAAAGCTAAAATTGCCAATGACAGTTGAAGTCAACCTACAGGAAAAGAGAGGTTATAAAGACAGAGTAGGAGTAACCAGGGAGCAGAGTTAGAGGTACAACTTAAAGCAGGTGAGATTAAAGGGACCGGTCGGGTTTTTGACCACCAGAAAGAGGATTACAACAATCTATCTATATATCTATAAAAGTGAAAGTGTCTGTGTGTCTGTATATTTTCCTACGCAATAACTCTCTCAGTTTTAAGTCTACAGACTCGAAATTTGATATACAGGGTACTGAGATTTAGGAAAATCTTTTGTAATCCGTTTTCAGACAGAAATTTGGCTGTTAAGGGGTCAAAGTTCAACGATTTGACCTTTGAGAACTCTACCAAACTCCTCCGACAATTTTGGGTATAAACAATTGAAATTTTAGATATAGGTTCCTTGGACAGGGACTTAATAACTTGATTTGAACCCAAAACAATAAATGTTCAGGGGTCATAATAGGGGTCAAAGTTTTAAAAAATTTTACCTTTGCGGCCTTTACCAAATTACTCAGACAATTTCTGGTCTAAACATTTGAAATTTTACATACAGAGTATTCAGATAGGGCAAGCTTTTTAATCAGTTTGGGTTGAAAATTTTTAGTTACCAATATATAAATGGTATGTATGTATGTATGTATGTATGTTTGCATGTCTGCCTAAAACTTTCAATAGAGGCGACGGATTTTCACAGGATCAGTATTGTTTGAAGCTCGACCCTTCAGACAAAAAATACTGAAAAATTGGCTAAAAACATTAATTTTTTCACCCTCAACTGGGCACTTTTCTACAGGGAGGGGCCGCTTTTATCGCCGATATTTTCAAAAGTCATCCCCTCTTTTCGATTTTCTAGCCCTAATTAAAACCTACGTCACTCCCGGTTTGACGGTGGTCGTAACAGTGAAGACGTCATGTTTTTTCCCTTTCTTTTCCTTCTTCACGGTATGGGTTTGAACCTGCCTTCCTTTTTTCTTTTTTTTTTTGCTCAACATACACCTCCAAACACCCGGGCAACGCCGGGCTGAAATGCTAGTATATCTATAAAAGTGAAATTGTCTGTGTGTACATTTCCCTACCAAACTACTCTGCCAATTTTCAGTCTACAGTCTCGAGATTTGATAAAAGGGGTATTGAGATTTGGGAAAATCTTTTAAATCGGTTTTCGGCCAGAAATTTGGCTTTCAAGGGATTAAAATTCAGTCATTTGACCTTTGAAAAATCTGCCAATTTTGGGTCTAAACACTTGAAATTTTAGATCTAGGTTATTTGGACATGGATCAAACTTTTTAATTTGATTTGAACCAAAAACAATAAATATTAAGATCAAAATTGGGGTCAAAGTTAAAAAAAAAATTTATCTCTGTGATCGCAACCAAATTACTAAGCCAATTTTTGGTCTAAACATTTGAAAATTTACATAAAATCTATTCAGACATAGGGCAAGCTTTTTAATCAGTTTTGGGACGAAAATTTGGCAGCCAAAAGGTCAAAGTTCAAAAGATTTGACCTTTGCGGTCTCTACCAAACTATTCAGCTAATTTTGGGTCTAAACATTTGAAATTTTACATAAAGCGTATTCAGACATGCAGCAAGGTTTTTAATCAGTTTTTAGGCGAAAATTTGGCTGCCAAGAGGTCAAAGTTGAAAGAGCTGACTTTTGCAGACTACCAAACTCCTCCACCAATTTTGAGTCTAAACACTCAAAATTTTAGATGTAGGTTACTTGGACACAAGTCAAAACTTTTAATATATATATATATATATATATATATATATATGCACATAAAGTTATGAACAGTACATAGAGCCCGAGCAAAGGCAGGCTGAACTGCTAGTCTTCTTTAAACAGTAAATGCCAAATTGAAAAAAAATTTTGAGAAATAGAGTAAAAATTGGTAAATTAACTAAACCCTCACACCTGGTGAACCAACACCCACTTAGTGGTGATCTCAATATAAGGAAGAGATCAACACTAGTTAGAGAGATCTTGTCCGTGTTGCGCAGTTAGTCAGAACTGAAACCTAGACCAAAAAACTTAAATTTTGAGAACCAGGATCCTGACAAAATCTATATATCCAGTGCTTTGAGAAAAGTTTTTGTTTCCTATGAATTGCACTGACATTTAATCAATAAATTAACAAGTGTATTGATACTTTTCCTTTTTGATTATTTTTGATTGACAACATGTACCAAACCATTCCTTCAAACCCGCAACCTTTCATGATCTAAGAACGTGAGACAGGAGAATGCATGTCATGTAATTCATTGACCAGAACAAAGAGCAAGACATGGTCAGGGATTGGCAGGCGGTGGTCAAGAGGTGGCAATATTAATAGCAACATATTTTTTGTAATTGAGTACAACTCATTTTAAAACCGTAATTTAAACTTTGTTTCTGATAGAAATACAAGATTAAAAAAATGTTACTTAATCAAAATTATATCAAAATAAAAACAGATTTCTTTATGCAGAGAAAATTTGAAATTGTTCAATATTTGTTAACAATAAGAGAAAGAGGGGCAGATCGGTGGTAATGATCAATTCAGATAGCTGAGAGAATATTTAATACAATAAAAAAAGATAGGTAGAACAGAGAAAAACTGGGGGGGGGGTCAGAATTTATAGATTTTAATGGTGTATATTTAATCTATATCATATTTCTGTTTGTCTGTGTGTCTACTCCACTTTTTCTCATAAACTACTGGACTGATCTGGCTGAAATTTTACAGGGACCTTTGTTATGCATCAAACAAAGTATTATGGTGTCCAATCGATGCACAGTTAGATTAATAGGGATTAGTATTTAATGTAAAAATGAGCAAAAATTTAACCATATACAATTATCAACTTGGCGTAAAGCACTCATACTAAGTCAACAGGTTATAACTTTTTCCCATTTTTGATGGACTAAATGTCTAGTAATTTTTATTTTTAGATTTTTTTTTTACAGCAACTGATTTTAAGTTGTCACCTTTTATTTTGTCAGCATATTCATGGGAACCATACTATAAATTCAACAAAATCACTCAAAATTGTAGAAATAACAATTAAGAAAATATCTGTATAATTTTGAATGTTAATAATTTATGCAAGTCAAACAAAAATAGATTTTTTTTTTTCAGTTGTAACACAACTGGAAATGTTAAGTAGCCATTATAAAATTAGCAAAAATATGCAATCTCTGATCACATTTTTATTAATATATCACTAACCCCTTTCCCACTTAAAAAAAAATGGTAATCCCTGAGAGCACAATTTTCATGATGTAACATAGCACAGACGCGTGTATACAAATGCATGTGAAATGATGTCACTGGTAGGGAAAAATAAAGACTTTAAAAAGGAGATCTCGTAAGAGACAGGGATAATGCAAGAAGACGATCATGTTTGAGATGTCACAGACATAATGAGAAGTTATGTGTGGCGGGAGATTGAGGAAATAAATGCTTCTGTATAACAAAAATAAAAAGGATTCCAAGTTATTCTTCATCTTGGTCCCCTTTGCAACCTAGACTCCATAAAACGTGTTGAGTAAATGTGGGTAATGTTACAATGGCAACAGAAAATATAATCCCTCTGCCTGGAAGGATGGTATCATGAGAACAGAACAGATACTACACTACCCCCTTCCTAAATTTAGCATTGAAATATAGCACATTAGTCTGAAAGGTGGAGGGGCTTTGTTGCTGCCCAACACACACACCACTGGGTGTAATGATTGATGATGAGTCTGAAAGTCCATATACTGAATTAAAAGATCGTACAATTACCAGAATGGTATGCTTTCGGCTTCAGATACCAAATCTCCATTTGTAATAGATAACTAATTTCTTTAAAGTTTTAAGATTTAATTTGTTTTTCAAAAATTGTCAAACAATTAAATTTATTTTTTGCTCTATATTTAAAATAGAAAAATGCTGACTCCAAATATTAAGATATAACCAAATTTTCAAGTTATGTTACAAAAAGAAAATCAAGTAACATTTTTTCAATATATCAAAAGTTTTTTTGTTTTTTTTTAGTGATAGACAGTTTATCTTCTCTAATATAATAAAATAGAAAAAAAAAAAACATAACTTGGCAAACATAGACACCACATATAAATTCATTATGATCAGACTACTAGCCACTACATTACATAGGTTTTGCACAGTTGCATTACTCCGTTAGTATAAAATCATATATTAATTGCTAGGAGGGTCATAATCCAAACTACATCTATATTAACAATGCTAGCAGATTGTTTTCTCTCTAATTATTTTTTCCTCCTACTTTCCCAATCATAACCAGGAAGTTCTCTACATTCGTCACAAGTTTTATCCATACTCCATCCGTAACTATTTCTTAGATAGATTCATTTTACATTAGGTTTTTGTTTTCATTTCTTAAAATAATGATGGCTCCCTCATAAACGGCCACCTGCTCCTATTCATTTCTTGGTATAAGACATTATCAGATTACGGTCATTTCCAAACGGTTAAACACAAAACAAGATGGCATTACTCATCACATAAAACAAATAAGACTTTTCCTTTACTAAGGAATTTCGAGTCACCTAATGCTGATGAAAGCGCATTCGCAGAGAGGTAAACACCTGATGAATTACTTTTTCATATGCTTCCATTTTATAATTCACCTTTGTTTACACGCGTAGCCAATTACTTTTTATTTTATTGTTTTACATTTTTTTGTTCTTACATATTTTTGATAGCCACATAATACTGTAAAAATATTTATTTGTAGTAGTAGTATTTTTATTTGTGGTTATCATTAACATTCACATTTCCTTGTTTACAAACTTGGTCTGCAGTCTGGTCACAAGCCAAATTTTAATCTACGGATAACAGTGTACATAATTTATTGTTAAAATCTTTATAATTTCTTTCTCCCAATAGTAAAATGATATTATAAGGTTTTCATTGGTTAATTAAAATCTTCATTCAGACTTTTATAACATAAAAATATATTTATGAACTTTTTTTTTTAAATCAAACATCAAGTGTTGGTAATTTTTTTTTTTTTTTCTTAAATCAAACATCATGTTTTGGGTTTTTTTTTTTTACTTGGGGGTCACCACTTATCAAGACCCAAAAGCCACTCGAGAATGAGGGTTAATGAATGTAAGGTGATAGTGAAGTAATCATTAATGGTGTAAATTGGGTAGAATTTGATTATTTATAAGGATGACTTAACAGGAACTTGTTTACATTAGATTTGAAGGCTACCATGTTGCATGCAGCTGGGAAGCATGCCAACTGAACAGTGTTCCAAAGGCAGTTCTGGGAAAGAAGCTTTGTTCATGGAATCTGTGTTTACATTTAGGCACATAGAGTGGGGAAAATCATATATAGTGGTTTTAGCTAGTCAAGTGTTTTTTGTAAGAGTTTGGCAAGAGAGGATCATAGATTTGAGTTCAGACAAGCACGTACCATAAAAATAGCGCAGAGACAGGTTCACAACATCTCTTCTTTGGGAAAGAAGTTGCAGGGAAGAAAAAAGAGCATCACCTACCAGGTTTCAAAGCTAGTTTGCCAAGCAACTCCTTCCCAAATGTGGCAAACAATACTCCATTGTAGGGCGTACCTGGCTCTTATACAAATAGAGGATTACATCGGCAGTGAGATACCCTTGGATTGGTAAAGTGATCCAACCATTTTTCCAGAGATCTTGGCAACTGATTTGATGTACGCGTTTCATTTCAGATCAGGAGTGAAAGTCAGTCCCAAAAGTTTTTCAATTGGGGCGTGGTAGGGATCAGAGTGATAATGATGAAAGGAGAGAAGTTTGGTTTTCGATACATTAAAATTAACCAGCCACCTTTTTCCCCATTGCACCACGTTCTCAAGATTAGAAGAGAGAGAATCAGAAAGATCTTGGTCATTGCTGGCCTTTGATGTTGAGATTGTCGAGTCATCTGCATAAATGTCTACGAATGACCTAAGAATGTGATTTGGGAGATCATTGATGAAGATCAGGAACAGGGTTGAACCCAGGATGGAATCCTGAGGGACATCAGTGTTAATACAGTGAGTTTCTGATTTTTGCTCATCAACGATTCTCTTATTAGCCTATCAGAGAAAAAGGATTTTATAATTGAGAGGACATTCCCAGCTATTCCATAGCTGGTGATTTTATGAAGTAGATCTTTATGCCACACTTTATCAAAAGCTAAGCTGTTGATATGTCAAGAGCTATTGCTCTAGAGACAAAACCTCTATCAAGCGATTCACTAATCTTGTGTGATATAACAGTACATCAGCTGTAGATATAGCAGAGCAGAAACCATACTGCAGGTCACTGAGCAGGTTATTTTTTGCCAAGGTGGTTGACTATTTCTGTTTATCAGTTTCCAGCAACTTACTCATGACGTGCAGGAGACTAATTGGTCTGTACTGAGAGGGAGATGATTGAATTTTTAAATGCAGCCCTGATCACGAAGGGTAGAATTTGCTGCAAAGCTCTTGGCAAAGAGTTTTGCTTTGTGAGATGCTGACGAGATTACCTCAGGTCCATTGATGATGGTAGGTACAGAAGACACTTCTGGTGAAAGCCAAGCCACTGCTCCACTACTTTAATCTTGGCATGCTGAGCATATGAATCGCTTGCATTTTTATTACTCTTTTACAATGGTTGCTGGCAGTTCTTTCACAACATTTATTATGCTTGAAGCAATGGAAATATTGATTTCTGCGTGCAATGGTGGCAACGCATTCTGGAGTGAACCACAGCTTGCAGTTGGGTTTTTGCTGGAATTTTTTGGAGGGTATCAAGCGGTTTATATCCACAGTTAACCATTCAATCAGGTCTGATACAATAGAGGACACATTCATTTTGAAGCTGGAGTGCAGATGTATATCTGATATAAACGTTTGAAGTCATCCCAGTTAGCCATAGAGTATCGATACACAGTATGATGGAGAGGTACATCAGAGGACTTATTACATTGTTTTATATTAATTGAGACAATTGAGTGATCGGAAGATCCCAATGGAAACAGAACAGAGGCCGAGCACATGCCAGAGCAAGTTGTAAGAAACAGGTCAAGGGGACTTGCATATTGTCTGTCGGAGTCAGGCATGTGGGTAAGCTTGTGAACAATTTGCGTTAGGTCATAGGCAATCAAGAAATCATGAAAGTACCTCCCCTCATCATCTGTCTTGTTTGAGTGGACTAGCTATTCAGCATTAAACTAGAACTTTTAATCAAACAGGCTTTATTTAAACTTTTATAACAAACATATTTATGAACTGATTTTTTTTAAATCAAACATTAGATGTATTGGTAACTAGTTTTTTATTCAAACATAAAATAGAACTTTCATAAAAAAATATATTATGAACTGTTCTTTTTTTGTAAACATTATAAAAATAAGTCTTTAAAAATATTGAATTTTTATAATAAAAGTATACTGATGTGTTTTCTTTAAAACAAAATAAAAAAAATAATAAAAATATTGTTATGAATTGTTTTTGTGATACAGTCCTGACACTGGCATCAACTAATTTATTCATGATTTAAAAACTGATTTAAAACTTTAAATTAAACAAAATATCGTTGGAACTCGCATTAATTTTTTTCTTTTTTAATATAATGTAATATATAGAATATGTATTTTACTATTAGAAAAATAGAACATGTTTTATTTTTTTTTTTTAATTATATTTTGAGGTGAATTATATACACTGTTGGTCATCTGCAGGTTAAAATTTGGCTTGTGTCAGGAACACAACGCATTTGTAAACAAGGAAATGTGAATCTTCACGATAACCTTATTTGTGTTATTGTCAATGATATTACATTTGCCATTTACTGTTTCCATCAGTATTCGGTAAATAAGAAATAATAGACCGCTAATTCCAGGGTCAGATGTTAACAATCGCTTGCGGCTATGTTAAAGTCTCATATTTTCTTTTGTGCCAATTGGATTTTGTGCTTCAACAAAGTCCATTTCGGTAACCAGACAATATCTACATCGGACCCAAGTTTACACCTGACACCGGTGTCGTATGCTTCTACTTCACACGTTCTTTCAACTAAATATTTACAATAGTTTACTTTTTAATAGAAAAATAACAGATTTTATTCAACATATGCTTATGTGGAAAACAGACTATGATTTTTAGGACTTATCCATATTTTCACCTTATTATTATTATTATTATTATTAGTGTTGATGATAATACATCTGCCATTTATCGTTTTCATTCGTAGTCAACAAATAAGAAGCATAGCCTAACAATTACAGTTTCAATTGTTTACAATCACTAGCAGCCATGTTAAAGTTTCATATATTTATTTTTTTGCCAGTTTGATTTTTACTTTCAGTAAACAAAGTTTGTTTCGGTAACCAGACAATTTTTACATCAAAACCAGATTTGCACCCGACACCAGTGCCATATATTTCTGTTTTGCCTGTTCTTTCAACTGAATATTTACAATAGTTCAGTTTTTAATAATAGATTTTAGTTCAATAAGGCACACAATCAGGATTGTGGAGTTTGAAAATATAAAATCAGATTTGGACTTCGGAGACTCAAAAAATTCTGAATAACGCATTTTAAATCTGATCATTGATTCTTCAGAAATTTTAAAAATCTGTCTCTGACTCCTAGCATTCTTATAAGTCAGACTCCTTTCCAAACTGCCGTAATCTTGCCTTTAACTCTTTAATCAACTTTGATGTTTTGATTAAGTTTTTAAGTAGGTTTGCATTATTGGTTGTATCTGTTCTCTAAACTATATTAGTAGAATTATCCATCTTTCATGTAGACCATCACCTTCTTCTGTGATTCAGAGAAGGATTTTTTTTTTTGTATTTAACTGCAATTATTTCCTTTTTATGCAGTTTTTGGAATTGGCAGGTTAGTTTTCAGAGCAGTTTGATCATCTGGTTTCAATATGGCATAATCAAGTTATTATACTGATTCCCATTAGACCATCAAAGTAAAGCAGTGTTGAGCCTGGTTAGTGTTAGATGGGTGACCATTTGGAAAACTAGGCACCATACGTAGGAAGACATCAACACCTCCCTGCAAGAACTTAAAAAATCTAACGTTGTCATCTCTCCTGATAGGAATATATAGGTGACTATGGACCGCTTGTGAATTTTGATATTCCCATTAAACTTTCTCCTTTAGAGGAAGCTGGTCAATCCACTTAGGATAAGTGGTGCTTCATAATCTGAACAATCTTTTGTATGATCTGGATCTTTCATACTGCATTTTCCACATACTTGTTAGTTTCTGCAGTCATATTTATGGTGTCCAAATCTCTGACATCTGAAATATTGAAAAGGCTTCAATATATATTGATCTACCCTTGTTATTTTATATTGTTACAGTCCATAGTATTCAAGGAGTGTTGAAAGTTAGGATTAAGGTGTCCGTGTTTATTTGTTCTCCATTTATGTTCATTTTTATGTCAGTGACACCTTGATATTTCAATTCAGACTTTATTTCTTTCATACTGAACATGGAATGGTTTCTGTTCCTTATTTCTCCCTTTGAATAGGTCTCAAGATTGGTTGGGATAAGTTTTTACACTAATTGTAAGTTTTTATCTAGTAATTATTTAATTGCATATTTTGTTTTGTTCTTTTGTTTTTAAATCAAGCTCTACAAGAAGTGCTCCATTTCAAAGCTTTTGACATTTGAAGGCACCCAAAATTTTACAGTACCAAATGTCATATATAGGTATATATGTATAGTACCATGTGAATCTAGGGTCCTCATTTAATGGTATACTTCTGCTAGAAAGAATGATCAATAATGGTAGTATTTTGGTAAACAGTTTATCAATAATTCCTGAATGTATAATTGGTGGAATATTTCACTTTACATAAACAGAATCGAAATTCATAGTCTCTTATTTAGGGCAACAGATAAATTTGAATTTGATTTTTTTTAACCACATTTCTACTAACCTCAAAGTCCAAAATTGGGACATGGCAAGACAGAAATCCATCCACCTTTTCATAACAGCATTACGAGGAAAACCTACTAGTTTTGTGAGTGGTGTCCTGAGCACACTCACTCCATAGTTTATGCTATCTACCCTTATTATTATTTATACCCTTAACCCTCAGCAACCACATTCTATCATTTATTTGGAAATTGGTGCTAATGATAGAATAAAAGTTAAACTTCTGTGCCCACCTGCCTAACTTAAGTAAAGTTTGGTGGTTTTGTTTAACGGTATATCAATCTTTTTCAGGTTATTTAATGCCGAATTCAGTAATTTTGAAAGAAAGCTTCAAGTTCTTTATATCTTCAAATATTTATTGATGTTTGGTTTGGTTGTTTTAGGGCATATCAACTCTTTTTGGAGAAAACCAGTTCAATCCACCTCAGGTGAGTGCCACTTTGTAATTTGATCAGTCTTCTATTGTATGGTCTGGATCTTATTTTGTTATTTTAAATCTGAGACACCAGTTCTTGTTAGATCATTTAAGTTAAGAAACGGTGAGTCTAGTCAGTATCAGATGGGTGACTATTTGGAGAACATTTAATGTTGAATCAAGTAATTTATTTTAAGTTTTTATCCTTCAAGTTCTTTATATCTTCAAATATTTATTCATAGCATTTGTTTGTTTTGTTTTATGGCATATATACTTTTTTGGTCCAGAGACAATTTATTGTATCAAAAAAATATATATATAAAAAGAGTAATGTGTTACCATGCTAGCCACACCTTTTTTTTTTTTATTTGATTTTTGGGCACATGTGAAAACATCCCAAAACCCTTAATATCTCTATAAGACTTCCATTTTTTAGAAAATCTGATGCTATTTTTGGATTCCTTGGGTCAAAAAACTTATCTGTGTGAATCTTCAGAGCCATACGATCTTTCAATCAGAAAATATTCAAAGAAATGACAACAAAAAATTTTCGCCCAGGCATCGCATTATGCGACTAATGCCAAAATGAAAAATGCTCTAAATCGGAAACCGCTTTGAGTTTTGTGCTCAAATTTTCAGGATCTCTTATTCTATCTGCAGTGCAAACTATAACCAAATCCATGGATATGGGTGTTAAGCCCTGGATGATTTGACATGGAACAACCCTAACTCATCTCAATTGTTGTAAAAAAAAAATCTAAAAATAAAAAAACTACTATACTTTTTAGCCAGTTAAAAGCAAAGACAAGTTATAGCTGTTGACTTAGAATGAGTGCATTATGCAAAATTGAATAAGATTAAATCTGTGTTCATTTTTACATTAAGTACTAATTCCTAACTATGCCTTGAACGGATACCATAATACTTAGTTTGTCCCATCTTATCATATTATAGGCCCAAACAAAATTTTAGTCAGATAAGCCTTGTAGTTTCCAAGAAAAAGTGGAATCGACAGACAGACAAAAAAATGAAATCAAATATAGATTTATTCCTAACCATTTCTCTACTAAGGAAAAAGAAAAATTTAAATCGGTTCAAAGATTTACATTAATTCGGGGGGGGGAGAAAAAATATAAAAAAAATCGTTTTTTTGTTAAATTAGGATAACCTTCTCAATTTTGAATAAAGGTTTTGTGGCTACTCGGAAAATTTCTGTTTGATTTATTTATGAATTCTCAAAGATATTAAATATCAATGAAATTGCATTTTTAGTGTCATTTTTATTTTTCTTCCTATGGAAAAGTTCTCATTTCACTAGCCAATGATAAATGTTTACATTTCCATTTCAATACAAATCAAAATCTTTGTCATCCAATCTCACTTGCTAAAACATGAATCGTTTCAAGTTGTGGCTTTAAAATTTTCAGTTTTCTCAGAAAACTGTTATAAAAAAATTAAAGGAAGGCTAGGCAAGATGGAGAGAGGAAGAGAGACAGGAAAGGAAGGAGGAATGAATTAGAGGAGAAAGAAAGGTGAGTAGAAAGAGAGGATAAAAGGATGAGTAAAGATGAAAGCGAAGACAAAAGGAAGCAGCAGAGGGAGAAAAGGGAGAAGGAGAGCAAGACAAAAGGGAGACAGAGGAGGGGAGAGAGGAAGGAGAGCAGAAGAATGTGAAAGAGGGAAAGGGGTGCGGGGAAAATCAGAGTGGAAGAGTGAGGGAGTGAGGGGAAAGAGAGAGAGAAAGAGCAGGCAAGGGGAAATATATATATATATATATATATATATATATATATATATATATATATATAGAGAGAGAGAGAGAGAGAGAGAGAGAGCAAGAGAGAGGGGGGAGGCGAGATGAAAGAGAGAAAGAGAGGCGAGGGGAAAGAGAGAGAGACAGAGGAGGCGAGGGGAAAGAGCGAGAGAGAGACAGAGGAGGCGAGGGGAAAGAGCGAGAGAGAGACAGAGGAGGCGAGGGGAAAGAGCGAGAGAGAGACAGAGGAGGCGAGGGGAAAGAGCGAGAGAGAGACAGAGGAGGCGAGGGGAAAGAGCGAGAGAGAGACAGAGGAGGCGAGGGGAAAGAGAGAGAGAGAGACAGAGGAGGCGAGGGGAAAGAGAGAGAGAGAGACAGAGGAGGCGAGGGGAAAGAGAGAGAGAGAGACAGAGGAGGCGAGGGGAAAGAGAGAGAGAGAGACAGAGGAGGCGAGGGGAAAGAGAGAGAGAGAGACAGAGGAGGCGAGGGGAAAGAGAGAGAGAGAGACAGAGGAGGCGAGGGGAAAGAGAGAGAGAGAGAGACAGAGGAGGCGAGGGGAAAGAGAGAGATAGAGAGACAGAGGAGGCGAGGGGAAAGAGAGATAGAGAGACAGAGGAGGCGAGGGGAAAGAGAGAGAGAGAGACAGAGGAGGCGAGGGGAAAGAGAGAGAGAGAGACAGAGGAGGCGAGGGGAAAGAGAGAGAGAGAGACAGAGGAGGCGAGGGGAAAGAGAGAGAGAGACAGAGGAGGCGAGGGGAAAGAGAGAGAGAGAGACAGAGGAGGCGAGGGGAAAGAGAGAGAGAGAGACAGAGGAGGCGAGGGGAAAGAGAGAGAGAGAGACAGAGGAGGCGAGGGGAAAGAGAGCGAGAGACAGAGGAGGCGAGGGGAAAGAGAGAGAGAGAGACAGAGGAGGCGAGGGGAAAGAGAGAGAGAGAGACAGAGGAGGCGAGGGGAAAGAGAGAGAGAGAGACAGAGGAGGCGAGGGGAAAGAGAGAGAGAGACAGAGGAGGCGAGGGGAAAGAGAGAGAGAGAGACAGAGGAGGCGAGGGGAAAGAGAGAGAGAGAGACAGAGGAGGCGAGGGGAAAGAGAGAGAGAGAGACAGAGGAGGCGAGGGGAAAGAGAGAGAGAGAGACAGAGGAGGCGAGGGGAAAGAGAGAGAGACAGAGGAGGCGAGGGGAAAGAGAGAGAGAGAGACAGAGGAGGCGAGGGGAAAGAGAGAGAGAGAGACAGAGGAGGCGAGGGGAAAGAGAGAGAGAGAGACAGAGGAGGCGAGGGGAAAGAGAGAGAGAGAGACAGAGGAGGCGAGGGGAAAGAGAGAGAGAGAGACAGAGGAGGCGAGGGGAAAGAGAGAGAGAGAGACAAAGGAGGCGAGGGGAAAGAGAGAGAGAGAGACAGAGGAGGCGAGGGGAAAGAGAGAGAGAGAGACAGAGGAGGCGAGGGGAAAGAGAGAGAGAGAGACAGAGGAGGCGAGGGGAAAGAGAGAGAGAGAGACAGAGGAGGCGAGGGGAGAGAGAGAGAGAGAGACAGAGGAGGCGAGGGGAGAGAGAGACAGAGGAGGCGAGGGGAGAGAGAGACAGAGGAGGCGAGGGGAGAGAGAGAGACAGAGGAGGCGAGGGGAGAGAGAGAGACAGAGGAGGCGAGGGGAAAGAGAGAGACAGAGGAGGCGAGGGGAGAGAGAGAGACAGAGGAGGCGAGGGGAGAGAGAGAGACAGAGGAGGCGAGGGGAAAGAGAGAGACAGAGGAGGCGAGGGGAAAGAGAGAGACAGAGGAGGCGAGGGGAAAGAGAGAGACAGAGGAGGCGAGGGGAAAGAGAGAGACAGAGGAGGCGAGGGGAAAGAGAGAGACAGAGGAGGCGAGGGGAAAGAGAGAGACAGAGGAGGCGAGGGGAAAGAGAGAGACAGAGGAGGCGAGGGGAAAGAGAGAGACAGAGGAGGCGAGGGGAAAGAGAGAGACAGAGGAGGCGAGGGGAAAGAGAGAGACAGAGGAGGCGAGGGGAAAGAGAGAGACAGAGGAGGCGAGGGGAAAGAGAGAGACAGAGGAGGCGAGGGGAAAGAGAGAGACAGAGGAGGCGAGGGGAAAGAGAGAGACAGAGGAGGCGAGGGGAAAGAGAGAGACAGAGGAGGCGAGGGGAAAGAGAGAGACAGAGGAGGCGAGGGGAAAGAGAGAGACAGAGGAGGCGAGGGGAAAGAGAGAGACAGAGGAGGCGAGGGGAAAGAGAGAGACAGAGGAGGCGAGGGGAAAGAGAGAGACAGAGGAGGCGAGGGGAAAGAGAGAGACAGAGGAGGCGAGGGGAAAGAGAGAGAGAGAGACAGAGGGGGCGAGGGGAAAGAGAGAGAGAGAGACAGAGGGGGCGAGGGGAAAGAGAGAGAGAGAGACAGAGGAGGCGAGGGGAAAGAGAGAGAGAGAGACAGAGGAGGCGAGGGGAAAGAGAGAGAGAGAGACAGAGGAGGCGAGGGGAAAGAGAGAGAGAGAGACAGAGGAGGCGAGGGGAAAGAGAGAGAGAGAGACAGAGGAGGCGAGGGGAAAGAGAGAGAGAGAGACAGAGGAGGCGAGGGGAAAGAGAGAGAGAGAGACGGAGGAGGCGAGGGGAAAGAGAGAGAGACGGAGGAGGCGAGGGGAAAGAGAGAGAGACAGAGGAGGCGAGGGGAAAGAGAGAGAGAGACAGAGGAGGCGAGGGGAAAGAGAGAGAGAGACAGAGGAGGCGAGGGGAAAGAGAGAGAGAGACAGAGGAGGCGAGGGGAAAGAGAGAGAGAGACAGAGGAGGAGAGGGGAAAGAGAGAGAGAGACAGAGGAGGCGAGGGGAAAGAGAGAGAGAGAGAGGAGGCGAGGGGAAAGAGAGAGAGAGACAGAGGAGGCGAGGGGAAAGAGAGAGAGAGACAGAGGAGGCGAGGGGAAAGAGAGAGAGAGACAGAGGAGGCGAGGGGAAAGAGAGAGAGAGAGACAGAGGAGGCGAGGGGAAAGAGAGAGAGACAGAGGAGGCGAGGGGAAAGAGAGAGAGAGACAGAGGAGGAGAGGGGAAAGTGAGAGAGAGAGAGACAGAGGAGGCGAGGGGAAAGAGAGAGAAATAGAGCAGGCGAGGGGAAAGAGAGAGAAATAGAGCAGGCGAGGGGAAAGAGAGAGAAATAGAGCAGGCGAGGGGAAAGAAAGAGAAAGAGAGCAGGCGAGGGGAAAGAAACAGAAAGAGAGCAGGCGAGGGGAAAGAGAGAGAAAGAGAGCAGGCGAGGGGAAAGAGAGAGAAAGAGAGCAGGCGAGGGGAAAGAGAGAGAAAGAGAGCAGGCGAGGAGAAAGAGAGCAGGCGAGGGGAAAAGAGAGAGAAAGAGAGCAGGCGAGGGGAAAAGAGAGAGAAAGAGAGCAGGCGAGGGGAAAAGAGAGAGAAAGAGAGCAGGCGAGGGGAAAAGAGAGAGAAAGAGAGCAGGCGAGGGGAAAAGAGAGAGAGAGAGAGCAGGCGAGGGGAAAAGAGAGAGAGAGCAGGCGAGGGGAAAAGAGAGAGAGAGCAGGCGAGGGGAAAAGAGAGAGAGAGCAGGCGAGGGGAAAAGAGAGAGAGAGCAGGCGAGGGGAAAAGAGAGAGAGAGCAGGCGAGGGGAAAAGAGAGAGAGAGCAGGCGAGGGGAAGAGAGAGAGAGAGCAGGCGAGGGGAAGAGAGAGAGAGAGCAGGCGAGGGGAAGAGAGAGAGAGCAGGCGAGGGGAAGAGAGAGAGAGAGCAGGCGAGGGGAAGAGAGAGAGAGAGCAGGCGAGGGGAAGAGAGAGAGAGAGCAGGCGAGGGGAAGAGAGAGAGAGAGCAGGCGAGGGGAAGAGAGAGAGAGAGCAGGCGAGGGGAAGAGAGAGAGAGAGCAGGCGAGGGGAAGAGAGAGAGATAGCAGGCGAAGGGAAGAGAGAGAGAGCAGGCGAAGGGAAGAGAGAGAGAGCAGGCGAAGGGAAGAGAGAGAGAGCAGGCGAAGGGAAGAGAGAGAGAGCAGGCGAAGGGAAGAGAGAGAGAGCAGGCGAAGGGAAGAGAGAGAGAGCAGGCGAAGGGAAGAGAGAGAGAGCAGGGGAAGGGAAGGGAGAGAGAGAGCAGGGGAAGGGAAGGGAGAGAGAGAGCAGGCGAGGAGAAGAGAGAGAGAGCAGGCGAGGAGAAGAGAGAGCGAGCACGCGAGGGGAAGAGAGAGAAGGCGAGGGGAAGAGAGAGCAGGCGAGGGGAAGAGAGAGAGCAGGCGAGGGGAAGAGAGAGAGCAGGCGAGGGGAAGAGAGAGAGCAGGCGAGGGGAAGAGAGAGAGAGAGCAGGCGAGGGGAAGAGAGAGAGCAGGCGAGGGGAAGAGAGAGAGAGAGCAGGCGAGGGGAAGAGAGAGAGAGAGCAGGCGAGGGGAAGAGAGAGAGAGAGCAGGCGAGGGGAAGAAAGAGAGAGAGCAGGCGAGGGGAAGAGAGAGAGAGCAGGCGAGGGGAAGAGAGAGAGAGCAGGCGAGGGGAAGAGAGAGGGGGTTGAGAGAAAGAGAGAGAGGAGAATGAAGAGAAACAGCAAGAGGGGGGGGGACAGAGAAGAATGGTAAGCAACTAAAATGAGAATAGTAGTCCGAATAATCCAAATAATCTCGTTACAATAGGAAAGTATTCGAATTTTTGTGTGCTTATATAGATTAGCCCCCATGGCTGCCGATACCAGCTCGTTAAAATCTTATAAACGAGTTCAATACTCAAAATTGAAGTAAGAGTTGCTGAAACGGAAAACAGATAATGAAAAATACCTACTGATTTTTATATTGCATTTTATTTGGTGCTTCTACAGAATTTGAACTGAACGAAACCAACTTTTGTCTGACTGAACCTTAAGCTCAAGTTAAGTTTTAAAAAAAAGTTCTGTTCAAATTCCGTAAAAGAACTTTATTTTTTTAATAATATATTTATATTGTTACATTGTATTTTTGAGTAACCCGTTGCTGTTTATTTTGTTTATTGTAATTGTTTTCTAGAGTTACTTTATTTTTTTTTCAGTCATGCAAACTGTTTGGATGCTTGTGCACTTCCACCGCGCTATTTTTAAATAGTTTTTTCAGTTTAAATTCAAGCTTCACGATATCTTTTTTTATATATTATTATTAAATTGATATGTCGAAGCACAGAACAGTTACACCCTCCTTCCACTGTTAAGAATGGCTTTCAAAATAACATTATTTCAGCACGGTGGCAAAAATGCACAAGTACCAAGTTTGTTATTTGTTTTCGTAAATTGTTGCGTTTCAGGCGGGTAATTTGTTTTTATTGTTTATACTTTCTATTTCGATATTTGTTGCAACCTTCGCGTCTTGATCTACGAAATCGAAAGAATCTACTTTGAAGCACTTAGAGAAATTCCGCTAATGTAAATATATCAATAAAAAGGTAAAGTATTAATGCTGAATAAAGACCGACCGTGCTATTTTTTAGATGGGATTTTCAAATTAAATCCAATTTTTTCGGTATCTTTTGTTTAATAAATGTTAGATGAAAGTACAGAATAATTAATGGGTTTCTAATTAATAGCGATATTATTTCAACACGATTCGCATTAGTATAAAAAATAATAATAAAACGCAATTTAAATAAGTTTTTTTTTTATTTCTGGAATCCGGGTTTAATTTTGTGTAGTCACATTTCAGCTATCACCGGATTTTACAGAGCCAAATAATCCGCCATAGGGGCTGATCTGTACAAGGATCGAATTTTATAACGTTTTTTTTTTTTTTTAGTTTATCTTAAAAAAGAAAAATATTTGCAAATTGAAAATCATATTTTTTATATTTATTTTCAAGCTAAAATAGTACTTATGCAGAATGCGGGTCGTACTATTTTCTTTACATCGTATTTTCAAGCTAAATTCAATTTTTACCGTATCTTGTTTATTAAATTGTTAGGTGAAAGTACGGAATAGTTACAAAACATTCTCCCCTTCCCATGTTAAGAATGCGTTTCTAATAATAACGTTATTATTTCCGCACGGTCCGTATTCTGCATAAGTATCGCTAAAATAATATGTCTCAATTCGATTAATTTTTCTGTTTTTATATTGACTTCTTTTTTTTTTCTTTTCTTTTTGATACCGGTGAACTTTGGATATATAATAATATTGCAATTGTTCTTTTTGTTTTATGTTAAACGTCTGCATATTTATATCGTGTAAAACGTACAAGTAATTAATTGAATTCTGTATGAATAAATATTCAATAAAAATTAAATTATTCGTTTTCAACGGAAAACAACTCTTGTACGAAACGGACACACGCGGACATGTTTAAAAAATACAATAACCGACACAGAAGGAGAAGTAGATTAACAAAGTTTGTTTTGCAGCAAAAATAACGTTAAGAAATTTATTTTCAGCGATAACGGAGGATTATAAAAGTAATTTTAAACTTGAATTTAAAAAATATTTTATACAAATTTCTCTTTTTTAGTTTTTAAGGAAAATTTTCCTTGTGAAAGTGAATTTGGCGCAGGGAATATTTTCGATGCAAGGGGGAGAAAACTTGTGTGCTTTTTGCATTCATTGTCGATCTTGGATTGAAAATTTGAATGCATTTTTTTTTTTCAAATTAAACCTTAAATAATGGACACTTCGAATGCTTTACCTGATGAAAATGACAAATACTTTATTGGTTGATAGAAAGCGTAATTTAAATTAAAAATAAATTAGGTGACAAGCAAATAAAAAGGTAATATTTACTAAGACAACTCACCAGACGGCAAAATACTCCATTTGTTTCATTTGATAATACTTGACACAGGAGTCATCATTTTCTTGACCAGAAAAACGAAAAAGAATTTTAAGCGATTTCCTAAATTTAATTGATACGTGCATATTAATTTCGAAAAAAAAAAAAGTGGGGGGAATATTTTATTAATTAAGTATCATTTATTCTTATTTATTAATCGAAAAATGAAGTGATTTATAAAATTTATCTGGGCTATTTAATTATTTCATTTATTTATCTTATTACCTTATTTATTTTTTTGTTTTGTTTTTAATTATGTTATTTTATTCATGTAATATTTCAAGTTATTTAAGTGTTTAATTACTTTAAATTATTAAAGTTATGGGATTTATTTATTTAGTTTATTAAAAAAAAACACATTCAATATATGTTATATATATTATTTTCACTTTAATTAATTTGACTATTTAATTTATTTCAGTTGTTTCTAAGTTATTTAAGTTTGTAATTCAAGTTATTTATATTATATTTATATTATTATATTTATATTATATTTATATTATTATATTTATTTATATTATATTTATATTATTATTATTATTATTATTATATTATATATTATACTGTATTCTATTTTTCTTTATAATAATTATTATTATTTATTTAAGTAATTTTATTTATTTTTGCTATTTTTTATTTATTTATTTTACTATTATTCCCCATACCACTCTCAAACAAAACACATTTGTGTTAAGACATAAGGGGCTTCTGTGAATAAGGGCCATACTTATGGGAGTATCCTTTTTTCTTTCTTTTTTTTTTTTTTTTTTTGTTACAATATAATCACTACTTATCAAGGCCCGGAGGCCACTCGAGGAAAGGGTTAATGAGTGTACAGTGGTCAAGGGGAACATGTCATAGTAATCCTTAATATTGGAAATTTGGTAAATTAAATTACTTACAGAGACAGTTCATCAAGAATTTGTTTACGTTGGACTTGAAGATTGTAGCGACACACCAGAGACATTAAAGTAGCTGGACAAGGAGCATTCCAGTTGTGCATACATCTGTTATATACACCCACGCAAATTCTGTGGGCATAAAAACTAAAACCTTGCCTTTTCGCACGGACGTAGTACACTGCAGTACCACATGACAGGGTGCCCATTTGTTATTCAATCGGTGCTCAGAGAAAACGTTTATTAAATTCTTTTTTCTGATAGCTTTCTCCTGGGGTCGATCAAAGCACACAAAAAGACACTGCGCGCGAAACTCAACCAGTCGAGTTAGATTTTCTTTTCAGTTCAGACCAAGACATACCACAACCGCTCGCTCCGTCTCGTGACGTTAAACCATTAATATGATTTTGCGCGCCATGCACCTAAAGCTTATAAATCTCCTCTGATTAGTTATCAAAAGAAAAAATATATAACTTTGTTTTGCATCCGATATATTCACGGAATTGATTAAAACAACCAATTTTATTTTATTTTATGTTAAAAAAAAAAACATTTTTCTACAAAAATGACATTCTACATAAATAACATGCCTTAGTCAGAGAAAGATTTCTCTCTCCTGCTTATCATTACATGTTTTAATTCAAATTTTATCAGACTCTTTTAAAAAGATATATAAAGTTCAAGCAACTATACATCAAATTACAAACATACCATTTATGCCAGAACACTTCTTTCAAGAACATTTTTACATTCTCACAAACATCGGACAATTTATTCATTTATTATTTTTTGCTTGTGTATTGAATCGGCACACACATAAAAAAGTATGTCAGCAATAAAAATATGATTTATTATTTCTTGCTATGTTAAATAAAACCACATTATAAATTTTTTTATATTCGACTTCGTTTTGATGCTTTCAATGTTTTTGTTTACATTGAGGAACTAGAAAAATGTTATCAAATTCACCCTCGTAACACTGATGAGACTCGCAATTAATCTGGTCCCTCATCATAACAAGACTACCACTGGAAAACAGACAAACGGAAGAGAGTTCCACAGGTGTGCAGTTCTGAGAAAGAAGCTTTGTTTATGGAACTGATATAGGTTTTATTAATTAATAAAGAATACACATGCTGTGATTCTCATACAGCGTTGTAATGACAGAAGGGCTTCTTCCGGCCAAAGGGGATAACCTATATCATTTTATTACCACTAAGTGTCCTTGGAAGGGATAAAGCAAAAGTGGAAGAGGGACAAGGGTAATTTAAAACTATAACATGAAAGTGGGGTATGAAGGGATCAGTGAGGGTTGTCTATCCAGCATCAAGTTATGAAATCCTTAAATTTACTTGGGATTCTTCATATTCTGGATGATTTTCATACTGATTCATGGGGATTAAGGTCTTTTGTATTAACTTCTTGGGAGGTATTGGTTTCTTCAGCGGTGGGCAAAGGATACTTCTCCTCCTTATCGGCCGTACCTTCATCAGTAGATAGTTCTTGAGAAGCCTAGGAGCCAGCAGAGTTGTTTTCATTATCAGCATAGTAAGGGTTGATGTCTAAAAGAATGGCTGGAATTACAGGAGGGTCGAGCTTACTAGCTTTAGTGTGATTTCTCACATTTATTGAGCCCGGTTTTGCCCAAGAAGCAATCAAAGTTCTGGAACAGGATTTACAGCTATATTTAAATAGTCTATCATGAGGAGTCACATTAGTGGTAGTACAGAGCAGTGATCTATTGAGTGGAGGGCATCAGATAATACAACTCCCCAATGTTGCTAGAGTGTTACTTGAATGATCTTCCATAAAATGCCATTCAGTTTCTCTCTTTGAAATCCATGTTCAATCGCTGGAAAGGTAGTATAGCCTTTATAAGTGTCCCCTGACAAATTTGAGCTTCAGATACTAGCAAGAAGATCAGGAATTGGTTATGCTTTTTATCTGGTCTAAAGAGAATGGGAGATTCCTTGTTCTGATAAAGTGGCAGAGCCGGCTAACATCAGAATGGCATAATTGAATATGTAAATCATGTCGGTCTTGCAAAGTGTGAGTGAGAGCTGAGATGTGAGAAAATGTGTCAGCAGCTGCATTTTCCGTTCCTGGATGATAGACAATACGGAATTTGAACTGTGACAGTTCAACGCGCTATCAGCATATTTTGTCCTTTTTAATTTTCAATTTTCTACTATTGTCAAACATAAAACTAATGCTCTTTTGATCTGTAATGACTTTGAAGTGTCTGCCAAGTAAGAAGTGGCGCCACTTTCAAACAGCTTCAACGATTGCAGCAGTTTCCTTTTCGATAGAATGATGTTTGATTTCGCTTGGATTCAGTGTCCATGAAAATAATGCAATAGGTCGACCTTGTTGGTTTAATGTAGCAGTTATGCAGTAATTACTTGCATCTGTTTCTACTTCAAATTTTTTATCTGGGTCAACTGTTATTAGAGTAATGTTTTTTAAGCCATTTTTCAAAGTCTGTAAAAAGTTTAAAACAGATGGATGTAGTGGAAATTCCTTGTTATGATTGAGCAATAGTATCTTGTTCATGAAGTTTTGAATAAACTTGCTATAGTACAAAAATATTCTGACTACTCGGTTTTTAGATGCGAGATTTTGAGGTGGTGGTATTTTGAGATGAATAGGAAAAGTTTGAGTCACACAATGATGTTCGCGCTACACAGGAGGTCTGAACGCTTCTTTTTTAGAGCTGTCCACCTATGGAACACTGTTCAGCTGGCTTGCTTCTTGACCGACTACAGTATCGTTGCCTTTAAGTCCAATGCAAACAAGTTCGGAAAAGTCTGTCAATCTCCACAGGTCTAAACGCTCCTACACACTCCTCCCAGCAACCTGCTTTTATGGTGCCTGGGCACACTTCAAAATCACGTGTGAGAAACGATTTTTTGAGAACTGTTTGAGACTGTGGATATTAAAAGACCACGATCGCCATCTTGGATCTTTTTGTTTTTCCTTCTCAGCCTGCACAACAGACAGACACGAGCATGTTTTTGCGGTAAGCCTTCGCTATTTTCTCCACACAAGAAGTGTTTGGTAGTCAAGAGCAATTTATTCGGGTTCAGCATTTGTGAAACGAATGCAATGTCGTCAATCATTTTATTGATGTTAGACATAAGATAAGCATCCAGTTTCTGCAAATATATTTATGGTACCACTGTAGTCAACGACCATTCTTTTTTTGTGATTTTTGTTGGATGTCACCAGGAGCTCACCAAGGAGACAACAAGGGCTCTATTATGCCTAACCTAAACAGCCTAGTAGTTTCCACTATTATGAATTTGTTGTTAGCAATCGTGTGACAATGTGATTTAGTGGCAATAGGAGTTTACATCGAGAAAGGTGAGAAAAGAGAGGAGGGGGAGGGATGTTTATAGATGGAAAAGAGTTATTCTTGTTAATAGTTCCAATAACGAGTTCGTCCTCAGGGCCGTCGAATTTTAAAGTCAATCTTTTGTATATTTTCAGGATGTATTTCCCTATAGCTATGTTGAGAAAGGGATTTTTAATCATGTTATGCCAGGAGGGTTCTTATTTTTTAGCGCAATGTCTACAATGGTTTTGCCATTAATTTTCGCATGTTGGTTAGTGACTACTAGAGCTATAGTATTTTCTTTAGGAATCATGAAGAGTTTCAGTTTTTTTACGGTATTTTTGCTGATAAATGTTTCCATGCTACCAGAATCTACTATTACATTCACAATATGTACATTTATTTTACATTTAGTGAATGTACTGTCTTTGGCTTTTGTCCTTAGTCAGGTGAGACTAGGCGGGGCGAGTCAGGGTTGTATAATACAGCAGTAGTAGAAGAGGAAGATTTACATATTTTAGCCAATGTTCGTGTTTTGTACATTTTCTACACTCAACATTACACACCGGACATAGCAGTCATGGATACCGTGAGTTCCCACAGAAGAAGCAAACTTTCTTAGGTTGGGCATCTTCCTTTATAGAAGCTAAGTGGGTGTCTTCCAAAGGAATTATGGCAGTGGCTATATTGTGGTTGTTTTTGTAGCTCTCCGAATGTTTTCCTACTTGTTCCAATGATCTGGCCATTGTGTAGGTTTCTTGTAGTATGCGGAAGGGTTTCTCAAGCAAGCATTGTCGAATTGAGAAGGAAGAGATGCTATTGATAAAGGCATCTTGAGTGTACTGTTTTTTGTTTTCTTTGGCGGTTACAGCTTGAAAATTACACGACTTTGCGAATACTTCCAACTGTTGCATGAATGTGTCAATAGTTTGAGCCAGTTGCTGTTTGTTTGTCAGTAGTTGTGTCTATTGTACACAATGTTTGCTGGTTTAATATAAACAGTGTCGAGGACCTCTATTGCACTATTGTAGTCTGTGGCATTGCTCATTATCTCATAGATAGTGGTTGAAATGTTGTTAATTAAGGCAAAGAAGTTCTGACAGTTGTTTTTAATTTCAACATTGTTTATAGTGTTAAGTAGTTTCTGAAAGTTTGTTTTGAGTGCTTGTATAATTTCTCTGAGTTTGAAGCTGTAAGTTTGATGTCAAATCTTCTAGGGTGCAGTAGTCTGTCCATTTTTTACTGGTGTTTTGTTTTGTTAGTTAATAAAATTGTGATGAACTGAAAAGAATATCTGAGAAGAGAGAAGAGGCTGGTAAACCGATTCTCATACAGTCTTGAGTCTTGTAATGGTGGAAGGGCTTCTTCTGGCCAAGGGGGGTAATCTATGTCATTTTATTACAACTAGGGGTCGTTGGAAGGGATAAAGACAAAGGAGGAGGGGGGACAAGAGTAATTTAAAACTATAACAGGAAGTGTAAAGTTATCCATTTAAAAACAGACTATGGAGTATCTAACTAGTGGATACGCTCACCAGAAAGACCAAAAGATGCACAAAGGCCACTAGCAAAAACTTGCTGATGTAACAATTGGAAACCATAAAGTCACTGGTAAAAGAGTAGAAGAAGCACAAAGATATAACATTGCGGCATGGGACAGCTTGATAGATACTGTAGAACCTATTAGATTAAAGGAGGAGAGACTAGTGGTTAGTGTACCAACTCAGATGTGACAATAATACTCCATGCATGATGGTGAATGGTGGCTTTGTAAGGATATAGGCAGGTATGGGAAGATGTAGCAGTCCGAAATAAAAGATCTATTTTTTCTCATGAATCAATGCCTCCCCTTCTCCGACTGAGTCATTCAGCCACATACTGACCAATCAGCTGGCAGAGTGCATTAATTAAACTGTCTTTGAAGGAACTTCTTTAGCCCCTTCAGCCATCAGAGAGAAACCAATAAGCAGCAAAGACAGCCCACTCTCTCTCTCTCTCTCTCTCTCTCTCTCTCTCTCTCTCTCTCTCTCTCTCTCTCTCTCTCTCTCTCTCTCTCCCTCCCTCCCTTCTTTTCTCTCGTCCCTGTCCATTGGACACTTCAGCATAAAGGATTTTTATTGAAGATAACTGCTGCCAACCTGGGACTCCACCTAAAGAAATTTCTACTCCTTCTTTTTCCAACAGTCCAACTTTCGACCACCAAAATAAACTTAAAAGAGGTTTTGTTGTTTATTCTGTGCTACGTGTTAATTAAGTATTTTATAGGGATGCAAACACACATTTCCCTGAAAAGTTTTCTAGCATGGTAGAGGGAGCCCACCTTCCTTGCAATAGGCACAATAGGCTTGACAATGTTTTCTATGTATTTATTCCAATTCATGTTACCTGTGAGGAGTTTGAATGATGGACTCTTGAGTTGATTACTGTCAACAATAGCAGTCATTGATTTAAAAGGTTTCTTATATTTGTTTAAGGAAAGGAGCTTTATCTTAGTAGCATTAAATGTTATTATCTATTTATGTCTCTATTTCCTTACAGACTGGAGGTCATTTTCTAAGGATTCAACCATTGCCTTAGATATGTGTGTTAGTTCTTATCTATGTTATCTTTACCACTCTGTTAGCGAAAACATATCTAAAACATATTTACTAAACTTAATGTTTTGAGGAAGACAGAATAAGAAAAACATGACCAAATATAATATATAGCCGCCATCCTTGAGTGTCTTTGGTCTCTTTGCACAACAGTTTGTCAAGACAACCTGAGATAAAGATAATTCACTCTAAAAGTAAACCATAACCAAATATTCAAAATGAGACCAAATAAGGTTATACACTGGCTCATTCGAGAAATGCTGCAACTTTTCCTACTGATGTTATCTCAAGTAACAACACTTAGCTAGATACTCTGCGATCTTCATCAAAGAAGCAAGCGGCCATGCGTAATCAACACTCACATCAGAAACATCCTTCTGTCCTGCAGGCTGAGAAGAAAGAAAAATCTAAAAGATCCAAGATGATGTCCATGATCTTTTAAAGCCTTTGATCTTGCACAGTTCTCGCATGGTCACATGACACCTACTAGTAAGGCATGCTGGACATGATAAAAGCAGGTTGCTGGAAGAGTTGGGAGAGTATTCAGAATTGTGTACTGTGAACAGTGCTCTGCATCTCATCAAACCTTTTGATACAACCCGTGTAGTGAAATTTGCTTTGTGTCTCGTTAGACCTTTTCTCTTTTGTTTTGCTATACTCAACCAGACTAGATGAATCCTTGTCCTGGAAGTCGGTAAGATCAAGAGACCGAAAGACCAAATGAAAGATATCTTATAACTGATCAATTAGGGAAAGAAAAAATAATGTTCTTTACTTATTTACTTGCTCAACTTTGAGAGATAGAGGATAATTATAATTGAACACTCGAATAATTATATAATAAAGAAACTAAGAGTTATCCCCAGAAAGGGCTCGTTGATTTCTGATAATTTATTGGAGTGAAATAAAAACAAACAAATGTAAAGTAGACTTTCAACATATAAGATCATACAATTCATATGTTCTGGAACTCACGGCAGTTATTCCTCAGAATCTTGCTTTCAGGTACCTACAATACCATCCAGCAGTCAAACTTCAGAAAGCGTGCGTTGGGCAGACAGATAAACTCAAATTAACATAACGAAAACAACTATTACATTGAAAACGCTTTATTAATTAGGTAAAAAAATCTGAAACAAAACAAATAGTTAAAAGGAGAAAACATAATTAAACAAAAGGAAATAATACATGAAAATAATTATGTTTTGGACAGGCTTCCAAATTAACAGATTCTGGGATATCTTATCTTTTTCAATCAACTGTTAGGTGAAAGTCTGTAACAGTTAGAAAAGTGCCTTTTCTCCATTAAATTGTTAGGTGAAAGTCTGGAGCGGCTAAGAAATATCTTTTCTTTTTTTTATTAAATCGTTAGGTGAAAGTATGGAGTGGTTAGAAAATGTCTTTCCTTTTTTTTTATTAAATCGTTAGGTGAAAGTATGGAGCAGTTAGAAAATGTCTTTTTTCTTTTTTATTAAGTCGCTGGGTAAAAGTATGGAACAGGTATGTCTCTTTTTCTACAAAGGTTGCTATTCTAGTACGGCGCATAAACTACACAAGCGCCCACGAAATAAAAAATAGAAACAGAAGTCTGAGAAAAGATATAAGTTCTGTGCGAGCGAAGAAGGAGAGAATAAATTAGAATTTCTCCAAATTGAATATAGAAGTCACACACTAGATTAATTAAACAGGAATAGGGTTTCCAGTTCTTCATAGAAGGAATAGGCAGGTAAAGGAATAATGAGATGTTCTGAACGTACCTCATGGCTTAGAACGGGGAAAACCCAGTTCATGGAGTCGAGTAAAGTCTGCGCGTATCGTTTCAAATTCCGCGGTTAAAAAGGAAGAAGGACAGAATCGCAAAACGAGACTAGGACGAGATCGCGTGGGAACTCGGAGTTCTCGAAGGATGGCAATATGGAGTCTTTTCCTTTACCTTATATCCTTTTTTTTTTTTGAATGCCGAAACAGTTAAGTTTTTTCGATAAAGAAAGATCAGGAAGGGAAGAAATAAGAAAGAAAAAACTCGCCCAGAGATGAATGAGAACGAGGCACGAGGCACTGGTGCTCTTAAAACATGTGTCCCTTGTTAAAAAAGAGCCCGGTCTGAAGACAGAACACCATAGCTTTTCACTCACCACTCATGATGAACTCTACCAAACACAATAGGTTAAGAATATAAGACAGAGCTTCATATTACCAACTACGTGGGAACTTGGCAAGGTAAATTCTAGTCTCTCTCCTCATCATCTGAGTTGTTCTGCCGAAAGTAAAAATAATCCACTGGTATCCTTAGCAACCAGTGTCACTCTGTTTTGTTCTCCTGCAATACTCCCTACTAAAATACAGAATATCGGAAAATGAACACAAACAAGAAAAAATCTTTTTACATTTACATAGAAACAAAGTTTTTCAAATGTCAAGACCATCTTACATGTCAACCTGAATATTTTTCTTTTTTTACAATCGATTATTTTTTTCAAGTGTCACGTTTACAGACACCAAGTTTGAAGGTGTTACTTCTATCTATCCTCCAATACTTCAGTTTTATCATGTCTATTAAAATGTTTTGTTCTTCTTTTTAATAAGAACACTGAAAAACTTATCATGTCTAATGAAAACTTTAAATACATCATGATATAGTGGTTGCAGAGAATGTGCGCTGCCACAAAAAAGTATGTCAGTACAGGTCTCTAAATGTTTAGGTAAATATACCTAACTGTATTTCTTTTTTTCACAAAGGAAAGCTGCTAGAAATGACTTATCCTGTCTTGATAGAGTTCAACATTTTTTTTTTTTAATTACATTTTCACCCCAAACAAGGTACATTACCACTTTGGTGTAGGGGGCTACTATCAGGGACATAAGTTACTGGGGTACTATGTACTATGTTGGGATTTGGGCAGCAAGATGTCGGTTCACATTACACTTGAACTTCTGCATGTCAGTACAGTTGGGGAAGCAGGGACCCGGAAGGGAATTCCAAAGTCTAGTAGTTCTGGAGAAGAAACTAGTGGAGTAGAAAGCTCTCTTACATCTAGGGATCTCTACTGTGAAGGGGTGAGATTTAGCTGCTTGTCAGGTTTGTTGAGGGTAGTTACGTTGTGGGGGTACAAGTGCTTGCAGTTCGTCAGAGCATTCACCATTAAAATACTTGTAGAACAGGCATAGGGATGCATCATTTCGTCAGTGGGACAGAGACTGAAGCTTAGATGACAGTTCAGGACCTATCAAGTTGGCGACTCTCTTTTGGACCTTGTCTAGGAGCGAGAGACTAGGAGCAGATGCACGAGCCCAAATATGACAACAATGCTCCATACATGGGCGAATGGTGGCCTTATAGAGGTATAGGATACTTTTGGGCATTAGTAGCTTTCTAGCACGGTAGAGAGAGCCTTCTTCGCAGCTAGTAGAGGATGCCCTTTTCTCTTCCCTGCAACCTCTTTCTCACAGAAGAGATGTTGTGAGCCTGTCTTTGCTTTATCATTATTTTCATGGCAAGTGCTTGTCTGAGGTTCAATCTATGGTTCCTCCCTTACCAATCTTTCATGAGAAACACTCATCGAGCTGAAAACACCATCAATAATTTCCCCCACTCTTTATCTGTGCCTAAAACTAAACATAGATTCCATGAACAAAGTTTATTTCTTAGAACTGCACGCCTGTGGAACTGTCTTCTGTTTGCCAGCTGACTACAATATGGTTGTCTTCAAGTCCAATGTAAACAAGTTCTTGATGAGCTGTTCCCCTTAAGTTAACAAATTAACCAAATTTTCATTACTAACGATTACTATATTGTCCAATTAACTACCATACACTTTTTAACCCTTATCCTTGAGTAGTCTTTGGGCTTTGATAAGTGGTGATGCCTATGTAAAAATAAAAAAAGAATATGCCATCTTCACCATTTGTGTGATCTGTTTGAAATAGGTATATCAACTTCTCCCATAAGTCTTTTGATGCATTTGTAGCAGTCACAAGTGATCTATTTTCTCTTGTGAATCAACGCTCGTCCCCCCCCCCTTCCTTTGCTGAGAGATTTAACTACACACTGACCAATCAGCTGGTGGAGCACATTGATTCATATGTCCCCTTTTGGAAAACTCGGTCAGCCAGGGGAGAGAACCTGACCAGCAGCAAGGTCAGACATCTTTCTTTCTCTCGACACTGTTCACTTGACATTCCAGCATCGATGATTTTTATCAAAAATAACTGCTGCCAACATGAGACTACACAAAGAATGGCTTTCTGACTGACATTCCTTCTTTCTCAACCCGGACACAGTCCAACTTTCAACTTTCTCTTGTGTAAATTAATCCTTTCATTGTTTTGTTTTAAAAAGAGTTTTGTTATATATTCTGTGTTTTTGTGATCGGCAAGTAATTATTTTATTAGGGGTGCTAACAAGAAAGCACTCCTAAACATTGGCTCCAGGATACGGTAGACCATGTACTGCAATAAATATGTCCTTGCATAAAGATGTTGGCAGATATTGGCATATCTTGTTTGTGTCAGTGCCATATAGTAAGATTGGAGTATAGCAGGTCTTTGTGTATAAGTAGTACCTTTCAAATTCAGCAAACTTCATCCTATCTGGTAAATTGGATGCTATAACTGATCCTTACTCATGTCCTAAATGTCTCCAACCACCAAGCACAGGGAAACCATTTCAGCTAACAGGTGATGGGGTGGTGTGTTACATGGTACTACTGAGCATATGAATCTCCTTGACAAAGATTACTGGTCATAGCAGAAGAGTTCCAAGAAGAACTTCAATAACTATATAAAACTCAACCATTGAACTATAGCCCTACTGGCTTGTAGATATCTCCAGGAGGAGAAAAGCTTATGAGAATAAATGCAGAAACTAAATCTGGAATGGAGCATCTGTGATTGTTGGATACTAACATTTTATTTTTTTTTTGACACCTCCTGCAGCCAAGCTGGTGCCAAATGTATTGCTCAGCACTCAAATAGCCATACTAATAAATGCACTGCCTAACATCAATTTTAGCAGAAGGGATAGACAATTTCTATTCAAATGAAGTCCGCAATGACTCAAGGAAATTAGCAGAGTTGCTCAAGAATTACATACGTAGAGCTGGTGTCTGACTTCTGGTAAGCAATATTAAAATAAAAATTATTTTTAAAGTCTGTTTTTCTTCCAGTTATGTGTTAATTTATTTACCCAATTGTTTTCTTTCTGCACTTGTCCCTTCCCCCACAAATACTATTGTTAAAACTAGAAGTAACGTTAAGAAAGAAATAGCGACAACTAAGAGAGAATTTACTGAAACCACTAAAAAACGCACCGAAGCACAAAAATTAGAAACTCGTGACTTCTGGAAAATCTACAACAGTGTAGTAAATAATGGTCAATCAACAATTCTCCCACTAACCAATAATCGCGATGTTGTTTGCTCAGCAACCAACAAGGCTAATATTCTTGCTAGTCGGTTTGCCTCAAACTCCACACTGAACCCTTCCAACCACACCCTGCCTGACTTTCCTTTGCAGACAGACGCCACGCTAGACGATCTAAAAATCACCCCTGCTCAGGTGCATGCTATCATAAAAAACCTTGACACTTCAAAAGCACGTGGACCCGATCTCATCCCAGCTGTGCCATTAAAAAAGTGCTCAGCCGAAGTAGCTCCAGTTCTCTCCAAACTCTACAACAAATGCCTTAATGAATCACGCTTTCCGGGCTGTTGGAAAACTACTTCTGTGGTACCAGTATTCAAGAATTCTAGAGAAAGAACTGACCCATCAAATTATCGCCCCATTAGCCTCCTCCCACTTTTTGCCAAAATATTTGAGACCATAATTAACTATGCTCTAGTCCATCACCTTACAGATGCTAAACTTCTGACTGACAAACAATATGGATTTAGACAAGCCCATTCCACAGCAGACATCCTCACTGTAATCTCTGAACGTATATACCATTCACTGGACAAAGTGGAGGAGGGTAGAGCGGTAGCTCTAGATATATCTAAGGCTTTTGATAGGGTATGGCATGAGGGTCTCCTCAGGAAAATTAGATCATACGGTATCACTGGTAGAATACTTTACATAATTAAATCCTTCTTAGATAAGAGAAAAATCCAGGTTGTCATCGACGGTCATACATCTAAACAATATGATATAAATGTGGGAGTGCCTTAGGGGTCTATCCTTGGACCTCTATTGTTCCTAATATTCATTAATGACCTCCCCGACAAAATTGCCTCTGAGATGGGTATATATGCTGATGACACCACTATTGCGGACCAGGATATAAATATCCTAACTCGCTACAAAAGAAAATAATGAAACGAATGGAATGAAGGAAACAAAAACTCAATTGCTGGATAAAATAAACATGTTGTTTATTTTCTGTCGAAAATAAAGGGTTTAGGTAAAACACATGTTCATTCAGGCGTTGACGACTACATGCGTGGAAAAGAAAGGAATGAAGTTGAGGACAAGAAATGGCCGTCCCGCATGTAGAAAGGGAAAGAGAAAGGGAGTGTTGGCCTCAGCAAAACCGTGCGCTCATGATAGCAGTCGTCCACATGGAAAAGTCTTCAAGCCAAGAGCTACGGACACCGAACTTGCCTGGTTGACGAACCCAGGCAAAAAGGGAAGAAAGAGGAAGTTGAATAGTTGTGTTGACTTTTATATCGGGGTGAGTGTTCTGACTGCGCATGTCTAGAATTCCTTTCAAGGGAAGTGACATTTCCCATGTGTGCGTATGTGTGCGTACATGTGTGTACGTTAGCATGTGTGTGTATACACATAAATGTGAGTGTATATACGTGAACGTGAATATATGTACGTGTCTGTGTGTATGTGCGTGCGTACACGTGAATGTGTGCATGTGTGTGTGCATGTGCGTGCATACATGTAGGTGTGTATATGTGAGGAAAAACATGTTCGAACACCACACTCTATAACAGGCATAACAGGAAAACAAATGAACACGTATCTAAAGAAATGGTAAAAACACTAGAGGATGACCTCCAATCTGTAGTGGAATGGGGACAAAAATGGATGGTCACATTCAATGCTGCCAGCACTAAACTGGTTTCATTCAATAATTACAAGAAACCTTCTCTGCCACCAATAGCAATGGCCAAAGACTCTTTATCTGAGAGTACATCTTTCAAACTGCTTGGCATAACGTTCACAGGAAACATAAGTTGGAACAATTACATTGAAAGCATTGCCAGGACCGCTGCGAAGAAGGTAGGCTCTCTCTACCATGCTAGAAAACTACTAACATCCGAAAGTATCCTGTACCTCTATAAGGCCACCATTCGCCCATGTATGGAGTATTGCTGTCATATTTGGGCTGGTGAATCTGCTACTAATCCCTCGCTCCTAGACAAAGTTCAAAAGAGAGTTACCAATCTGATAGGCCCTGAACTGGTATCTAAGCTTCAGCCTCTGTCCCATCGACGAAATGATGCATCCCTCTGCCTGTTCTACAAGTATTTTAATGGTGAATGCTCTGGCGAACTGCAAGCACTTGTGCCCCCATGACGTAGACACCCTCGACAAACTCGACAGGTAGCTAAATCCCACCTCCACGCAGTAGAGATCCCTAGATGTAAAAGATCTTTCTACTCCAGTAGTTTCTTCCCAGAACTGCTAGACTCTGGAATTCCATTCCAGGTCCCTGCTTCCCCAACTGTACTGACATGCAGAAGTTCAAGTGTAATGTGAACCAACATCTTGCTGCCCAAATCCCAACATAGTACCCCAGTAGTTGTTGCCCCTGATAGTAGCCCCCTACTCCAAAGTAGCAATGTGCCTTGTTTGGGGTGAAAATGTAATTTTAAAAAAAAAAAAAAAGGTAAGCGTTTTACTGGGCTGACATTATCCGGCTGATAGTCAGAGACCCAAATCTTGGACTAACCACTAAGGAGACCATCCTATCAGCAGGTGTAAAGTACTGGGGCTGCTGTATTGGTGAATGGATTCTAAACCATGCAGTAGCTTTTGATGGGGCTCCTTGATGCTATATTAGTGGGTAATTGTTAAAGTTTTACCTTATCATGGTCTGCAAAAAAATAATGTGCTAACTAACTCTGTCAACCTATTCCACAAATCCTAAAACTCCACCATGAAAAGTCTCCAGAAAAAATACTCTATTAAACCTAAATCCCCAACTTCTAATGTAGATCCCCACTACCATATCTCCTTCTCCAACATCAAGGGTTTACATTCCAACTTTCCAGAGGTTGAAATCCAATTACAGGAGACAAAACCAGAACTATTCTTTCTAAACAAAACTGGCATTGGACAGACTATTAACCTAGATGAGTTCATAATTAAAGGATATTCTAATTTAACATCCAAATCTGACCCCCAATATCAAGATCGCCATGGGCATGGAATATGTGCCTACATTAGAAATGGCTTTCTATGTGGTAGGGAAATCTTCAGAGAATACCTTAAATTACCCTAAATGTGCTTTCGGACTGCACTTTCTGATACTACTATATTTATATTTGCCCTTTATTACCCCCACAACAGCGGAGTTACTATCTTTAAGAGCATATCTGAGAAAATTCACCACATCCTGTCTGTTCATCCTTCAGCTAACATTCACGTCTGTGGCGACATCAATGTTCACAATGTGGAATGGTTAACCTGCTCAAACAAGGCAGATGATGAGGGGAGGTTCTGTCATGATTTCTCCACTGCTTATAACCTAACTCAGACTGTTGATGAACTCACTCATGTACCTGACACTGATGATCAATATGCAAGTCTCCTAGACCTTTTTCTTACAACTTGTCCTGAGCTATGTTCATCTTCCATTCTGTCCACACTGGGATCTTCCGACCACCTGGATAAAAGATAAAAACAAAATATTAGTCCTCTGACATACCTCTCCATTGTACAGCATATTGATACTCTATGGCTGACTGGGATAGCTTTCATATATTTATATCAGATCTACCCCTGTGTTCCATGTTTAAAAAAAACGTGTACTCTATATTTTCAGACCTGACAGAATAGTTAACTGTAGGTATAGGCCGCTTCGTACCCGCCAAAAAATTCTAGCAAAAACATAACAGTAAGCAGTGATTCTCTCCAGAATGTGCTTCGGTCATTGTGCACAGAAATCACTATTTCCATTACTTCCAATGTAATAGATGTACTGCGACTAAAGTCACCTTCAGGACTGCTAGCAACCACTGTAAAAAAAGTAATAAAGAATGCAAGAGTTGTATGGTCAATCTGTCAAGGCCAAAGTAGCTGAGCAGTGGCTTGGTTCCCACCAATTTTGGCAAATAACAAACAGAGTTCTGAATAGAAGTGTGTGCTCTATCTCAACTATCATCAATGGACCTGAGGTAATTTTGTCAGAATCGGACAAAGCCAAATTCTTTGCCAAAAACTTTGCAGCTAATTCTACCCTATGCAATCAGGGCCACCAACCTCCCCATATTTCCTCCGGTGTCTGAAAGCATGCTATGCCACATACAAATATCTGTGCATGATGTTGCCAAGCTAATCAAAAACCTTGATTCCAGTAAAGCAACTACTCTAATGGCATTCCTATTATATTTGCTCAAAAAGTTTCAACCAGAACTAGCTCCCATACTTACAAAGCTGTTTAAGTGTTGTCTTAAGGAGAATTGTTTCCCAACATCCTAAAAAACCTCATCACTATGTACCGTATTTAAAAATTCAGGTGATCGGTCATCTCCCTTTCAATATAGACCAATCAGTCCCCTGTGCGTCATGAGTAAGTGGCTGGAATTTGTCTGTCAACCACCTCAGCAAAAATAACCTCCTCAATGACATACAATATGGTTTCTGTTCTGCTAGATCTACAGCAGATGTGCTAACAGTTATATCTCATAGGATTAGCGAATATCTTGACAAAGGCTGCCTTTCTAGGGCAATTGTTCTTGACATATCAAAGGCCTTTGATAGAGTATGGCATAAAAAGTCTACTCCACAAAATTTCCAACTACAGTATAGCTGGAAATGTTGTTCACTTATTAAATCATTTCTCTCTGATAGGTTCATAAGAGTAATGATTGATGGGCAGAAAACAGAAGCTCACAGTATTAATGTTGGAGTCCCTCAGGGATCCATCCTGGGCTCAACTCTCTTCCTGATCTACATCAATGATCTCCCAAATCACATCCTAAGATCATTTGTAGAAATTTATGCTGATGACACTACCATTGATGGCAACATTTCAAAGGCCATAAACAACCAAGTTCTCTCTTCTTCTCTCTCCTCTGATCTTGAGCATGTAGTACAGTGGGGAAAGAGGTGGCTGGTTACTTTTAATGCATCTAAAACCAAGCTTTTATCTTTACATCATCAATGCTCTGATCCCTATCTAGCATCAATTGAAATGAGTGACGCTCGTCTTGGGGGGGGGCTCCATGTTTTGACAAGCTTCTAAGTCTGATCTTTACTCCTAATCTGAGATGGAACATGTATATCAAATCCAATGCCAAGGCTGCTGGAAAAATGGTGGGATCGTTCTTCCACTCCAATAAATATCTCACTACTGATACAATTCTCTACCTGTATAAAAGTCAAGTATGTCCAAGGATGGAGTACTGTTGCCACATCTGGGCAGGAGCTGCTAGAAGCAGCTTATCCTGCCTTGACAGAGTTCAAAATAGACTTCGTAGTCTAGTGGGGGATGTACTTTTCTCTTCCCTGCAGCCTCTTTCCCACAGAAGAAACGTTGCAAGCCTGTCTCTGCTTTATTGTTATTTTCATGGCAAGTGCTCGTCTGAGCTCCAATCTATGTCCCCCCCCCGGCCTGACTTTCATAAAAAACTACTAGTCTAGCTAAAACCACTATCAATAATTTCCCTGGCTCTTTATCTGTGCCTAAACCTAAGTGTAGATTTCATGAACAAAGCTTCTTTCATAGAACTGCACGCCTATGGAACTCTGTTCCATTTTCCTGCTTTCCCACTGTCTACAATACGGTTGTCTTCAAGCCCAACAGTTCTTGATGAGCCATCCCCTTAAGTAATCCAATTTACCAAATTTCCACCACTAACGATTACTACGACATTTTCCCATTGACTACTGTACACTCATTAACCCATATCCTCGAGTGGCTTCCAGGCCTTGATAAGTGGTGCCTTCTTTGAAAAGAAAAAGGAAAAAAGAACATCAGTGAAGCATAGATGGGAATCCTGATGTCTGGCTTGCATTCTAAAGTGGCCACATTAGTGCCACTGCTTGAAGACAGTGGTTATGAGCAATAAGCTAGGAATAATTGATGTAAGCCTGGGCTTTATGAGTTGTTTTTAATGATGGAATCGAGCATGACATTCCCACTGGTCAACTACTGCCTGCCTCAAGTTGATGCAGCACTGATAACACACTTTGAAGAATCAGTCAAGACTTTATCATTCCAGTTATGATGATACACTTAAGCAACTTTAATTGTAGGTTCCTCCAGGCTATGCCCAAGCCATTTTATAATAGTGTTTAAGCAAGTAAAGTCTATGTTGGAAAAGACTGTCAGGTTGTTTTACATTTGTGAACTGTGCCTGAATGGACTAAACTACCTTCAACAATGAGAAAATTCTATCCTCTGAAATATGGTGCCTCAAAAATATGATTTCAGATTGACCCAAAACACATATTAATGGACAAAATGATGCTGTAAGCATTCAAATACTTGCCGTACACGGTCAGTGTGCTCATATATATTTTGTCTAACAATGAGTACATCATCTATATATGTGTAGACGAATGTCAAATTGTGCAAACCTGCTCTAATAATATCTGAAGTGCTTAGGATGTATTTTACAACCCAATAGCAACTCATGAAAACTCAAACATTCCAAATGGTGTAATATTAGCCATTTTGGTGTTCTGCTTTTTGGTGATAATTAAATTCAATTAGGTAAAAAAAAAAAAACATTATTTTGAGCCAGTATTGTTATGTTCTGGATATGCATTGAGTGCTCAGAACCCATTTGATACAAAAAAAATAATACAAAAATAAGATAAATGCGAATTTAAGCACTATTGGTGTGCGAGGTCGCAGCATAAAAAGGCACTTTTTTTAGGGCTGGGGAGATTATCTTGTGTACGTGAAGTTGTTGTCAGTTGCGAAGAAAACGAAAAGAAAATTATGATGGTGTTGGTGAGGGAGAAGAAATAGAACACTGATTGTTAAGAAGAATTCTGAATCCAACTTTTTTCTGCTTTCACTGCTTAGAAAATAAGCCAACGTTTCATCATGTAAGGAACACAACCACAATTTTTACATCGTTTGGTCTCAACTCGTAAGAATTTACGCAAAATAAAAAAAAAATAAAGACAATCGTTCGCACAGCACTAAAGCTGACAGCAACTATAAAAATATAAGTATATGATCTGTATAAACCCAAGTTGAAATCAACTTGCAGTACAAAATGACAATGTGTTTACATTATCATTATTACATTAGTGAAATACATAACTGCATACAATATTATCACATTATTACTGTATAAATACAATATTATTAGATTATTATTGTATAAAAGTATTTTTATGTTAGTAAATGTTTATTTATGCAAATGCATGCTTGGTAAAAAGAAAGCCAAGTAAATAATCACAAGTGAAAATGTTCATAGTGTGAATAATATGCGTGTGTAAGTAATATATGTATGTGAGTATTTGACAGCGTGGCATTGTGTATGTGTATTGGTTTACCTTGTTGTTAGTGTATAGCTGTGAGTAGCAATTTTTTTCTGTTTGCCCGACTCTTGTTAGTGGGTAAGAATGTGTGTGCAAGATGATGAAAGCTGGTATGTGAGTCATTGAGTCCTTATCACATTACCTCTCCTTGGGTTCTGTTTGATGCAGTCAGTAGGTGTCATCTGGGGAAAATCCTATTTGACTATTGTTTTTACAAACGTTTCTAAGTTTTTGTTGTTCTTTGTTTTATTTTTTTACAAAGGGATTACCATATATCAAGGTCCAGAGGCCACTCAAGGACAAAAGTTAATGTGTGTATTGTAGTTATTAAGACATTAGCATAGCAATCGTTTGTGGTGGAAATTTGGTATAATCAGATTATTTACAAAAATGGTTCAATAAGAACTTGTTTGAAGACAGCAATATTGTAGTCAGCTGGAAAGCAGACCACCAGAACAGAGTTCCACAGATGGGCAGTTCTAGAAAAGAAGCTTTGTTGATGGAATTCATGTTTAAGTTTATGGAGGAATTTATTAATACTGCCACCACAGTATCGAGAGTGATATATGATTTATAGAGTAAAAGTGGCACATCAAACAGTATACAGTGAGAGAGGGTGAGAATGATAGATAGTAAGTGAGGAATCATTTGATGAGGTAGTTTTGCCAATAGTGGCTAATTAGAACAATTAAAATGGAAGTTTCTTCATAAAAAATAACTCAATCCCAGAACCGAGGAATATTTTAACACGTATTTTGCATGCTTAAAGTATATAGGAAAGTACCTTTGAGAAACAAACATTGATTAAGTGATTCTTTTAAGTGTAAATAAACGTATTTCAATTGGTTTCTTCAATGATGATTACTTTTGTTTACTCACTTTCTGTTAAGAAATAATAATTTCTCAATGAATTAACATCCACAGAAATAAAACTCATAAAATATACAAATAAAAATCATCAAAGCAAAACTTACTTTCTTTAGTTAACTGCGAAATGTTCACGAGTTCCACCAACATTCAAAAATGTAGAAAACATGCAAAATAAATGGTCCTTCTTCGTTATTGGAGCAAAATTCCAAAACTGAAATATTGAATTCCAAGTGAAACAAACGGTATCTACTGAATCGTCATGTCACAGTAATGAACATATTAAAAAATTACGAAAAACCACAAGGTAGAAAATTAATTGTTAATGAAAATAGTTGTAGGAGAGAATTAGCAAAAACTGAGTTTCGCAAAATAAAAATAAAAAACAAAAAAAAAAAACAGAGTTCTAATTGTAAGAAAAAGGAGGTAAATACTTGCTGAAAACTGAAAAATCTTTGGCCAATTTAGCAAAACTTAATTTTTGCTAATTGTCTTTGAAAACTATTTTCATTAAGAATTAATTTTTTACCTCATCGTCTTTCGTAATTTTTGGATGTTTTCATTACTGCAAGATAACGAATCAGTAAATACCATTGGTTTCACTTGAAATTCAATACTTCATTTTCCGAATTTCGCTACAATAACGAAGAAGAACCAAATAAATTATGTGCTGACATGATAACAAAATTTACAGTCAAAGATGAGTTATCTACCCTTAGCTCTAAATTTGCAAAGCATTCACTGGAATATAAGAGAACAAATAACTGATTTTTTCTTTTAATAAATATTAAACCTACTTTCATAGAAACGTTTGAATCAAAGACAGAAAATATTACGAGCAAATTTAATAAGTTAATCATTATTTTATTGTTAATTGAGAAGAAATTATTTTTATTAAAAAAAAAATTATTATTTTTGTTCAGTTAAACAAGATACATTGTTACTGAAAGCAGAAGTGGCTACTATGATAGGGAACAAAGTTATGGTGTGGGGGGATATGGAAGAAACCCTGAGTGGGGAGTTGGGCAGCAAGATCTTTGTTTACATTACATTTAAATTTCTGTATTTTGGTATGGTCAGAGAAACAGCGATCAGAAAGGGAATTCCAAAGGCAGTCCCTCCAAGGAAAGAAGAGACCAGAGTAGAAAATCTTCCAAAATCTTGGGAATCTTATAGTAAATGGGGTAAATGGGGTACGATTTTGCTGCTCGTCTGGTGGGTCGATGTTATTTGCATTGAGGGGTACACTTTAGTGTTAGTTACAATAAGAATATTGATGGATTCTCAACATAAATGTTGGTAAGGCATTAGTTGATAATACTGCTTTATGAAGAAGTATTTTTTGTGTGATTAACAAAAGGAAAGCCCCCACCACCACCACCACCACCCACATAGCACCAAAAAGAAGAAAGTTCTCCTGGTCAATTCATGGAAAGGTAGGAGCTAGGAGTGTAACTGCAGCATGAAGGACTGTAGTGACGGCAGCAGCAGCAACAGCGACAGTTCATGATTTACGACTTTGAATCTGTGTTTGGTTTATAAGCTCGGCATTGATTGGTGCAAGCATTCAATTTCCTTTCTGGCTTGCCCAATCAGAAACCATCTCTCAGGTAAGTTGAACACATGATAGAAGCTGATAAAAGGTGTTAGTATACAGTTTACTTCTTCTTTTCTTGGTTAGGACATGGTATTGACAACAACTCTATGTGGCTCAAACCAACCCCCAAAACTTGGAGTGCAACCAAATGACTCCATTTGGTCTGGGGTTCGACTTTGATGAGAAGATACATGATTCATCATGGCTACCGCCGGACCCTGACCTCAACACTTGTGTACAGTACACATGTTTGAACTTTCATCTCTTTAAAGAGGACTTTATAATTTTATATTTGTCCATGCTAGTAGACTTATTCTATTACAAACACTCTTCTCTTTCCTATTTTTTTTAATTAACACATTAACAAAAATGATCAATTAAGTTATTTTAGATGTTAGAATGAGACTTTGTCTTCTATTCTACAGGAGCAACTAAATATTTTGTGATAAGGTATACAAGAAGTGGAATAACAATTTAAGAGATGATAACCAGCAAATGTAAGATTTTTTGTTTTTATATAACAAGGGAGTCACATCTAATCAGTTAATGGGTGTGTAGTGACCAGCTAAATCAAGTCGCTCGTTATGTAAAGAGAAGAATCTATATGGCCGGAATTTATTCATTTTAGGAACAATTTCATGTTGTCACCAGTCGCCTACACAAACCATTTTGACACACAAATCCATGGAACTATATCTTTATTTCATGTATGAAGACAGTAAGCAGATTGGAACGTTCTAGAAATTCAATATAAAAGGCGTAGTGTGCCAAAATCAAAACAGTCTAGATAGTGTTTCAGGAAGTCACCATCATCACAGCCCGTGACATCGCTCACGTCTAACTCTGTCCAAAGGACGTAAAAAAAAAAAAATAGTTCCAACAACGATTCCATGATCTCCAGACAACTTTTCGCAGACTGAATAACTGCTGCTCAAAATTATCACCTTGTGGACCTCAATTGCCTACATAAAAAAAGCAGCACGGGTGAAAGTGTTATTAAAAAAACTGTAAACGGACGAAATACTCTATCCCTTACTAAGGAAGCTTACGCAAGCAACAATGGATGAATATTCTATGCTCACAACCTTTTTCTCTCTAGTATTTCGCATTTGTAAAGTTTTCTCCATAAAATTATGCTAACATTAATAATTTCCTCAGTCTCGGAGGATTCTCCAGCCACTAAAAGCTTCTAGCATTACATTTACAATTATGCAATATTCTTTTTTTACTTGAATGATGTCCCCGAACTCTTGTCTTATAAAAAATATACATGCAATATTTATGGACCCTAATCTTTTTATTTCATCCACAAGGAAAGACAGTGCACATTCAAGGACTGTGCCTGGCATGTATAACACACAAGAAAAATTATCCTTTTCTGGTTAAATAAAAATTATTATTTAAAATGTTTGTAATCGTTGATATTTGCTTATGTTTTTTCTTTTTTTTTCTTTTGTTAGAAAAAGGAGTTTCGATCCATGCTCTCATCTTCATCATGAATTCAGAGATCAGTCGATCCCCCCTTCTTTTTACAAATCGGCCAATCCCCTTCTACACCCTAGAAGTGTACAGTGGGTACTGAGACAGCAGCATAGTGATCGTTAGTGGCGGAAATTGAGTAGAAGTTGATTATTTAAGGGGTGACAAAACACAAACTTATTTAGATTGAACTTGAAGACAATTATGTTGTAGTCAGGTGGAAAGCAAGCCAGCAGAACAGAGTTCCACAGGCAGGCAGGAAAGACGCTTTGTTCATGGAGTTTACGTTTAGACAGATGAAAATTCTGATGTGGAGAAAGTGTATTCGGATAATGAGGCTAATGAGGTCATCCAGAGGTTTTGTTATCTTGGTGATTTGATTGGAGTACTGAGAAGTACTAGTATGATAGCAAGAGTTAAAAATGAATAGGGTAAGCAATGAGAACATCTGCCATTACAAACCAGCAGAGCATTAACCAAGAGTCTGTAACAACTTAATTATGAACGCTAAAAGCAAATATCTTTATCTGAGAGTACATCTTTTTAACTCCTCGGCCTAACGTTCACAGGAGACATGAGTTGGAAAAATTACATTGAGAGCATTGCCAGGACCGCTGCGAAAAAGGTAGGCTCTCTCTACCGTGCTAGAAAGCTACTAACACCCGAAAGTATCCTGTACCTCTATAAGGCCACCATTCGTCTATGTATGGAGTATTACTGTCATATTTGGGCTGGTGCATCTGCTACTAGTCTCTCGCTCCTAGACAAGGTTCAAAAGAGAGTCGCCAACCTAATAGGTCCTGAACTGTCATCTAAGCTTCAGCCTCTGTCCCATCGACGAAATGTAGCACCCCTCTGCCTGTTCTACAAGTACTTTAACGGTGAATGCTCCGACAGACTGCAAGCACTTGTACCCCCTCGACGTAAATACTCCGATAAATCCGACAAGCAGCAAAATCCCACCCCTTCACAGTTGAGATCCCTAGATGTAAGAGAGCCTTCTACTCCAGTAGTTTCTTCCCCAGAACCACTAGACTTTGGAATTCCCTTCTTGGTTCCTGCTTCTCAGATTGTACTGACATGCAGAAGTTCAAGTGTAATGTGAACCGACATCTTGCTGCCTAACTCCCTACATAGTACCCCTGTAGCTTATGTCCCTGATAGTAGCCCCCTACATCAAAGTGGCAATGTGCCTTGTTTGTGTTGAAAATGTAATAAAAAAAAAAAAAATTTAACCGCTCTAATTACTAGTCTTTTCTTTCTCCACTTCGTTGGAATTCGTTTTCCTCTTCACTCCCTAAAGCAAGGAAGTTTTCACAGAAACATGTGAACCAAAAATATTTTCAGCCAATATAAATCATTCAAAACCTCACAAAGTAATATATGTGTGTGTAAATAGTAAGCTGATGTAAAGTTCTAAAAAACAAACAGCCAAAATCTTGAGACAAAGATTTCATCAGCTGGCCACACCTGAAGGCACCCAAGAACATCATCTAACAACATCATCTTGTGCCGTTTGGGCCGAGTAAGGCAAGTCACAAAAGAAAAGAACTCAATGATTCGCATACCAGCCTAAAAAGCGGCATCATATTTTTTTATTAAAAATTTTTTTTTTTTTTAAATGCGAGATCCTATTTATTAAAAAGGAGGATAGAAGGTGATAACATACTGCAAAACATTTAATTAGCATATCTATATACTAATTTAATGTTCGTAGTATTTTATCCCTTTCGATACTTTTTTTTTGATAATAGGATCTCCCAATTGAATAATTCATAATCTGGAAACTATGACATACATACATCACTGCAATATTAATATATAAATAATAAAATAATGGAATTTTCCTCCCTAACTATCAAAAATCAAAGAAGGCTATTCCTATGCAAATATTTCCCACTCACAATTTAAAGTTAATACTGTACCATCTTTTTAAACTAAAATACGTACATTTCGTCTCCATACAAACCAGAAACATAGTTTCTGATCATGTGACAGCCAGCAATATTTATGATAAATAAACTAACTCATGAAACTTAAATTTACATAATTTTAACTTGCAGCACAATATCCATAAATTTGTCATAAATACAGGGAACAATATATAATGAGTCACTACTTACCAAGGCCAAAAGGCAGACAAGGATTAGGGTTAATGGGATTGTAAGTTAGATGATAAACAATTTTATGAGAAGATTAGAAATAATAGATGGGAAGGACAAAATTGGATTACTTAGCAGGACAGATTAAGTACTTGTTGACATTAGTCTAAAGACGACTATGTTGCAGTCAACAGCAAAGAAGTCCCATTTTATAGTGTTCTGCATGTGGAAAGTTCTTCGAAAGAAACTTTGTTCATGGAATTTTGATTACCATTTCTTTTTTGTTTATTATTATGAATTAAAGACGATGCATTAATTATGTAAAGAGCATGCACTGTTTCCTTAATTTCTTTATGTTGTGAGTCTATGCTGGGATCAATGACTGGTTTTAATCATGAAAACACAGGTAACTCTACTCAAAATTCTACTGTCATAACATCTGCGATCATTACAATATGTTATCTTTAAAACTTAGTTGTAAGACACGTCATGTTCAAGCGTACACTATTACCATTCGTACACATTTAGAAAATGAGATAGTCTTATCGATCCAGTAGATATCTCACTGCTGATGCTATTCTCTATCTATATAAGAGCCAGGTACGTCCAAGGATGGAATACTGTTGCCACATCTGGGCAGGAGCTGCTAGAAAGGACTTGTCCTGCCTTGATAGAGTTCAAAATAGACTTCGTAGCCTCATAGGAGATGTCTTTTTCTCTTCCTTGCAACCTCTATCTCACAGAAGAGATGTTGCGAGTTTGTCTCTGATGTATCGTTATTTTCATGGAAAGTGTTCAGCTGAGCTTGAATTTATGGTCCCCCCTCACCAAACTTTCACAAGAAACACTCGTCTGGCTGTAAACACTATCAATAATTCCCCCCACTCTTTATCTGTGCCTAAACCTAAATGTAGATTCCATGAACAAAGCTTCTTTCTTAGAACTGCACGCCTGTGGAATTGTCTTCCGTTTTCCTGCTTTCCGGCTGACTACAATATGGTTGTCTTCAAATCTAACGTAAATAAGTTCTTGATGAGCCGTTCCATATAAGTTATCAAATTTACCAAATTTTCATTACTAATGATTACTATATTGTCCAACTTCTACTGTACACTCTTTAACCCTTATCCTTGAGTGGCCTCTTGGCCTTGATAATGTGGTGATGCCTATGTAAAAAAAATAAATGGTGATTGGTGATTAATCTGATGCTATTAATGTAAATAATTCTGACTTTACCAATTTTAAAATGAATTGTTCCAAAATTTATCATCTCATTGATTGTGTTGTCATCGCTACATATTGTTCTGGCATGATGTCGTAAGCACCAGACAATTCCTTTTTCTTTACGTTTTATGGATGGTGGGAGTTGAAATTCAGATATTGTCCCATGAAAGTTGGTTTTCGATATATGGAAGATACAAAATTCTGATCCGTGCAGGTTATTAATACATCCAGAAATGCTAATTTGTTTGTTGTGTCCCTTTCCCATAGTGAATGGATTGATGGACAAATGGAGTTCACATTGTCTTGTAAGTTTTGGACGTCCTCCTGGTGTCAACCAATTTTTTTGACATGTACGAAACCACAGCCATAAAACAGAAACCAACTCCAAAACAAGTAATATAAAAAATCAGCCCTCATCTCAAGCATTCAAACACACAATAACACTTATTATTTTAATTATTTGGACAATTTTTCTCATCTTGAGTGCTATTCATACAACATTTCGATCAATGTAACTTCTAACCTTTCAATGTAAAACTGTCGAACTCCTGAATCTGCACAATAAAGATTCAACTTTATTTAATCCACAGGGATAATATGCTTTCATTCTGGCAGCCATAACTGGGTAGGAGTCCGAAAAAAATTCGCAATTGTATTTTTTAGTCTCACCATCACTGATGACTGAAACTTCAACTTCCAGAAAGGTATAACTTAGAACTGAATTTTGCCAAGTACTTTTATCCAAATGAATCAATTTCAAAAAGCAACATTGGTTTTATTGATTTGAAGAATGTTTACCTGACAATTATTATGATGAGAAGACAGTAAATATTTATTGTTTTAAGAAGAATTAATTTGCTACAGTTTTAAATAAATAAATAAATAAGAGACGTTTTATTTATTCTTAACAGTATTGACCTTGACAGACATTTTTAATTTCAAAAGGGATATTATTATTAAGAGACAATTATGCACATTGATGTAGAGAACACTGTGGAATTCTGATAATACTGTATAAAAAACATTTGTAACAGGTGCCATGTATCATGACTCACATTAAGAAGTAAAAAAAAAAAAAAAAAAGTTTACATGACAAAAACAAAAAGGAGGGTATATTTATAGTTATAATAAACTATCAGGCTGCCCGGCGTTGCCCGGTTGTAAAATACACATAAATATTATATTTTAATTAATGCAGAGTATTATGGGTTTTTTTTTCCTAAACAGTTCACTTCTTGTAAGTAAAAAAAAAAATACTCATATCTTGTGGATCCAAAGTTAACACTTGCTTCTGCAATGGTTTATTCAGGAGGTTGAACATTCCACTTGACTTTACCAGCAAAACTGATTCGTTATTAGGATAACCTCTATACTTGGAAAATGTAATGATTTCAGCAAATCTTCTGACTTGATGTGTTTGTTTTGGTCAGATTTCACATTGCAGATGCATCTAATCATGTATGCACTGCCGTCAGACAAGAGAGGACTAGGTGAAGACCCAACATTACCAAAGTTACACTTCTGAATGTTTGAGATGAGGGCTGATTGTTTATATTACTTGTTTTGGAGTTAGTCTCTGTTTTATGGCTACAGTTTCGTATATGTCAGAAAATTGGTTGACACCAGGAGGACGTCCAAAACTTACAAGACCATATGAACTCCATTCGTCCATCGATCCATTCACTATGGGAAAGGAACACAACAACAAACTAGTATTCCTGGATGTATTAATAACCTGCACGGATACGAATTTTGTATCTTCCATATATCGAAAACCAACCTTCATTGGACAATATCTGAATTTCAACTCCCACCATCCATAAAATGCCAGAACAATATGTAGCGAAGACAACACATACCAGAAGGAGTGGGACAACCAAAGAATAACTCTCCACTGAAATAGAACGTTACATTAGTTCTGGAAAACCTAGAGCAAACACCAAAGGACAATATCTGAAAACATGCCACAGTGTGCACACTATATATAAAGGAATTGTCTGAAAAAGAAAGAAAAAAAAACATGCAGTTTATATGGCATCAGAACAATATTCAAGAGTGATTCAACTTTCAAACAACACCTAGTACGAGTCAAGCACCAACCAAAAGTCTCATGATAAAAGACTGCAGAAAACTATGCAAAGATGAAACTGGTCGCCCCCTAAAAGTAAGGCTAGAAGAACACCATAAAGCTGTGACACAGGGAGAGTCAGAACTAGCTGATCACAAATGGAAAGAAAAAGAAACACACTTCCCTTGGTGCTGTTTTACAATCGTTCACTGTGCAGAGGGAAACAAATCTCGTTTACTCAGAGATTCATTCATTTTTTCATCTTATAATTTAGGACGCTCGATCTGATGATATTTTTTATTAAATCAAAACATTCAAAAAGAAAGCTGTGACAAATTTTTTTTTTTTTATGTAACAAAGTTTATAACATTAATAATACGAAATGTAGTCTGCATGCAACTATTAAGAGAAAACCAACGAACCAACGATATTTTAATTAGATGAAAATGTTTAAAAAAGAAGCTGCAGCATTTTTTTTTTTAATTAAAAAGTAACTATTAAGGTAGGTTTTTAAAAAATTAGTCTTTAACCTTAAAAAATACAAAGAATGAACTCTTTAATAAAACAAGGATGAGACTTTTACAGCTAAGTTTACAATTCCTCTACAACTATCGTCGAATTTTCAATTTTTGAATGTTAAAAACTAGATGTTGGTGTTATTAATATTATAAGTTTTCTTACAGTAAAAAAAAAAAAAGTCGCCGCAATTTTAAAAATTACTAAGAACTAGGATATAGCTAGGTTATGTAAGAGGACGACTCAACAGGAATTATAGAATAAGAGACAACGAAATGGAGTTTCATTCTATATTCAAAAACAACTTTATTTGTCATCTTTGTTAGTAGCGTGTACAAGAGAGAAATGGGTTAATAGCTGGAAGTGTTTTTGTGTGTAAAGATAGATTTAATATTATGCCAGCTTGTTTAAAGAGAGAACAGTTCAGTTTACACGTTGTGTAGTCAGTAGTAGTTGGGATAAAAATTAGACAGTTCTGTGATGTAAATGAGCTAAGCCAGTTAATAGAGAAAAAAAGGGAAAGGTATTCAGTGTGTTTAAATGTTGTAGCAAATAGTAGTAGTGTACGTCTAGTCTATGTATTACCCACCCTATAGAAAATAGACACCCCACAAACCGTTAAAATAAATTACCATGCAGCAACAATACACCCCCTATTAAACCATAATACATATACCCCTTAATCTCAATACTATGTTAAAGGCCATATACAATCTTATATATCATACTATATATAACAAACTTCTCCTTATTTATTTAGAATTTAATAAAGCTTCCCCCAACATTCTATAATTCCTCTTAACCTTTTTTGTCCCTAATGAACCTTGTGCTAGACGCCGCATCTTCCCCATGCTACCTAGCACCTTCTCTACTCTTCTGATGAGAAGCATTAGGTTTCGAAATGCCCTGGCATAAAGATAACCTTCTATCCCCCAAATTTTGCCTGTATTCCATTATTCAATAAATGATCCATTCTATATCTACCAATATATAGTTTTGTGTCTTCATTTCATACTCTTGTTGTCCTATTATATATATATATATATATATATATATATATATATATATATATATATAATTATTATATATTATAATCTATATCTGTACTCCTATAAATTTCGGGGTTTTTTTGTGTATTGGTATTCATATTAAAAACCCTATAAGTGACAAACTGGAATGGAGTTTCATTCTATATTCAAAAACAACTTTATTTGTCATCTTCCTTAGTAGCGTGTACAAGAGAGAAACGGGTTAGTAGCTAGAAGTGTTCTTGTGTGTAAAGATAGTATGAATATTATATCGGCTTGTTGATGGAAAGAATAGTTCTTAATACACTTGTTGTAGCCAGTAGTCATAAGGACGAAGGAGGCCGGTTAAAGGAGAAAGAAAGAGCAAAGTCTTCAGTGTATTTATGTGCTGTAGTGGGTACTAGGAGTGTGTCGGTGAATTTCAAAAATGCAATCTGGACGTGAGGACATTTTAGAGGATCAATATGCAATAAAATTCTATTTTAAACTTGGAAAAAATGTCACAGATGCTTTTGCATCATCTTGCATGAATCGAGCATAAGAGATTTGAGGAAGGTAGGAAATCTGTGAGAGATGGTGAGAGGTGTGGCAGGAGTAAGGAAGTCAGAACACCAGAGCTGATTGGCCAAAGAAAGAATTTGATGGATAAGGACCATAGAGACAATATGTGCACAGTTTGATGTCAGTGTGAGAACTGTACACACAATTATTTGTGAGGAACTGAAGATGCAGAAGATTTGGGCAAAGTTTGCCCCAAAGGTGCTCAGAGAAGAGCAGAAAGAAAGACGTTGCCATGACCAAGATGGGCATCAAGACAGCTTCTCACCCTCCCTATAGTCCAGACCGTGCTCCCTGTGGCTTTTGGTTACTCCCTAAGTTCAAGAAAAACCTTAGAGGCTCTTGTTATGAGACAATTGGGGAGATGAAAGAGGCTGTGACAAGGGTCATTGACACGCTCACACAAGAGGATTTCCATGGAACCTTCCAGAAGTTGTTGGAATGGTACAAGAAGTGCATTGCAGCCAGAGGAGATTACTTCAAAGCGGACTAGAGTTTCATGTGTGTACTATCAATAAAAGTGCCCATAAGGAAAAGGTCTGGAAACTTATTGAAGACACCTTGTATCACACTTCAGTTTGATGTAACATTTTCATCACTAAATGGGCAGATTGAATCGACACATCTTAAGAATACATTTTCCTTAAACAATGGTAAAAGCGAGGAATTTAACATCTGCTACGATTTTTTCTCTTACATCTTTAAGGTCTAAATAACTTGTGTTACAGAGGTGTGAAAGGTGCCAATCAACTGTACTACTAATAGAGTGGACATAAAGCAAAGAAGGATGACAAACAATGTTTATCGTGTTTTACATTTTTATAAAGAAACAGGCAAAATGAACAGCAAATGGATTCAGGATCAATCGGAGCAAGATGGGCATTTCGCAAGGTTGAGATACTTGGGTTCCTGAGGTAGAAACTGGTAGCCGGACATCAGTGGGCACTAGTATAGGTAACTGAATGTCAGTGGACACTGGAGCTGGTGCATACTGGAAACAGGTAGTTGGACGTCAGTGAACCCTGGAGCAGGTAGTTGACACTGAAGCAGCTCACTAGACGTCAATGGGCATTGGAGCTGATAGCCGGATGTCAAAGGCTGAAGGAGCTGAAGAAGAGAACTGGAGACACGGGGATCGCTGCAGAAGTAAGCTGAAGATTTGCTGAAGTGACATGGGGGTACGGGAGTTGCTGGAAGCTGCAGAAGTGAGCTGAAGAGTTGCTGGAGTGAGCTGGAGGAGCTGAAGTCTCTGCAGGAGTAAGATGGAATTGCTGGAAGCTGTAAGACTGAGCTGGAGTCATTGGAAGTGAGCCAGACTTAAAGCAGGTTCATGAATTAAGGAACTGGATTTGTAGGCTCTAAGGGGTAGATCCAGAAGATAGGCAGCATTAACGTTCTGCCATCCCTGGTCCCCATGGCGACAACGCCAACTTGGCTCTAATCAAGTTGAGATGGAAGTACTCCTAGCTCCTGAGCTGAACTGGAAATTTGCTGTGAAAGCCGCCAGCTTTATGGAAAGCTGTTCATGATATAGGCTCTACTACCAGTGATGGTGTTGCTAAACAATGAATGACTCTAATTAATTTCACACCTTAAAAAGGTAAAAGTGTCTTCGGTGTTCATTAACTGTATTTATTTTAATCTAGATTCCAAATAGAAGTCCTTTGTTTTTGTTTAGTTTATGAAAGATGAAGTTTTGGAGTTTTCTCTATGTTGTTTCAGCTGATGTTTTTGTTTACAACATGGGAGTGGTCAGCTGACAAACCACAACACTTGTCTGAAGTTAATTTTAAAATAGGTAAAAAAAAAAAAAAGTAACCCTAACCCTACAGTAGTGAGTCTCTATTTACTTGCATCCCTGCAAGGGCAGAATTAGACATAAGGCTGGTTTTAATGTTTTGAAAATCCAGTTTTCCCAAGTAGGATTAGAACAAAAACTTAAATTACCTCAATCTAGGAATCATTTTTTCTTCCCTTGCTAAGGAGATAAAAATGCAGTATTAGAACAGAAACTAAACTTTGCTGCTAACACAAAAATCAAAGGTCAGCAATACTTTCCATATGTCAAAAACTGAAATAATAAGTTTAAATATGTCCACACATCATTTAAAGAAACTCTATCAATCAGTTGGTCCATCAGTCTGCCACGCTTTAGTTTGAAATAAAATTTTCATCGCTAAATATGTCCAGCTCTTCAAAAAGGGGCACTCTGGATTTGGACAAAAATTAAAATTCCCTCAGTCCACAACGATTTTTTTTTCATTGACTGAGGACAGAAAAGATGAATTTTAGTACTAGAGCAGATACTACACTTTAATCCTTGACAAAAGGAGTAGTAGTGAGCCATAGTTGTATATTCTTCTCATGATCGATTTAATGGTTTTTATCTGAACTACCTCAAAGACCCTTGGCTAAAGAGTTCACTACGTAATTTGCAAAATCAATCTATCCCAGCTCTTCTTTTTACCTACGTTACTTTTCAGCTCTAGATCAACTACTTAAACCTGTCTACTCAAAACCAGATGAAGGGCATCCTGAATCGGAACAAATACATTGTGAATGCTGCCAAGGTTATTGCAAGGAAGGTGACCTGACCTCCCTTTACTGTGCTAGAAAATTACTCACACCAGAGAATTTCCTTAAATGATAGTAAAAGCAATGAATCTAACATCTGCTATATTTTTTTTCTTACATCTTTAAGGTCCAAATAACTTGTGTTACAGAGGCATGAAAGATGTCAATCGAGTGTACTACTAAAAGAGTGGATACATTTTTACAAAGCCATAATTCTCCCATGCATGGAGTATTGTTGCCACGTCTGAGCTGGTGTATCTACCACTAGTTTCTCATTCTTAGACAAGGTCCAAAAAAAAGAGTCTTAGATCTAATAGATCCCATACTATCGGCTAAGCTCCAACCCCTGTCTCATCGCCACAATGTTGAATCCCTGTGTCTGTTTTATAAGTACTTTAATAGAAAGTGCTCTGATGAACTCATAGCACTTGTACTTTCTCAACATAGATATTCTCAACTAACCCGACAGGCAGCAAAATCCCACCCCTTTACTGGTCCCTAGATATCAGAAAGCCTTTTACTCTAATAGTTTCTTCTTTCAGACTTTGGAATTTTTTCCGTTTTCTGTTCTCTTGACCGTACTAACCTGCAGAAGTTTAAATGTAATGTGAACAGACATCTCGCTGCTCAACTCCCCACAGTCCCTTGTTAGACACAATCCCAAATAGTAACTCCTTACGTTCCAAGTGGCAATATGCCTTGTTTGGGATGAAGAAGAGCGAAAACAAAAAATATGTTTTATCACATTTAATCATGATTTCCAATTCCAGGTGTCAATGATGAAGAGCAACCTATATAGCTACTTGTATTGTTTGTGTCACTCACAAACTGTCTATAATTTAATAACTTTATATTTCCAAAAAATGTTTTTTCTCTATCACATGCTCTGCTTGACCACTTATGGTTCATTCCCTCGCCCTTTTACTATCCAACAGTAGTACATGGAAACAAAAAGCTTCTCATATAATATAGAGCAGATAAAGACAGTTGTCGCCCTTTGATTACTGTCTGTAAAATATGATTATTGAAACTTATTTTCTAGACCAGATTAAATTATTGATGTATAAGAGTGAAAAAGAAAATAAAGCTAGACATGCCGATAGGGAGGCAAAAAGAAACATGGTGACGTATAGAGCATCAAAATATACATAACCGCTATGGATAAGATAATATGAGACATGCAAATGTGGCAAATAGAAAGTGCATATATAAAAAAAAAAATGAATGTTGGACGCCAGCGGGAGTGTCAAAGAGGCATGAGTCCTGACTGTACACGCAGACTTTGATGCGGAATAGTCAGGAATAGATGTATGGGTGGGATTTCTGTGCAAACGAGCGAATGATTTTTGTTGTTGTTGCTGAGAGACAGAAAGAACACCTCAATCGGCATGAAGAAATGTAAAAGACTTTTTTTCATTTATCACTCCTATATTAGCACCCAAATAGGTCACTGCTATTCAATATATTAATAATTTTTTTAATACTCTGTATATATTATGGAGGAACGACTTAAAATACAGCCTTTTCAATGCCTGTTTTGCATAATTACATTTTAAACCGTCTATAATAAGTAGGGCTGTGACAACAGAATATTCTTTTCATTCTTTTGACTCTCGAGTATATAGCCAATGCAGTTAGACACAGTCAATCAACTGAGAACCACATCAGTCTATATAAAAACATATAACATGTTAACGGATATATACTCAAGAGTCAAAACAATGAAAAGAATATTCTGTTGTCACAGCCCTAATAATAAGTTAATGTTTTGTGTTATTCATTATAAATTTTATTGTCCTATATATGTATGCAATAGTTTTGTGTGTATTAATAGTAATTTATTACTACTTTAGTAAATTCAATAATAAAAAGGATAAATTACAAAAAACTTTCTCCCAATTTATATGTTCATTTGTTATCAAGATAATTTACCTTAGTCTATTATATCTCAGCTAGATAGAAAGTTCATAAAGAGGGGCGACAAGTTGACTGCTCTCTGTCTGTCTGTCTGTCTGTCTGTCTGTCTCTCTCTCTCTCACACACACACACACACACACACACACACACACACACACACACACGCATACACACTCTGTGGAGGTAGGGTTTTTTTAAAAATAAAAAAGAAAATCACTCTCACTACCTCGCCCTTAACCATGACCATCGTCATAGATGGCCTGTCAGCTGAAAAATGACGTCATCGCCATAGGTCCTAGCAAGCAAGATAAGTGGAACACAGACTGTCGATAATGAGCAGACATTTTTTACAGAAAACGTTAGAAAACTTCAAAATTGAATTAAAAAAGATAAACATGATACTTTGTACTGAAACTCATCCAATATTAATAATAAAAATATTAATAATAAAAACGAATTGAAAGGGAGAAAAGTTGTTAAAAAGTTTTAAAAGAAAAGGAATACGACTTGATTTGTATGAAACTGAAGTTTATTCAATAGAAATAAATAAAAATGAACAATAAATATTTTTAAATAAAAAAAAAACAATATTTTAAAAATCAAAACTGAAAAACAAACAATAAATTAGTTTAACTGAAAAATGAACAATAAATTAGTTTAACTGAAAAATGAACAATAAATTAGTTTAACTGAAAAACGAACAATAAATTAGTTTAACTGAAAAATGAACAATAAATTAGTTTAACTGAAACACAAACAATAAATTAGCTTAACTGAAAAACGAACAATAAATTGGTTTAACTGAATAACAAACAATAAATTAGTTTAACTGAAAAATGAACAATAAATTAGTTTAACTGTAAAACGAACAATAAATTGGTTTAACTGAATAACGAACAATAAATTAGTTTAACTGAAAAACGAACAATAAATTAGCTTAACTATAAAACGAACAATAAATTGGTTTAACTCAATAATGAACACTTAGTTTAACTGACTAATAAACAATAAGTTAAAAATTAAATTTAAACAAATGTTAGTATAAACAAAGTTACTAAGGCAGAAATATTTCAAACATTGAATATTAAAACTTTTCAAAAATCTGTTGTAGAATTTAATTAAAAGTTTGAATTGTTCTTTTTCTGATATTTTTTTTTTACTAATATTGTCATTCTCTTTGCGACAAAAATTGTTTATAAGGGAATTCGATGAACTCCATATCAGCATTTTTTCAATTTGCTGAATAGTGTGACCCTCATTACAAGAGTCAACATGAAATAATCGATTTGGATCAGCCAAAATATTTAAAGTTATGTACATGGCTAATTTTCTCTGATGAATCGAATGTAAAAAAGAATCACATTTTGTAAGTTTGTTTATAACTATATAATTATATAAGACAAAATTATTAGTTATATCATTTGGGTATAGCAGAGAACCTCTGTTAATACCTGAAAGTAGCTGTTTAATTCAGCTATTTCTTCAACAGCCTCTCTCCCGGATATTACATTTTTGCAGCTATTGCATTTTAGTTTTTTGAAAACTGCATGACAGCAATAACCTGCTAAGTATAATATAACAGGAAGTACTTTCTTGCATTGATTAACATCATCTTCTGTTACATCTATGTTAAATTTATAAACATGTAACTCTTGCTCCCTTGTCATTTCATCCCAGTTAGTTTCTTTTAAATTTTTCAATTCAATAGTTCGATTATTAATTGGTAAGCTCAATTATAAAAATGACAACATTCTGATTTTTTTTTTCACATTCATACACCTGACGTATCGATATATTATACTGATCTCCACTAAGTTGTCAATACTAGCCAAACCTTGCCTCAAGGTTATCTGTCTGAAACTTTCCTGGTAATATATACACCATGTTCAGTACATTTATACAATATTTAGTCAATTCTAAAATTGCATATGTAGTATGGTGCAAAGCAGTATATGTTTCCTTTGTTAACTTACCAGTTCTTCCAGGAATGCTATTCCAAGTTTCTAACCAGTCACAGAACACATTTAGGAAACTATAATTATCACTATTTAATGTAAGTGGATTAGCATATTTATTACAAAGTCGACAACCTTTATGTGGTGTTTTCACATTCAGTATTGTCCACCAAATATAAAATATTTGAATGTATTATGCGATTTCTGCATAATTTGGCAAGAATTCCTGTTAGCAAACCTTGAATAGTATATTCGTTGAAAATTTACAAAACCAAATTAACATTTTGCCTTTCAAAAGTAGTCGGAGAAAGAACTTTTGAAGTCAACTTATAGCAATATTTCACAAGTGATTGAGATTCTAGGGCATAAAGTTTTATGCAAACTAGAAAATTGAGCATTTTGGATGTTATCTAATTCATGATTTCCATTATAAAAAAACTTGTAGAACATCATGCATTTACGTTCATCTTTTTGGCCAAGCCAATTGTTTCTAATGCATTTTAATATATGCACTGAGTCGAATAAGAAGAAAAGAGGGCTAGACGTTCTAACTGGATGGGGATATACAATTGAAAGCTTTGATGGGCTACAAAAGAAAGACATAGCTTTTTTATTTATTGCATTATTATCTGTTATAACAGATAATACCTTAAACCCTATATCTTCTAAGCCAAGTATTACACGTTTAATTATGTCAAATAAGTTCTCAGCTAGAATACATTTAGTTGGCATAACATGCACAACATCCTTATATTGTGAGAATACACTGCTAAGCATAAAAGCAAATGCGCTTGTGACAGGTTCATTGCTGTTGTTAGCTAAGCCAACAATATTACCACCTTTATAATCAAGATAGGGTTTGAGATGTATTTCATCAACAAGTAGATACTGTGATGTCATTCTGCATTAGTAACTTGAACTTACTTTTAATATACATGAGAAAATTGTTATCGTGTTGTTCAATGACAGGATTCATAAAAGTTGATAAGGTTAATCTTCGAATGGTTGAATAACATGGTAAAATTACATTTTTAGTGTCTCTTAACAGTCTGTACCCTCTAGGGGAGCAGTTATATAATAAGGAAGAAAATACCATCATTTCACTCAAATAATTAACCTTATTCATTGTCATTATGTTAATTTGTTCATATATGAACTTAATGGCATTAAAATATTTAAATGATTCATCTTGCACTAATAGCAAAAATGATAAGATTAATTTTAATAAAGAACTTATATTAGAAGTTTTCATTTCCTGTTCTTCGATGCCCATTTTTTTCATGTTTTCCATCAAAATCTGCAGAGTATTTTTCTGTTACATGTTTAGGAATTCTATACTTCCCTATAGCACTCATTTCCACATCACTACAGAATACTCTAACGGCCAAGTCCGGTTCAATCACCATAGACATTTTTATTTTGGGGCATGGGCATCTCTTTATATGGCATATAATGATGGTATTGTTTTGCCTAATAGAAGTCCAATAATTTTTATCTAAAACGTTAATTTTTTTTCTAAATCATCAATATTATGGAAAGTTTTACGTTTCCGTAACTCTAACTCGCCAGCAACACTTTCACATAATGCACACTTAAGAGCAGAATTTTCTAAACGCATTTTTTTAGCGTTAGGAGACTCTCTAAAAGTGGTTGATGACGATAAATAGGAGGGACAGTTTGGTAATATTCCAGGAATAGCACCATCCTTAAGATAGGAATTTTTTAATTCAACACTAATCGTCATTCCAGTCCTTTCATCAAATGCTGATGCCTCTCGCTGTATGTCTTCAGGTCGAAAATCAAGTTCAGATATCTAAAGAAATAATTTAAAAGAAAATCATACCATGTTTGACTTAATACAAAAATAAAAAAGAAAATTACACGACAAAAAACGATAAAATAAAAAAATAAGGTAAAAGTGTAGAATTAATCCACCCTCGAAAAATCCTTTTAAATTACCATTTTTATAGATTTTCGGGTGTGCTGAAAACGAAAATAACGTTTAAAATTACGGAAAACTAGTAGTTTCCAAGATATAAAGAGATGTTAGCTAAAAAAAGTGGGGGGGATAATTTAACCTAAAACGACCATCCACTTTATGGCCAATTTGTCTCTTTGATGTAGGAATGAACACAACTAAATATAAAATGAGCACCTACAGTTGACTCCCCCTCCCCGACAAAAATTCTGTTTACACTTTTTGAAAGGGAGTGCTCATTTTACATTAAACTGTGTTCATTGTACGTTGACTCCCAATCCCCAACATAAAGGTGGCCATACTCATTTTTCTTCGCTTTTATTTGTTAAAAAGAAAGCACCCTAAAAAAAAAAAAAAAAACGATGCCCATAAAGTGAGTGCTCATTTCACGTTAAATTTTTGTATAAAAGTGATCCCCCGTTTTTTAAAACTAACATTTTTTCATATCTTGGAAACTACTCGTTTGCCGTAATTTTAAACGTTATTTTCGTTTACAGCGCCACTAGCAGTATCAGAATTTTGGGGGAATTTTTGACAACCCTAACACAAAACTGCGAATAACATATACAAAACTCGTAATTTCTCTGTTTAAAGTGGGTTGTTTATTTTCTTTATGGAATACACTTCCAAAATAAACTATTAAAATTGTTTAAAAAATAATAGAAATATTATTTTTTTATTGCCGGCATTTTATAAACACTTTTTTTTAAATAAAAAATAATATTTCTATTATTTTTTAAAACAATTTTAATAGTTTATTTTGGAAGTATATTCTCCAAAATTCTGACACCTACAGGGCCATGACATTTACCACAAATAATTATTAATAAGCTTTTGGGATAACAAAAACGGTCATAAACTTTCTCTCTCTCTCTCTCTCTCTCTCTCTCTCTCTCTCTCTCTCTCTCTCTCTCTCACACACACACACACACACACACACACACACACACACTTTAATTGTAGTAGTGGGTCTCTTTTAAAAACAAAAACAAAAAAAGAGTACAAAATAGACTTCGTGGCTTAGTGGGGGATGCCCTTTTCTCTTCCCTGCAACCTCTCTCCCACAGAAGAGACGTTGCAAGCCTATCTTTGTTTTATCGTTATTTCCATGGCAGGTGCTCGTCTGAACTCCAATCTCTGGTCCCCCCTCGCCAATCTTTTTCGAAAAACACCCGTCTAGCTGAATCCACTGTCAAGAACTTTCCCCACTTTTTATCTATACCTAAATCAAAACGTAGATTCCATGAACAAAGCTTCTTTCTTAGAACTACATGCCTGAGGAACTCTGTTCTATCTGCCTGCTTCCCACCTGACTACAACCTGGATGTCTTCAAGTCCAACGTAAACAAATTCCTGATGAACCGCTCCCTTAAGTAGACACTTTATTAAATCTCCACATTAACGTACTGTACTTACAAGAACCCTTATCCCTGAGTGGCTTCCGGGCCTTGATAAGTGGTAACCACCTTGTAAAAAAAAAAAAGAAAAAAAAGCAAATTAAGAGATATAACGATGGAATAAGTCATACGTTATACAGATTCATCTTTTATTAATACAATAAATAAATATATGTAGGTATTTTTTCTTATATTTTATACTTACATTGTGTTCTTAGTTATGTCAGTATGGTCAGATAGAAGTGCATGATATTTTGAAAAGATTTCTCTTCCTCAGATCTGTGTTCGACTGTAGTTCAATCATACATACGGGGAGGAGGGGTGCTGGGCTATGTATTGTCTTAAGAAAAGTGAATCTGCATGGCTTATTCCATTGTTATATGCTTCCACTTCCGCATTGCCTTCTAGAAACTTTTTAATACATACACTAAACAATGCTTCAAGCAAACTACACTAACCCCTTATTTAACTATTTATATGAATGAAAGTTCATGTTTATCTGTAACTAATTGTTATTTTATTTAATGAGGATATGATTAAAGAAAATTAGAAGGTTCTACTCATAGACACTGGTGATAAGAACTGATCAACCGAATGGAGCCATGTTCTGCTAGCAACCAATCAGAAATCGGAATGGCTTCATAAAAATATTGGATCTTATAGAATTCCCATATGTAATTTTTTCGTGTCCATGTGAGAAAGATCTTTGCTCTTTGTCTGCAAACTTTTAAAGTTCAAGACTTATACAGATCAGCTACCCACTGAAAACTTTTTTTCATCTCCAAGACTTATACAGATTTAGCGGAAACTCTTCTGAAATTAAACGTGATTTTCAATTCAAAACTAATGTTCACAAGAAACTGATGAATGAAATGTTTATACTTTAAAATAAAATGATATCAAGCTGGCAAAGTCAGTTATATTTAGTAAAAGGATATTTAGTAAAGCTTAGTCATGCTCAAATGCTCTCATTACAACATATCTGGACCAGACCACCAACCACAAACCTTTTCTTTTTTCACAGAAGAAAAAAATGAATTTTTAACCTGGTAGGGCCCGCACTATCTGTCAATCTTCAGCCTCTGTCACATCGCTGCAGAGGTGCATCCCTGGTGAAAACAATAAAAAAAAGAATATGGAATAAAAATTTGCAGTTTCTAATAAAAAAAAAAATTGACTGGATGACAAATTGCTGCCAAAATATGTCCTGTATATATGTACAAGGAACGTTCAATAAATGATATGCTTGATCCACTTTTCATAGCAATAGAGCAACGAAACTTGGCACAATTATTAGTCCTTCTGTAAATAGAAATAACCCAGAGTTACACATTTCTCCCATCATTTAATGCAGCTCTGAAGATCATTTTTGAAGAATACTCCAGGTTAGTCCTCCAATCACGATGTGACTTTAGAAATAAAAGTTGTATCATCTGAGAAATGCTTTCCTTTCAAACAACTTCATTGCTAGAAAGAAGTGAAGGTCAGAGAGTGCAAAGTCAGGAGCAGAAGGGGCTGGGGGAGAATTTCATAGCCACACGTCCCCATGCTTCTGATCTGGTGACATGCGCATAGTGGGCGGACAGAACGTTGTCTTGCAGGAGAAGAATACCTTTGCTGATATTTCCCCACCTCTTGATTTACTTATCTTCTCTTAATTTCCCCAAAATTGAAGCATAATAAGCTTCTGTAATTGTGGTAACTTTTGCCAAAAAATCTGTCATCACTACTCTATTCTGGTCGCAGAAGACTGTGAGCATGACCTTGCCAGCAGAGAACTACATCCTTGCCTTCTTTGGAGATTATGAGTAAGTGTTTCCACTGCATTGACTAGGCTTTGCTTTCTCCGGATCATAGTGATAGACCCAGGTTTCATCATGGGTGCAATCCATCTTTTGAAAAACTTTCACTCATCTTCTTGGCACAACTCCAAATTCATCCTTGAGCACTCGATGTGGTCTTGCTTCTGGAAAGGTGTCAGCAATCTGACAGACACATTATGCATATACAAATGATCATGAATGGTAGTTTCCACAGCCCCCCCCTCCATACCAATCTTGATCTCTTGGACTATTTGGCGAATAGTCATACGTCAGTTTTCCAAAATGGCAGCCTCAACTTGATTGATAGATGCCTTGATTGATAGATACAGATTTCTGGCCATGTTTTAATTCAAAATCTCAGCGTTTTACAAGTTCATATGATGGGGCAGCATTACCATAAGTTTCTTTTATTCAACAAAAGTCTCCTCTGATCTGTGCCTTTTCAAATGCAAAACCGAAAATCACTGCATAATACTCAACAAGTGCCATTTCACATCTGATTTAACTCAAACACCTGTAAATCAGAAACCACAATTAGTTTAGATATGTAATTTGCCACAAAACCCATAGAGATATAAATCATTGCACATGCAAAATTTCAGATCAGACAACTGAAATTATTCAGCGGTATTACTTATTAAACACCACTTATACAAATATCTACAAATGTTTCTGTGTTCTGAACATGACGTAAAACTATATCCGATGATTAGGACTTTGTAAGATTTGAGAAGTGTTGAGTCAACCTTTTAATTTTCATTATTTCCCAGTTTTAGAATGATAGTATTTGTCAGGGTACCATCTATACAAAATATATCATTTACTGACCATATATATTATATATATTTATTTTATATGTTTTATTTTATACATTATATATATATTTATTTTAGGTGCAAGTCGAGAGTTCAACTTAATTAAAAAACTAGAAGAAAGAAAAATATTTATGATGCTATACACTTGTCATGGATGAAAATGTCATATTCAAAAAATTACATAAATTGATCAAGTAGTTTTTGCTTTTTTGTGTATTTGCTGATGACACCACCCTCTATACCAGGCATGACGGGGAAACAAATGAACACATATCTAAAGAAATAGCAAAAGCACTAGAGGAAGACTTCCAATTGGTACTACCGAGATCAAAATCAGCTTTTTAATGTTTACGGTTTACTATTAAAATCGTTTAAAATAGTAAAATATGACAATTCTCTCTATTTAAAAAACACTATTTAATCAATTTACATTTTTTGTAATATGACATTTTCATTCCATGACAAATGCATTTATCATAAAATTTTCTTTCTTTTTTTTTTTTTTAATTAGGTTAAATACTGGACTTACACTTTATTTTATATACAAATGTGACAATAGTCACGGAAACAAGCAGCCGAGGGTGGCGTGTGTGACACACAAAACTCGAAACCCGACCGATAGGACACAATAGGGCAACATATGCTCAAATTCGACTTTGTTTTCACTTGCATATGTCGAATTTGAGCATATAAACAGTCTGTATTTCTTTGATTGGAGAGAAGATTTTTTTTGCTCACTCGGAGTCATTTTGTATGTACTTTGCATATCAGAAGGAGAAAAGAACAACAGATTTTTTTTATGCACAAAACAGTATTCGGCAGTTAAAAACTTTAATTTCAACACTTCAAGCTATTTTGGTTGTTATCATGGTGAAAATACAACTACGCAGCAACATTTCTACCGATGTGGAAAGGTTGGACATTGGACTTAGGACTGTTTTGGAAATGAACAAGGGGACGAGGCATAAGCACCAGCCTACTCTCCCACCATGATGTAAATGTGGTGCTCCCGGAGATTGTCGTCTACGTTGATAGAATGCGGTGATCAGCATTAATTGACACAGAATGCTCACATGCAATAATAGATGTGAAGCGATGTCGATCCTGAAAGACAGCAAAAATGGACGTCCTGGCTATTGGAGACTTTTCCCACACGTGCTGCAGAAGAGGAGTAGTCACTATTTCAACAAACTATACTGACAATGTTAGGATTGATGCTCTGGTGGTGCATGGCAAACCACTGTGATTTGATCTGTTGTTAGGGATCGATGAGATAAAAGCACTAGGCAGCATCACTGGTACAGTTTGGATTGGTGTCGTGAAAATTTCCAAGTGTGCAGCTATCTCCATCAGTAAATCGGACTTTACTGTTACGTCTGACCATCAGAAATGAGCATGAATATTGGTATGGAAATGAGCAGATAACCGTCCACCTGAAAGACTGTGTAATGGAGTGCCAGAATATTGAGTGGCTGCGGAGCTTCGACCAGAGTACGATCAAGAACTCCGGGTATTGATGGACAAGGGTTGACTTGTGCTATACCCGGAAGACAGACTCGGGCCTCCCAAGGGATTAATTCCATTTATGACTACTGTGAACTCAACAATCATATAGATGCATTTACGGCAGATGTAGATGCTTGTGCTACCAAGATACGCGAGTAGCGCCAAAGAGGGCTGAACGTATCACTGCTTGACCTCAAAAGCGTGTATCTCCAAGTATGAGTCCATGAGACACTGTAGCTATACAAGACGGTAGAAGTCTATGGAATTAGATATTGTCTGACATGTTTAGGGTTTCGTTTAAACATGGCTCCCCTCATAATGAAGGCTATCATTAGCAGGGTGTTATGACAGGAAGAAGTTGTTGACCGCACGAAATTGGCTTACATCGATGATATCTTTGTTGATGAAGACATTGTGCCTGCCTCTTGAGTCCGGGAACATTTAGCTCAATTCGGACTAGAATGCAAAGACCTGGAATGATTGGGGACAGCACATATGTGCTGGGGTTAACAGTCTTAAGAGAGCACTGTGTCCTACGCTGAAAATGAGGGAATGAAATCCCAGAAATTCACAAGATCATAACGCGATTAACTGTATTTTCTTTGTGTAGAAAGCTCATAGGGCACCTCCCAGTATGTGCGTGGCTGTGTGTGGCATGCAGATTAATAAAGAGAAGAGCCTGTTCAATCACAAGTGGTTGGAACAACAAGGTAACAGACCCCCTACTTTAGCATATGATGTGCGAGACTGTGTATGCAGTTAACCAGAATGATCCACCTTATGGGAACTGGTGCGTGGGCAGCCAGGAACTGGACATATGGGTTAATGCCAGCGTGCTAGCTACTAGAGTGGCATTAGAAAGAGATGGAACTGTGGTGGAGGACGCTTGTTGACTGTGACCTGAGAATGATACACAGCATACTAATCTGGACGCCATGTTGAGAGGAATCAACTTGTCACTCCAGAGGTAGATAAAGGTGTTACACATTAAGACCGATTTTGCATGTGTACACAACTGAGTGTCAGAAATGTTCAGTGGGAAAGCATGAGTTCATATCAAAGCTACCAATGAGATGCTCATTAGAAGACAACTGAATATCCTCAAAGAATTGGTGAAGGAATATGAGCTCTCCATAGACATGACATTGATTGCATCAATTCACAATATGGCTGATCAATTGACGCATGTACCACAACAATGGTTCAATACCATGGAGAAAGATGCGGGACTCAAGCCACTGATCAGTGCAGTGCATGTCGCTGAGCTGGACGCGACCCAGATCATGTCCATTCACAGAAACAGTGGACATTCAGGAGTCTGACGCACCGTTTATTTTGCCCAGAAAGTTTGCCCTGCAACAACAAAAGTAGCAATCAGATTGGCAATATGAACATGAAACGCCAATCTAAAGATCCATTATTACCATTTCCTAACTATCACAGATTGTGGGCCATCACGGTTTTCAGTGTGGAGGCATTTAGCATGGTAGGACTTGGCAACTATAATTTACCAACTGAATTATTTTAATGTAGTCCACCTCACAAACTGCTCACAGATAATCACACAGCTTTCCGCAGCACAGAATTCAGGACATTTGCAGATGAATGGGGCATGAACTTGAGATTCCGCAGTACTTGTGCCTTGGCTGGGAATGGCATAGCAATGCCATCGCACTATGAAACAAATTGCAGCAAGGATGTACTGCTCCATACCAGAGACAGTCTACTGGTACAATGTGACTCCAAAAGATGAGTCATCTTTGACCTCATCAACCAATGTCATATACCAGTATGAGGTCTGGGTGAAAGGAATCGATATTATGCCACCAGTAGCAGGCCTCAAACAGTCCATACAGAATTGGAGACTATGTGTAGGTAAAGGAACCAGAGAGTCATTGTACCACGAGATTTGGCCAGGGTTGGGTAACCGATATAATCAGTTTACAGTCGATCCTGGTAGATGGGATGCCCTGACACATGAAAGACCTGCACTTCTGATACCGTGTACTCTCAACAGAAGATTCTGACAGCACAACATCCTTGGAGAGCAGGTCGGAAAGTCTGATACCCAATGACAAAACAGACTCAGAATATGGTCAAGAGGCAGGAGTAGAAGATGCACACGTCCCCGTCGACGGTTCTGAAGAGGCCTCACAATTGCGAAGAAACACCCAACAAAAACGACTACTGCCGGAATGCAGCCTGTGTGATCATAAGATCAGGAAAGAGTGTGACAACAGTCACAGAAACAAGCAGTCAAGAGTGGCGTGTGCAACGCTCAAAACCCAAAACCCAACCGATAGGATACAAAAAGGCAACATATGCTCAAATTTAACCCATTTTAATTTGCATATGTCGAATTTGAGTATATAAACATCCCATATCTCTTTGATTGGAAAGGGTTTTTTTTGCTCACTCTGAGTCATTTTGTATATACTTCACATGTCAGAACAACAGATTTTTTCTTTTTTTTTTTGTACAAAACGGTATTCGACAGTTAAAAACTTTAATTTGAACATTTTAACAAAATAAAACAAATACAATGAATATTTGAAGATATTAAAACTTCGTACAGATCACCAAAGTTAAGCAATGTTCAGCCTGGCCAGTACCAGATGGGTGACCATTTGGGAAGGCTTAGGTGCTATATGTACCTGCTGGGAAGGTTGGGTGTGGGGCCAGCACCCTCACCCTGTAAAAAGAACTTCTCACTACAAAAACATCTACAAAAAAAAAAAAGTTGTGGATGGCCTATACCCCTCCATGGCGCAATGCTATGGATTAAAAACTTTAAGCAAAACTTTTGCCAAAATGCCTGGATTGACATTAAATCACTTAAAAAGGTGTTAACATGCCATAAAACAAAACAATCAACCAACTGAACTAAAAACTATCTCAAAAAACAAAATCATATCTTGCTTGCTCCATTTACCAGAATTGCGCAATTTAATTATTTTAACATTGTTATCCATAAATTTTATTACCCTTCACTCCGTTATAAAAAAAAAAACAATGTGTATTTATTTGTATATATATTCAGAGATAAATTGATGAGTCATAAATTAATCACGTTGCATGGTTCTCTCCCTTGGGAGATAAAACTCTCTTTAGAATCACGATGAAAGAATACAGGCCGTATTTCTATCGTATTAAAAGTGTGATCGTAGCGTTGGCCAAATGGTAATGAGATCAGCGTTCATAATATGTCTATCATGGTTTGAATTGTTTGACCAGCGACACGGTTTTATAATTCCATACTGATGAGTGTAAAATAAAAAAGATGAAACATATATGTTGATGATATGAAAATATTTATTTATTAATAATAATAATCATATATATATATACACACACACACATATATATATATATATATATATATATATATATATATACACACACACACACACGCATGGCATTTATAGTTGTTCAATTTCCCTTAATTCTCGTGGCAATTTATGCTGGCCCAGAGATTCAAAAGTGACTTTGTAGCTGTGTTCAAAATCTCCTGGCCAGTAGTAATTGTCACTTCCTGCACTGATGATGGCGAAAGCATGAAAAACTAGTGTCTGTAGATAAAAATATAATTATTAATATTTGTATTTTTGATTTTTAAGCGAGAATATAGTGTCTTGATTAATATTTAATAAATAAAGAGAGACAACTCTATTTTAACTACCGAGATCAAAATATATATACTGCCAAACAAAAGTTAGTAAATAAACAACTGCTAAACAAGTTAATTTCAAGTATTTCGGGGAATTGAGACTATCTTCTGCCTTAGATCTATTTTCACAATCAATCGTTTTCTTTCTTTTCTGCGTTCTATACCGATTAATAAGCTTTTATTTATTTTTTTTAACTTTTCAGTTTGAGACGTTTTCTTTGTTTATTCTTTATTATTTTTTTTAATTTCACCAATTCTGATGTTATTTTATATAAACATGAGTGCGAACACTGGGGGAGGACATTTTTTTCATTCTTTATTGATGGCAGATGTACACTCATCTATAGATATAAAAGCGAAAATGTATGTATGCGTGTATGTGTGTCGCTTTTTCTGTATGTCTACAAAAGGCTTTTTTCGGAGAAGCGGTCAGTCGGTTCACAACTTCTTAAAACTTTTTATATCACATATAAATCATCATATCTCCGAGTTAACAACAGAGCTCGCCTGTCTATTTAATTTGCTCGACTTCAAAAAGATAAATATTCAACATTTGTCGTTCGCCGCATGTGGGTTAGGCCTTTTCCTATAATAAAAGCGACACTAATTCTGGCATTATTTTTCCGGTCTCGATTGCCAGAAATGTCCGAAAGCAATCAGCGTTGATCAATGTGGAAATATTATTTCCTTATATCAGAAGACAATTGCTATTCAATTTCGATAAGTGGAGCTGTTTCTCCCTACTCCCAACGTCTTGGGAAAATAAAAAAAAAAGCATTCCCGCACTAAATGAAATGCTACCCCACAGTCAAAAGTTGACCTCATTAAGTCATTAAAACGTGCACCTGCTAATTTAAGTAATTAAATAAATTCAAACGTGTTCCCTTAGCATCTTGCGGTGGCCCAATGGTTAGCGTCACACTCTTTTTTTTCCCCCCACTTTAATTTACAACTTTGCCTCAAGGGTTCGGGTTCGATCCTCATACTTACCTACCAAAACATTTTTTTTTATCCCCCCCCCCCCGGAGTTTTGATTTACCCAAAAACCACACACATCTCCAAACACCCGGGCAACGCCGGATACCCCTCACTAGTCTATAATATAAAGTACAATAAAGGACAAAAATCTGTTTAAATGTATGTATGTATGTATGTCAGTGTAAAACCTTTGACTGAGGCGGCAGATTTTCACGGGATCAGTATCATTTTAAAGCTTGACCCTTCGGACAACAAATATCGAAAAATTGTCCAAAAACATTAATTCCTTCACCCTCAACTGGGCACAATTCTACAGGGAGGGGTCGCTTTTTTTGCCGATATTTTCCAAAGTCATCCCTTTTTTTCGATTTACAAGCCTTACTTTAAACCAGCATCACTTCCGGTTTGGCAATGGGCGCAATACCAAAGACGTTACATTTTTTTTTTTTTTTTCACGTTCTTTTCCTCCTTCATGGTACGGATTTGAGCCTGTCTGCCTGCCTGCCTACTACCACTTTTTTTTTTATTTGCTAAACCTCCAAACACCCGGGCAACACCAGGCACCTAGGCTAGTCTAATCATAAAAGTGACTTTCCATAAATATGTAAAACGTTATCTACCAGTTTAGATATGTACATCTACCCATTCGTCTATCGCTCTTAGACAGAGGCCAAAAAAAAGTCTCAAAGCTCATAGGTCCCACACTATTGGCCAAGCTCCAACTCCTAGAGGATAGTGTATTACATAATCATAATCCAGCCATTAGTGCATCTTAGATTTATCCAACAGAGAGTTGAATTGTTTTGTAATATATTCATGTTACCATAATATCATTGTATGTTTCAGACCTCCATCATTTTGGATGAATAAAGTTATTATCTGAAAATAGTATCAGCCTACTTATCTAACTCCTGTCTTATCTCCACAATGTTACATCCCTGTGCTTGTTTTATAAGTACTTTAATGGAATGTGCTCCGATGAACTCGTAGCACGTGTGCCCTCTTGATGTACATACTCCTGATTAACTTGACAAGTAGCAATCCCACCCCTTCATTGTTGATGTCCCTAAATGCTGGAAAGCCTTCCTCTCTAATAGATTTTTCCTTTCGACTGCTAAACTTTTAAATTCCTTCCCTGTTTTCTTCTCCCTTGACTGTACTAACCTGCAGAAGTTTAAATGTAATAAAAACAGACATCTTGCTATTCAACTCCTTACATTCCCTTTTTAGACACAATCCCAAATAGTAGCTCTTTATGCAATATACCTTGTTTGGGATGAAAAAGAGTAATAAAAAAAAAGAAAAAAAGTAAGATATTTAGATGTTTGAGATGCGTCTACATATCTCTATGAGAGATTTTGTCAGTCAGCCGGTCAATAGGTCAGTAGGTCAGTCAGTCAGTCGGTCAGTAGGTCGATAAGTTGGCCCCCTTCTCCCCGCTTCAGTTTGAAATAGTATTTTCCTTGCTAAATGTGCACATTAACATTTTAACATCTCTTCCTGATTTATTAACTTTTTGTTGACATTTTTGTATGGAATTACTTTTAACTTTGTTTTATTTCTCTCTATTATTAAAATCTTTGTACTACTTATGCAAGTATAAAGATCGTGTTATTGTTGGAATCGTCTCGACGGTTTACGGGAAATGCCGGAAGATGCTGAACGAAAGTTTAATGATTTTTTTCTTTCTTTTGCGAAAACGTTAGTCAATTTATTCATTGAAGAATATATTATTTCTTTCAGTATGAAGCTATTTAAATGAAAACTTAATTGAAAAATGAATCCAATTTTTTTTTTTTTCGAAGTAAAATATTTACATTTTTTTTTTTTTTTAATAATAAACGAATGATAGCAAACAAATGCTTTCTTTATGATTTTTTGTATCAGGGTTAAGGCGCTCAGTATTCCGGTATTGAAAAATGGCCAATTTTCACAGATTAATCATCATTCAATCCTGGGCAACGACGAGTTTCTCTACTAGTACTGCATAAGTATTAAAATCTAATTTTTTTTTTTTTTTTGTTTTTCTAAACTATTATGTGTATCTACACTATTTTGGGGATATAACTAGTTACATATAAGTGTGATGGCAGCCATTGGTGGCAGTCATAATTACAGTATCAGACGCAAACCTCCTGCACTTTTTGTAAAAACGCTTTAGTAAATATACCTTCATATCGTCTTGATTATTATCGGCCATTCAACATAAACATATTTTGAAGTTTCTATTTTTTATATTTGTAAAAGTCATGTTCTGATGATTATATCTCAAAGGACGTTCCAAAAATAATGCCTCCTATTTTTTTATTCCGCCCAAATGGATCAGAGGGGATTGAAAATTGCATTGTTATGATGACTGAACTCATGCATTCGAGACCTGAAAGTTTCATCTCTCTTTTGTAGATACTGACAGCATGAGACTCTAAAGCGACTCCTGTCATGGACGTGCATCAGAAGCAAAGATGCGTCATCGAATTCCTGGCAAAACGGCAATGAGGATGGTGGTGACAATGTAGAAAAATAAATTCCACGGTATAAAAGGTTGCTCATTTTAATGGTGTCACTTCCATCTTAGTAGCTCTTCAACTTTCTGAGTTAAAAAAATAGAAGGCTTTACTTTTGAAATAACCTGTAGCAGATGAAATTGCAACAAACACAAGCAGGAATGAATTCTTGTGGCTGGGGATTTTGACCACACTTCCTTCCTGGCTTGTCCAATCAGAAACCAGCTATCAGTCATGCGTATTATTATTATTATTATTATTATTATTATTATTATTATTATTAATAATTTGTTTAATGTTTTCTGCTACTTTTTTGGTCCATGCTCATTAACTATTTTGTGTAGCCTTGTAGTGCCACTCCTAACTACAGGTAGTGTATTTTAGCAATAATAACTTTGAAAAGTGCCAAGAACAGAGCTAAAACGATTAATATACATGTAGTTAAATTGGCAAATGAAAAATATAGATAAAAACTCAACGGCGTGAATTTTGGAATGAAAGCTAGAAAACATGAATTACCAAAGAAAATATAATTCTGTCTACAATATTACAGAGATGTAAAATATACTTTGAAAGACCAAAGTTTGTTGAGAAGTTTTAAAGTTCTTTAATAAGAAGTAGGCAAAGCCAGCAGAAAGTTCATTTCAAAGTTTCATTGTTTGTATATCTATGTGTTGAAGAAAACTTGTATGTGAGTCATTGATGATTTCTTTGTGATTTGCCTCATGTCTCCCTTGGCCAAAGGCACGTGTGTGTATGGGGGTCATAAGCATACATTATTAAGGTTCTTCAATACAGTGGTCAGCTTGAGAATTTTAGAGAAAACTCATTTTGTTGATCAGATTTTATAGGAGTTTTTAAGTTTGCACTGGCTTATTACTTTCACATAGGCGTGTTACTGTTGGTGGGGGAGCTGAAATGATTTTCATTGACTGAAAATATTTTGAGTTCACACGTTCTTGTTAAAACTTACTTGTTTTAGTGTGTGAAGAAGGAAAGAGTGTAGCAATTAAAAGCATGTGCTTTTTAGCATTCATAGTGCAAGGGAATAACTTGGATCTAGACTGGTTTCTAACGACACCCGGTGAGTGTTACTTCCTCTGGGATGCAGAGCGTGGACAGAAGGAACTGAAGATGGAGGCATATATTCCCTATGCTGAGCACCCTCCAGCATTGGTGGGATATCCCCGTCCTATTTAGGATAGAGATTCCACCCCGGTAGTGAGTTAATGAACATTGGTATTGTTTTGTCATTGTAAAATGTTGTATATCCTTAGATTTGTTAGTGTACTTAATAAATGTATATATTTGTGCTTGGGCTAAGTCTAGTAAGTACATAATTTATGCTTATTAAGTATTTTCTATTCCAGGTTAATGAAATTAACCAAGAGATTCTAATACTTACAATACTGGTGACCCCGACGTAATACTTATAACAGTAGGAATCACTTTGCGATTCAGTCACCGCAGCCTATTTGTTTTGGAGAAATGCTTTTTCAATAAGAGTTATAAATATTTTACTCATATCTGCTCACACATTTTTGCTTTATTCAATGCATAAACAGACGGACACACACGTTGGTGTCGTTTACAGGCTGAGAAAAATCTTGTTAATACAAGACTACTTGTGAGCAAAACACTTGTACTTAGTGGTTATAAGAACATGAAAGATTCGCATAAGATGAAGACTAGATATCAACGGCAGAAAAGAGAAATTATTTTTCCGATTCAAACGTACTATTTCATATGAGGATGTCATAGATGTAGGTATGAAAACATTATCAAAGAACATTTGAAAATATGTATTTTTTAATCAAAATTTTCGGTTCTTGTCCCGGATTCCTTCTATATTAAAAAACAAAAATAAAATTCTGACGTACTGCAAGCACTTGTGCTCCCATGACGTGAACACCCTCGACAAACACGACGGACTGCTAAATCCCACCCCCACATTGTAGAGATCCCTAGATATAAAAGATCTTTCTTCTTCAGAACCGCTAGACTTTGGAATTCCATTCCAGGTCCCTGCTTCCCCAACTGTTCTGACATGCAGAAGTTCAAGTGTAACGTGAACCGACATCTTGCTGTCCAAATCCTTACATAGTACCCCAGTAGTTGTTGCCCCTGATAGTAGCCCTCTACACCGAAGTGGCAATGTGCCTTGTTTGGGGTGAAAATGTAATAAAAAAAAAAAATTTTTAATTTACTTACTCGTGACGAAACGAAAATATCATATTCCAAAAATCACTTAAATTGATCAAGTAGTTTTATTTTTATAATAAAAACCACTTTTGTAAACGATTACTGGGATTTCATAGGCATTACAACATAAATATAATAAGTTATATAATAAGTATGAATTATAGTTGATTTATCTCCCTTGTTTGTGAAGATATAAAAATGATGGACAAGACAGTCATTTCTCAGATACTCATAAAATTGTATTTTCTTATTTGAAAATGAATCTACTTAATTTTTGGAATATGATATTTTGGTTTCGTCACAGGTATGTATATACTATATATGATTTTTTCTTTATTTTTATTTTTGATATATGGTGAATTTGGGGCAAGAACTACATTTTTATATTTAATTAAAGTTATCAGCAAATGTATTTTGTGATAATGGAAATATTAAAATTATATTAACATCTATAATTTAAATACTTTTAAAGTTTTCCATGAGTTTTTTTTGTTTATTTTTTTTTCAAACTGTAGTATTTCGACCAGACACTTAGGACTCAGACGAAAAAGAAACATAAATATACAAGTCGGAGAACAATAAAAGTGTATTTAACTTCAAATAAATACAAATATAAAATAAGCAGGTTGCAAAACAATTGCGTTTGCGGCTTTTTAAGAAGTCCAAAAAGTTCTTATTTTAACGTCTTCAGTTTGACGGCCCCATTCAAGTTCAGAAAGAAAAGAGATGAAATAATAAGTCATTCCTCCACAGAGGTTCGAACAAAAGAGAGAGTTTAAAGGGAATCTCTAGTCCCGCTTAATAAATAGATTGCCGTGATTGGTCGATGAGCGGCACCTTTGGCCAATGAGACAGGGCCTTATTTAAAGTGTAAGAAAAGGAAATGAGAAGACGAAAAGGGAGGTAACTCTAGTTTTTTTTTTTTATAAAACGTGAAGAACTGAATCATTTTGATTTGTTGGACACTGTTAAGATGTCTATGTTGTCTGCCTGAATTAAGATAGTGTTTATTTTTCTTCTTAACGCATAAACGGTTTGAATTGACCTCATCGGTTAGATCGCGCAGATTTGAGTTATAGGAGATTCATGTGAAACTTTAATTTATAGGAATTTTCAAAGTGTTTGACAATACACTTTTAATAATCCATACATATTCTTTAGCAGCTTTTTATTTTAATTTATTTTTAACGGCAACGTAATTGATATGCCATTGTGAAAACGAGGCTAACATTTTTCATTCATAAAACTGGTTTATTTTATTATAAAAACATCTGCTGCACATATGTTAATATGTTTACATAATACTAAAGAATTGAGAAAATAATAAAAGCATAAAAAAGGATTCTAAAAGAAGGATATTTATATATATACATATATATATATATATATATATATATATATGTATATATATATATATATATATATATATATATATATTTCTGTAGAAATATATTTTCTTATAATATATACCAATCCTTATTTAAGAAGCTCAATGTAATTACAGAGCAATATAGAGAATAAATAACAAAAAGTTATATTCCAAAATACATGATATTGACCATCTTATAATTTATTCCTTTAATTCAGTTGACTTATACAATTCTTGACAGTATCTGTTTCATAGCGCATGGTCAACATCATGAATTTTGGAATATAATTTTTTGTTATTTATTCTCTCTCTCTCTCTCTCTCTCTCTCTATTTTATATATATATATATATATATATATATATATATATATATATATATATATATATATAAAGGAGTTGTGTCTGTGTGAGTTTGTTCCCTATGGACGCGGCGCGAAAACAGCTGGGCCAGTTTTTATGAAATTTCACATAAAGTACTCTATATGCATGGCAGTGTTCTCAGATAGATATAGGTAGGTTTTTATCAGATTAGATAGGTTTTGTATCAGAATGTATTCGAGAAGTACCAATAATTGATAATCGAAATAATCCAATGAAAGAAGGAATGGACGATTTTGACCAAAGTTGACACCTCATACAGCCTAACATCACAAGTGTATTTGAGAAGTTTTATTACCACACAAACCAAAAGGCTAGACATATAAAATCAATACTAGGTTCTTTGATATGATAGGGGTTATATGTTCAGAAATAAATGTTTCTGTTTAAAGCTGATCTAATAGCTATTGTACTTGAGTCAATATCTTTAGGTTTTGGTTTCGATCTCAGCTCAAGTATTTTGTTTTTACTTACAAGAAGTGAATTGTTTAGAAGAAACATAATACTTGCGTGCAGATGTCTTAGTTTCTTTCTTTTTTTTATTTAATTTTTTTTAAGGAATTTAATGTTACGTTTAATACCAGGTAACGCCGGGTACATCTTCTATATATATATATATATAAAAGTGACCTTGTTCCTGCTGCATGTGTGCAAAAGTCTCTATCAAACTCTTCTCCGAATTTTTGGTCAACAAATTTGAAACTTAATATATAGGGGATTTGAACCTGTGGAACAAATTTGATTTGGTTTTTATCCTGTATAAATAGCTGTTAGGAGTCAAAATTGAAAAAAACAAAAAAACAGTTAAACTTGCCAGGAGTAAGTCAAATAAAGCTGATACTCTTGTGCAGCGCAAAAAAAAACAAAAAAAAAACAACATTCATAGCTTAAAGTCACTTAATTTTTAATATTTCTTATCAGTCTGTCAATAGTTCAAACGATAACAACCCTTGAGCACTAAATAACGACTAAGGCTGGAGTGCTAAACGTTTTGGTTTCAATTCTAGCTGATTGCACTTAAGTCATATTTTTTTTTATAACTCTTGAAATCATCTATAATATAAATCTCACCTGTCTGTTTAAATGTATACATGTATGTATGTTTGTATGTCTCGCAAAAACTTTCAACAGAGTTTCACAAGATCAGTATTGTTTTGAAGCTCGACCCTTCGAACGACAAATATCAAAAAATTGGCTAAAAACATTCATTCACCCTCAACTCGGCACTTTTCTACGGGGAGGAGTTGCTTTTTTCGCTGATATTTTCGAAAGTCATCCCCTCTTTTCGATTGACTAGCCTTAATTTAAACCTTCACCACTTCTGGTTTGGTGATGGGCGCAATAGCAAAGACGTCACCTTTTTTTTCATGTTCTTTTCCTCCTTCGCGGTACGGGTTGGAGGCTAGTTACTATATATTGGATAAAATATAATAATCAATTGAGAATAGGTACAATAATACTAAATATGAAATTTGTATGAATAATATTTATGCACATTTTACAACAGATTCCCGAGTTTGACAGAAAGATACCTGAGTTCAGCAAGAGATACCTGAAGATGAGAACAGTCATCAGAATAATCCAAATAATATGAAGATTCTTTCTTAATATTTCTAATTTTGAAAATTTGTATCAAAATACAATAATTAGACTGGCTATTGGAGCCATATCCATAGGGACAACCGAAGTGATGAATTGTGCAGTGAGAGGTTTGTTCGCATTACATTAAAACTTCTGCATAGTGATATAGTCATGGAAATAGGGAGTAGGGAGGGACTTCCATAGACTAACAGTTTGATAAAGAAGCTATTAGAGAAAAAAAATCCTTTGGCATCTGAGGACCTCAACTGTGAACAGGTGGGATTTAGCTAGTTGTTGGATTGGTTGAGAGTATTTACGTCATGGAGGAAGCAGAGTAGCAGGTTCATCAGAGCACATTCCATTAAAGTACTTGTAAAATAACCATAAAGATGCAGCGTTGCGGTGGTGGGGCAGGGGCTGGAGCTTGGCAGACAGTGTGGGGCCTATTAAATTAGAGATTGTTTGAACGTTCAAGAGGGAGAGAGTTATGGCTGGTGCACCAGTACAGATGTGACAACAATACTCCATGTATGGGTGAATGATGGTTTTGTAGAGATATAGGACATTCTCAGGTGTAAGACGTTTTCTAGCACAGTAGATGGAGCCCACTTTCCTTGCAGCAGCCTTGGGAATATCTTCTATGTATTTGTTTCAATTCATGTTGCCTGTGAATTTTATATGTACTAAGTGACTCTTGAAGCAAAAAAAAGACGTTTTCTTTCTTTTTTTGTTGTATAATTATTGATAATCATTGACTTGAAAAGGAGATAGATCATTTTCCAACCATAAAAGGAAGTAAGCCAGTTGATCCAGGTCACATGCTCCATAAATGAATCAGATCATATCGTGTATTGATTTTTTATGGTTCAATGAAACTATATGAAAAGCAAGCCATTTTTTTTAGTTTTGTTTTTGTTGAATTTGAGGCCACTGATAACGTTACCTGAATAAAAACTTAATCAAGTTATGTCATTAGTAAAGGACATAGTAAACTACATATTTTGCCTGTTAAAAACGGGTAAAAGTTATAGCCCATTGGCATACAATGCTTTTATTCCAAATTGATCGTATAATATGGTTAAATTTGTGCTTATTTTTGTATTAAATACTAATTCTTATCAATCCTTTACAGTGTACCGAACGGATACCATAATAATTAGTTTACTGCATCATAGCAAAGGTTCATACAAAATTTCAGCTAAATCAACACAGTAGTTTCCAAAAAAAAACTTATAGAGTAAATGTGGTAATATGGTGCCTAATCCCTATTAATCCCTAACTACGCCTTGAACAGATACCATAATATATAGTTCGCTGCACCTTATCATAGCAAAGGTCCATACAAAATTTTAGCCAGATAGGACCAGTAGTTTCTGATAAAAAGTGGAACAGACAGACAGACAGACAGACAGACTAAGAGAAATATAATATGGATAAAAATTCTCACAGGGAAGAACAATTTTAAACGTATATTTTTGTATGGAAGAAGGCCTTAAAACAGGGCACATTCTCTCCTGATAACCCCTGCTTTTTAGGTAAGGTCAATTTTTTTTTTTTATGACACTTCATCTGTTCTGTTATATGTCGGTGAAAGAGAAAGTTTTAAAGGCTGAAGCAATTTTAATTTCTGTCCCAATCCAGTGCGCTTCTTTTGGAGCAAATCAAATTTTTCTCCCACATTAAAAACCGACCTTGCGTCTAAGTTTGTTCTTGTGGGGAGGCAAGTAAACAGGCACCCGTAAAAACTAATCTTCTATTTATAAAATGGGCCTGTTTAGCACACTGACAATGAGATTTAAACGCTAAATTTATATTCACAATAGAAGAACACTAGTTTTCTAATGGAAATGGGTTTTCAAGGATATGCAATCAATGTCCTATGGTTAATTAAGTTGCGCATTTATTTAAAAAAAGCATATATCATTAATTTATTGTTCGTTTTGATTGTCTTTTAAATTCAATGATTGTTTTCATCTACTCTTTCTCTACTATATTAATAAAGTAAAGTTGTTTTTCCCTTTTCTAATCAAAAACGATAGAACTATAAATGTTACATGAATGGCTTTGGCATCCTTATTTATTACTTATTTATTTGTTCATTTACTTTACTTATCGTTTTCTTTTTACTGTTTCTTTTACTTCTAAGGATACTTTTAAAGTCTGTGTGTTCTTAAATATATGTTCTTACTTATATGGGTGTGTGTATGCTCTTAGTTCTTGCCTTGAAAGGTCTCGACATGTACGTGCAAATACATAATCGTACATACCTGCTTGCCTCGTCCAGCAGATGATATCTTCTTGTCGCTAGCTCCATCTCGTGGGGAGTGCTACTTACTGCTGCTGATGCATCGATAACACAAGATGGATTTGAAGCTTCAATTCTTTTATTAAAAGGCAAGCCTATATCTGGACCCATGGTTGTCGGAGACCCAAGATTTCCCATCTACATTCTCTGTTGCCCAAGACCAACTCTCACATGTCGTCGTCAACCGGAAGCCTCCCCACAATTCAGTGTCACCCCTAATTTCCGGTGCACGTCACCCCTAATTTCCGGTGCACGTCACCCCTAATTTCCAGTGCATTCTATCTAGGTTGAGAAAAGGTGACTTGAGTTTGACGCCCATCAAACCCAACCGTTTGCGACCACACTAAACTCGCTGATGGGAATCGAAAATATACTTACATAATTTACTATTTCTACAAACTATCTATATAGCATTTAAGCTAGGATTCCCAATACTACATAAATACAGGCAATTAGCAATCAGTTTCATTCATCTTTGTAATGAACATGATTCTCAACACTTTGGAAAACCTTAATAGTTTGCCCCATATTTAAAAATTGATATATAGAGCATAATCGCGTATAATCATAATATACGGCATAATCACATTGACACACTTGTTCCCGTCAGATCACCAAAGTTAAGCAACGTTGAGCCTGGTCATTACTAAAATGGGTGACCATTTTGGGAATTCCAGTCACTGTATGTAGGAGGACGTTGACACCTCCCTGCAAGAGTTGCGAAAACCTAACATCGTCATCCCCCCTAACCGATATATGCATGCAACTGGAGACTGCTTGGGAATTTAATACTCCCATGAAACTTCCTCTTTTGGAGAAAGCCAGTTAAACCCGAATAGGGTTAATGCCGATCGACACAATATCTAAAAATAATGGAGATCGGTTTTCTGCATCTCAGTACAGACCAATTAGTCTTCTGTGAGTCATGAGTAAGTTGCTTGTCAACCACCTCAGCAAAAACAACCTACTTAGCGACAACCAATATGATTTCTATCCAGCGAGATCTACAACTAATGTACTGACTGTAATTTCACATAGGATTAGTGAATCTATCGACGGAGGTTTTCTCTCAGGAGCAATAACTGTTGACATATCAAAGGTACTTGATAGAGTTTGGTATAAAGGTCTACTTCACAAGATTTCCAGCTATGGAAAATCTGGAAATATCTTTTCAATCATCGAATTTTTTTTCTCTGGTAGGTTTAAAAAACAACCGAAGATATGTCAACTTATGTCACGGTAACATATATTGAGCGAATTTCTAACAGTATTTTGTCTATTTTATTATTTATAATACCTTTTCCCAAACTTACTCTCTCCGAGAGAGAGTCGGCCGCCATTTTGAATTTTCCAATACATCGGTAAACACTGCATGTTTTTCGAGCTGAATAAACATGTTACACTGAATAAAAACACAAAAAATATATCCAGTTAGGTAGAAAAGTAACTTATCTTGCTTTTGATAACATTTATTTGTCATATATTTGTTTTTTGACAACTTTTTCGAATCTATGTGTACAGTAATACAAACCCAAAAGTTTTTGTATAATTCTAATTTACAACTCTGTTCTTATTACATTCTTATATATATACACATATACACACACACGCACGCACGCACACACGCACACACACACACACAAATATATCTTCAAGTCCAACATAAACAAACTCCTGACAAACCGCCCCCTTCAGTAAGACACTCTATCAAAAACCCCAATACTAATGATTACTACAATACTATCTCATTGATTACTGTACACGCAATAATCCTTATCCCTGCGTGGCCTTCGGGTTGAAAGTGGTGACCCCCATGTAAAATATATATATATATATATATATATATATATATATATATATATATATATATATACACATATACACATGCACGTACTCACACACACACACACACACAGTGTGAAAATATTTGTTCTATCCTCTTATCCGTTTGACTGTGGGGTCTACAATTGTCTCCTTTACAATTTTGATAAGCAAAAATAGGTGGCGCCTGTCTATGTCATTTGATAAGAAAAAAATGGTGGTAAACTTTCTACTTCTTTTTAGTGGATCACGCTGATTAAAAAATAATCAAGACAGTCTACTTCGTTTGCAACTTTATAAACTCACAGCTGCTTTTTTTTTATTGCTTTTTATTGCGTGTTTTAACATGAATAGCAAAATAGTTACTACGTCAGATGTCAACAGGAAATCCCAGTGAGGCGTGTCTACAAACAAATAATAGAAAATGTCTAGCCGAGATATTGATCTGTCCAAGTGACCTAATGTGTGATCAAACAATTTTTCAAGAAGACACAAACGCAGCCACTCACTTAGATGCCGATCAACTAATATACTGCGCCTTACTTTATGTTCACGCTTGACACCCATAAAAAGGAAATACAATATTCTATTTTATTTTATTTATAATTTGAAAACTGTAATCTTTGATTTTTGTGAAATTTTTACAATACATATTACACATTAATTAATATTCTTCAAATTTTTAAGAGTTTTTAGGGGTATAATGTGCACATAATATCCAATTTGAAACTTCAAGTATTTTAGATTTGCATTAAATTTGATCCATAGTCATTAGTAGGGCTGTGACAACAGCATATAATTTTCATTGTTCTGACCCTTGAGTATATATCCGTTAATATCTTATATGTTTTTTATATAGACTGATGTGGTTCTCGATTGATTGACTGTATGTTACTGTGTCGGATATATACTTGAGAGTCAAGAATGAAAAGAATATTCTGTTGTCACAGCCCTAATCATTAGACACCAATTAAGCAAGATTCCATGAAGATCCTTATACTTAAACCTTAAATTTTAGACGTTTTCTGAAATGAAAATCACCATGAACATTGATCAAAAATTGAATAAAGATTTTAGACATAGCGTTATAAAATAAAAAAAAATAAAATAAATGTTAATAAAGACCTCTATGCACTCCTGCTCCAAGTAGGAGTGCATAGGGGTCTTTATTGACTGCTTTTCTTTTTTTAATGGAAATCATTCCAGACAAGAGGTGAAGCCATTTGATGTAAAAAACTTACAAGAACAAAATGTAAATATTGCAAATACAGGAGATACTTATCGGTCTTAGTCTTGAAGGGACTAAGGCTGTAGGTAGAAGGAAAACAGTCCCGGTGTGCCTTAATGGAATTAAAGACTATAAATTTACCAAAATTTATTTTAACTACTATCACTTTACTCATACTCCCTCTTACCCAATCAATGCTGACACAAAAATACAGTTCTTCTAAAGTTTTGAGATGAGGATTGGTTATTCATATTATTTGGATTCTTCGGACTACTGTTCACATCTTGAGTGTCATTTTCACAACGTTTCGGTCAATGTAATCTCCGACCTTCTTCAGGTGTATCTTATCGAACTCAGGAATGTTTCTGTCGAACTCAGGAATTTAGACAGAATTTCAACCTAAACCCTTTATTTACTTAATGGAAGTAGCATGCTCTCGTTCCATCAGCCATGACTGGATAAATGTTCTAAGTAATTCGCAATTGTATTTCATTGTCGCCCATACCGAGAATTGAACCATCAATCTTCAGGAAAATATCACTTTTAAAATTAACTAGCAGGACCTGTGGAAATTCGACAGCGGACACTTTGATGTTGGCATTCTGTGGATGTTCAGCATAAATAGAGACGCCCTGATATTATTGTAGGTGTTTTTTTAAAACTACAGAAGTATTTATCTAGGCTATCAGGAGCACCCGGCGTAGCCCAGTCATAAAATACACTTAAATATTATATTTTATTTTACTTTATGCAGATTTCGTCCATATTATTATACAATTTTCTAACAATTCTTATGTATTATAAAGTTGTAACTTAAAAAAACAATATCCATATGACTTGGGTGCATCCGTTTGAATCAAAACCGAAATCAAAACTTATGAAGAAAAAAAAAAATAAATAAATAAAATAAATATATATATATATATATATATATATATATATATATATAGTGCTGTTTCGCTGTATCACAGCTCATCATACATATGTAACTTGAGTTCCTTCAGCTATAATCGAAATCGAACCCAAAACAGGAAGAATATTTGGTAAAATTATTTATAAAAAAAATAGATGACTTGAGTGCCATCAGTTATAATCGAAACCGAAACCAAAACTTATGAAGAATTCTTGGTAAAATTAATAATTATAAGAAATGGAAAGTCATAACAATTAAACGACAGTCACTCGGAAGAAAAAAGATGTAACGTGACACATAAAATAACACACACGCTATTGTATTAATACATAGATTTTTTCAAATATTATAACCACTGCTCCACAGGTTCTTACTGACTATCCAGTCATGGCTGACGGAATGAGAACATGCTATGACTTTGAAGTAAATAAAGGGTTCCATTTGAATTTCCGTTTAAATTTCTAAGTTCGGCAGAAACATTCTTGAGTTCGATGAGATACACCTGAAAAAGGTCAGAGATTACATCAGCCAAAAGGTCGACATGTGCAAACGCAACATGAAAGCATGTGATATTGACCCTACCAGCTGGGAACCCAAAGCTAAAGTTCGCAACATCTGGAGACAAACAGTAACCAAAGGCCTGACCATTAACAAAAGGTCAATCACAGAATCGGTGGAGACACCCAAAAGACTATTCAGGAAGGCCAGTTAACAAAATTCAACAGATTACCAACACGATGCATTGACCTTCACCTGCAATATCTGCAACCAAAAATGTAGATCGAAGATAGGCTTATTCAGTCACAGAAGACGGTGTTCAGCAACCTCTATGGCTGCAACCCCATAGTCTTCTAGACTGACGGATGCCAACAACTAAAATGAAACCGCAATTAAGCAAGACCCCTTAAATTTCGATTTCTTCTGAAGACCCTTATGCTTAAGCTTTGAATTTTAGATATTTTCTAGAATCAAAATCATGCAACGAATTTTTATCAAAATTTGAAAAAGGATTTTAGACATAAGGCTTAGCAGCATTTTATTATTATTTTAATATCCGTAATACATAAAAGTGGTGTGAAATAGTTCTTTTTAGGAAATTAATTTTACCTGTCACAGGAAGGATATTCTTCTAGTTTAATTATTAACCATAGTCTTCATTAAAAGAAAAATTTTAATAATAGTAATAAAAAAAAAGTTTTAATTACAAACTTTTAAGAAATAATATATCCAATAATAATGTGGGTAGATGAAATACGATTCTCAGAAGTTCATAAGTATGATTCGTCCGTAAGCCTTTCAGGATTAAACTTGCTATACCATTTTTGATAGGTTATCATGCTTAAGGGTGTTTTTTGTTTTTGTTTCTTATTTTGGTGATCTTATGTTTAGTTTTAAATAGCATTTGAATTGATCTGTTATGCTTAAGTGTGAAAGAGCATTTTCACTGGACTGTAACCCTTAAGTTTTGTTAGTTTGTTAGGTGAAGCTAAGGCAAGAACATTTGATACATCTAAAATCTTTGACAAGGTCTGGCATGAAGGTTTTCTCATAAAAATTTATTTCTACAGTATCACTAGACGAATATTTAATATAATCAGATATTTTTTATTTAAAAGAAAGATCAAGGTTGTCATTGATAGTCGTACATCTAAACAACATTACATGATATGTACAAGGTCATTAAGAAGAAGAAGAAGAAGAAGAAGAAGAAGAAGAAACAGTCATTATATTCACTACTAATATGGGACGCCCGGCCTTAAAATACGCTTAAATATATTTTAATTCATGCAGACTTCGTATTTATTATTTCAGAGCTAATTCTCTATTAAATATTATATTGTACCTAATATATAGTACTGATTTCAAAAGTTTTTTTTTTTAAATGTCTTGGGTGCCATCAGCTAGGAGTGAAACCAAAACATTTAGTGCTCCAGCTGCATTTCCTACTGTTTGAGCTATCGACAGATAGATCAGAAAGATTTAAAATTAAACCACTTCAAGCTATGAATAAATTTGCGCATGTACAAAATTAATAGAAATATGTCAGCAAGTTCAAATGAACATTTTACATTTTAACTGGCGGACATATTTCTGTATTCATTATTCATCCATCCAAACAAAGACTTTGCTCATTTTAAACTATCCTATTTCCTGTTAATTTCAGCGTTATGTGACCAGTAGTTTAATAATTTAACATTTTCACACATACACATACACATACATACGTACATCTACTGCTTTATTTATATAGATTAGGTTACTTGTTACGATAAATAAAACGCCTTATCTTTTTTTTAAATAGTTCAATCTCATGCATCATCCACTATAATAAAAAAAAAAAAACAATACATATTTATTTGTATATAAATAAATATGAATCCGTTCCTTCACACAAAAGTTAACAAAAAAAAATGCCAAACAAGATCATTACTAGTCACTTATTCTTCTGGTTTGTGTCACTTCGAAGTTCTTTGGACTACTGTGCTCATCTTGAATGTCATTTTCACAACGTTTCGGTTGATGTAACCTCCGACCTTCTTTAGGTATATCGCGTCTAATGTTTGACACAAGATACCTATCGTTTGTTTAATGTTCTTCAGCATACTACAATATAGTTTGAGTAAATCCCTTTCGGAAAATTCTATAATCTGCTTCAAATATAATATGGATGGAAGCCGCCGCCGCCGCCGTCATCATCATCATCATCATCATCATCATCATCATCAGTTACACATTCGTTTTACATGCTGGCATGCATTGGATGGTTGTTAAAACATCTCTCCAGTCAGGTCTTTATTTATTCCTCTTTCTCTCAAGTCCATACCTATCACTTCCTCCATGATTTTTTTGGCCTTCTTCTGTGAACTGACCCTGCTACTGCAAGTGTTCTACATCTACTAACTCAAGAACTTTCATCCATTCTTTCGATGTGACCATACCATCACAGTATCCTGCTCTGCACAGATTTTCATATAATATCCAGATTTCATCTTCCTCTGAAGTCATCAGTAGGGCTGTGACAACAGGATATACTTTTCATTTTTTTGACTCTCGGGTATATATCCGACACAGACACACTTAATCAACCAAGAACCACATCTATCTATATAAAAACATATAAGATATTAACGGATATATACTCAAGAGTCAAAATAATGAAAAGAATATGCTGTTGTCACAGATCTAAGCCAGTCTTTAAGATGCACACTCATATCATTCTCATATGATTTCTCTCCATGCAACACATGTCCTCAACTCTCACTGGCTAGGTTTCGTTTTGACACTGTGCACACATGTCTGATAGACTCTTTCCGTGGTTGATAGTGATAATGCTCTGTTGCTTAGTAATGTCTGCTGAAATGGATGGAGTCATAAGGATTGTAATGGGGCAAGTATGTAAGTTAAATATGATGAACTTTGCACTGTGACTCAGAATTTAATGAAATCTGACCAGATTATCTGCAAATGTAACTTTATAAAATGATTCATCAGTTGAAGCTTAACACGGTGACCTTTTTACAAACATCCCTGCATATTTATGAGAAGTTTTCTCTTTTCAGTTTGTTAGTCAATCGAATTGGTATGGTTATTCTGTTTTGACGGCATATCAACCATTTCGGATTGCTTAATTCTGAATCTAGTAATCTAGATACTATTAAAAATGATAATCACGTTAACACACCGGCTCCTGTTAGATCAGCAAAGTTAAGCAATGTTGAACCTGTTCGGTACTAAAATGGGTGACCATTTGAGAATTCCAGGCGATGTATGTGCTCTTTGCTTATCTCAGCATTGTTTCCAGTCATCCTGGACTTCTTCTTTCCACTGAACCCAAGCAATGCTGATTCAGACCGATTTAAATCTCTATTCTGTCTCCTAAACACATGATGTAATTTCTCTGTCATATCATCTGGCACCTGACTTTCTCGTACATTTTGTCTAGAGAGCTAGCTTTTGAATCCTCACACTGGGTCTATTTCTATTTGCTGCCATATTGTCCTGATAAGTACTTAATGCAACCCTCCCAAAATCCATACTAGTTAACATAATCTCTACTTACTTGCATAGGGTCTCAATACATAACAGGAGTAATGTCAATTAATAGATGACTCTACACTTCAGACATTTCCAAATTGGGACTTCATCCGATGTAGTTTGTTTCCTAACATACCCAAGACAGATTCTGTTTAACCCATAAATTGAACCCTGACAAGTACTATCATTCTTGGTTAGGGTGGATCTGATGTAATGGTAACTACGGTTACACAACACTCTCTCCAAAACTCCCAAATTAAGTTAAGGTCATACCAGAATTCACGGTTTGTTGTCACACTCAAGTTAAATCTGTGATATTTAAGATTTTGAAAAATATTTTTTTAATTGTTAAATTTTAGGAAAATTGGTGAGTTGATTGTGAAAATAGCTCTGAATATTTCCTCACAGAAGAGACACTGCAAACCTATCTCTGCTTATCGTTATTTTCATGACAGTTGCTCGACTGACTAAGCTTCACTCTATGGTTCTCTTGTAAAACATTCACGGCAAACAATCGTCTAGCTACAACCATTATCAGAAATTTCCCTTACTCTCTATCTGTGCCTAAAAATTGCTCGTCTGTGGACCACAATACCGTGTAACTGCTTCCCATCTGAATATAACATGGTCGTTTTCAAATTCAATGTAAACAAGTTCTTGTTGAACCGTCCTCTTTAAATAACCACTTTCTACTCAATTCCAACCATCACTGATCATCATGGTGTTGTCTCACTTGGCACTCATATCCTTGAGTGGCATCTGGTGACTCCATAGCAGAAAAAAATTTGCTTAGAAGTTCTTTTAGATCGATTCAAGAGAATTGAAATTATTTAAAAAACAAAAACAAAATGTGACTTAAGTAATAATTAAGTATGAAATAGAAATTGCGGTAAAACTTGTGAAGAATGCGCTGTTGTACGGTTGTTGTAAAAATGGAATGGAAATTTAAATTTCGATCCGTTTTAAATTCTGTACATTTTTACATTACGTCCAACTCAAATCATCGTTCACATTCAACATGTGAACTCTATTGGTTTTTGGGTATGCTGACAAGGTTGTGGATGTCTATTCCGAAAGCTGTTCTTAACATGGGGAGGTTGAGGGTGTCTATTCCGAAGGCCGTTTTTAACATGGGAAGGTTGGGAATGTTTATTCGTTGTAAGTATACCCGAAAATCTATAAAAGTCGACATTTCCAATGTGAACAGTGAGTTGAATTTATGTGAAAATAAAATATCAAAAAGATTTACCAAATTGACTTTTTTCATTTAAAAATTAAATTATTTCGTTTTTGTTAATAAAATTTTATTTTTATAAAATAAATCTTCCGTTTTTTTTTAAATATATATATATATATATATAAAGCTGAATGTGTGTGTGTGTCTGGTCACGAATAGGCTCCTATATGGTTGACTATTTTAAAAAACTGATTGCATATAATGATAGAAGATGTATCGAGACACAGGAATGGGTATGTTTGATCTGGCAGAACGGTGGTTTATTAAAATTGTGGGGTCTGCATTCGCGCCTGGTCCACAAAGTATGGAAATAAAAATTTTTAAAAAACCGCTTACAAGTGTTTTTGATATAGATGTACATAAGAATACTTTGATAAGTATGTTTTAACTTAAATAGGGATGGTATAATAAAATTGTGGGGTCTGCGTTCGCGCCTGGCCTCCATAGAATGGAAATAGGCACAAACTTTAATAAAGACTTTTCATATCTATCTGCATAAGTATACTTTGATAATTATGTTTCAGTTTGAAGAAATATGGTATAATAAAATTATGGAGTGTTCGTTCGCGCCTGACCTCCATAGAATGGAAATATGTTACAAAGTTTAACAAGATTTTTTAATATAGATCCACAGAATATTGTGATAAGTGTTTCAGTGTAAACAGGTATGGTATAATAAATTATGGGGTTTATCTATTTTATTTTTACTTTCATCATATTATGCTTTGGTTTTGATACCCTCAAATTCGAAGCTATCTCTTTACAACCCTTCCTTTTCATAACCTATCATACTTTCATAAATCAGAGTCCATTTTCTGTAGGCTGTTTTTGAACCCAGTCAACGACAGGTACTTTTGCTAGTATATATATAAAAGTGAAAGTGTCTGTCTGTCTGTGTACATTTCCTGACACAATAACTCTGTTAATTTTAAGTCTACAGACACGAAATTTATTTGATATACAGGGTAGTGAGATTTGGGAAAATCTTTTTAATCAGTTTTCGGCCAGAAATTTGGCTGTTAAGGGGTCAAAATTCAACGATTTGACTTGTGAGAACTCTACCAAACTCATCCGACAATTTTTGGTATAAACACTTAAAATTTTAGATATAGGTTCCTTGGATATGGATCTAACTTAATAACTTGATTTGAGCCCAAAAACAAATGTTAAGGGGTCATAATAGGGGTCAAAGTTAAATAAATTTGACCTCTGCGTCTCTACCAAATTACTCAGACAATTTCTGGTCTAAACATTTGAAATTTTACATAAAGGGTATTCAGAGATAGGGCAAGCTTTTTAATCGGTTTGGGTCGAAAATTTTAGCTACCAATATATAAATGTATGTATGTATGTATGTTTGCATGTCTGCCTAAAACTTTCGACAGAGGCGACGGATTTTCACAAGATCAGTATTGTTTTAAAGCTCGACCCTTCAGACGACAAATACCGAAAAATTGGCTAAAAACATTAATTTCTGCGCCCTCAACTGGGCACTTTTCTACAGGGAGGGGGTCGCTTTTTTCACCGATATTTTCGAAAGTCATCCCCTCTTTTCGATTGTCTAGCCTAAATTTAAACCTATGTCACTTCTGGTTTGACGGTGGTCGTAACAGCAAAGACGTCACGATTTTTTTCTCGTTCTTTTCCTCCTTTGCAGTACAGGTTCGAGCCTGCTTTCCTACTACCACTTGTTTTTTTGTTTTTTTTGCTCAACACACACCTCCAAACACCCGGACAACGCAGAGCACCCATGCTAGTATATATATAAAGTACGATTGTTGAATGTTATTCTTTTGATTATTTTCCTTTTTTTTGGGGGGGGGGGTACAATAAAAAAGATTAAAACGGAACGAAATTTAAATTTCCATTCCATTTTTACAACAACCGTAAACAGTGCATTCTTCGCAAGTTTTACCGAAATTTCATCAATCTGTCATACTTAAATTTAAAATAAAATTTCCATCGTAAATTATATGATTGAGTAAGTACAGCTCATTAGAGATGCATGCAGTCATCTCTATCAGATATAATACTTTTATTTAAGCCTGATGGCTTTGCCTGGTAGCCGGTCTGGATCTCTTAAGTTTGAAATAGCATTTCCACATGTCTGGACCATTTAAGGATAAATAAAGATCTGGCCAGAGAATATGTTAGATTGGAATGAATGCTTAAATATATATAAAAAAAAAATGAACATAATTTGATTCATAATATTTTAAGTGAAATGTTTCATAATCTTGTCAAACTTCATCTACTTATTTTTATTCTTGGATGTTTTATAATATTCCTGTTGTCATTTATTCAAATTTTCATAACCATATCTAAAACTTTTTTTTACCTAATATTGCCTTCTTTTTTTTCTGGTGATATTATTTTCAAAACAATTCATAATATATATATATTATTTTACAAAGGAATCACCACTTATCAAGGCCCAGAGGTCACTCGAGGATAAGGATTAAAGAGTGTATAGTAGTCAAAGGGATAATATCATAGTAATCGTTAGAACTGTAAATTTGGTAAATTGGATTATTTAAGGGGAACGGCTCATTAAGAACTTGTTTATGTTGGACTTGAAGACGGCCATATTTTAGTCAGCTGGAAAGCAGGCAAACGGAAAACAGTACCACATGTGTGCAGTTATAAGAAAGAAGCTTTATTCATGGAATCTATGTTTAGGTTTGAGCACAGATAAAGAGTGGGGGAAATTATTGATAGTGTTTTCAGTTAGACGAGTGTTTCTCATGAATGTTTGGCAAGGGGGGACCATAGATTGGAGCTTAGACAAGCACTTGCCATGAAAATAACGATAAAGGATAAAGCAGAGACAAGCTCGCAACGTCTCTTCTCTGAGAAAGAGGTTGCAGGGAAGAGAAAAAGACATACCCCACTAGGCTACGAAGTCTATTTTGAACTCTGTCAAAGTAAGTCCTTTCTAGCAGCTCCTGCCAAGATGGGGCGACAATACTCCATCCTTGGACGTACCTGGTTCTTATATAGGTAGAGAATTGCATCAGCAATGAGATATCTACTGAATCGATAGAAGGATCCCACCATTTTTCCAGCAACCTTGACAACAGATTTGATGTACATGTTCCATTTCAGATCAGGAGTAGAGGTCAAGCTCAGAAGCTTGTAATACCATGAAGCCTCCCCAAGTCAAGAACCATTCATTTCAATTGATGCCAGATGGGGATCAAAACGTTGATTATGTAAAGATAGAGCTTGGTTTTAGATACATTAAAAGTAATCAGCCACTTTTTCCCCCATTGTACCACATGCTCAAGATCAGAGGAAAGAGTATTAAAGAGAACTTGGTTGTTTACAGCCTTGATGTGCTTCTATAGATGCTAGAGTCATCAGCATAAATGTCTACGAATGATCTAAAGATCAGATTTGTTAGATCTTTGATGTAGATTAGGAAGAGAGTTGGACCCAGGATGGACTCCTGAGGGACTCCAATATTAATACTGTGAGCTTCTGATTTCTGTCTATCAACCACTATTCTTATGAACCTATCAGAGATAAATGTTTTTATAATTGAAAAGACATTTCCAGCTATAGTATAGCTGGAGGTCTTGTGAAGTAGACCTTTATGCCATTATGCCATACTCTATCAAAGGCCTACGATATGTCAAGATCAATTGCCCTAGAAAGGAAGCCTCCATCGAGAGATTCACTAATCCTATGAGATATAACCGTGAGTACATCTACTGTAGATCTAGCAGAATGGAAACCATATTGCATGTCACTAAGAAGGTTATTTTTGCTGAGGTGGTTGACTACTTTTCTATTTAACACAGATTGCAGTAACTTATGATGCACAGGAGACTTGTTGGTCTGTAGTGAGAGAGAGATGACTGATCACCTGAATTTTGAAATACTGTACATACTGATGAGATTTTCCGGGGTGTTGGGAAGCAATTCTCCTTAACGCTTAAACAGCTTTTTAAGTGTGGGAGCTAGTTCTGGTTTAAGCTTTTTCAGCACTATAGTAGGAATGCTATTAGGGCCAGTTGCTTTACTGGAATCAAGGTTTTTTTTATTAGTTTGGCAGCATCACGCACAGATATTTGTATGTCACATAGTGTGTTTTCTGATATAGGAGGAAATACGGGAGATTGACGGCTTTGGTTGCATAGGGTAGAATTAGCTGCAAAGTTCTTAGCAAAGAGTTTGGCTTTATCTGAGATTACCTTAGGTCCATTGATGATAGTTGGGATAGAGCAGATGTACTGAGACGAAAGCTGCTTTCAGGACTGCCAGCAACCACTGTAAAAGAGTAATGAAGAATGTGAGAGAGTTGTATGCTCAGTCCGTCAAGTCCAAAGTAGCTGAGCAGTGGCTTGGTTCCCATAGTTTTGGCAAATAGCAAACAGGATCCTGAACAGAAGCATGTTTGCTATTTGCCAAAACTATGGGGACCAAGCCACTGCTCAGCTACTTTGGACTTGACAGACTGAGCATACAACTCTCTCACATTCTTCATTACTCTTTTACAGTGGTTGCTGACAGTCCTGAAAGCAGCTTTGGTCTCAGTACATGTGTTACATTGGAAACAATAGAAAAGTGATTTCTGTGCACAATGGCTGCAGCACATTCTGGAGAGAACCATGGCTGGCTGTTAAATTTTTGCTGGAATTTTTTTGAGGGTGTGAAACTGTTTATACCTAAAATTAATCATTCCGTCAGGTCTGATACTATAGAGGACACATCATTTTTAAACATGGAACATAGAGGTAGATCTGATATAAATGTACAGAAGCTATCTCAGTCAGCTATAGTATATCGATATACTGTACACTGGAGAGGTACATCTGAGGACTTATTACATTTTGTTATTATAGAGTGGTCGGAAGATCCCAGTAGAGACAGGATAGAAGATGAACATAGCTCACGACAAGTTATGAGGAAAAGATCTAGAAGACTTGCATAGTGATCATCAGTATCGGCCACACAAATGGGTTTGCGGACAATCTTAGTGAGGTCATAAGCAATGGAGAAATTGTGACAGAACCTCCCCTCATCATCTGTCTTGTTTGAGTGGGTTAACTATTCCACATTATGAACATTGAAGTTTCCACAGACGTGAATGTTAGCTGAAGGAGCAGATAGGATGTGGTTCAATTTTCTTTTAAAGATAGTAACTCCACTACATAAATGCAGTAGTGTGAGCAAGTGCAATCTGGAAGCACATATAGGGTAATTTAGGATCTTCTCTGGATATATTCCTACGACATGGAAAAACATTTTTAATGTAGGCACATATTCCATGCCCATGGTGATCTCGAGTGTTTAGACTATAGATTGAAGCTCGGTCAAGCACATGCCGACAAACCCAAAGATAGACTTACAACATCTTTTCTGTGAAAAAAAGATTGTAAGGAGGGGAAAAAGACATTGTAGTATCTTTGTTTGAATAGTGACTTTTTTCTGTTGAACAGATATGGTTCTGAGTAGTCCTAGGAGGTCCAATCTCCCAGGCTTTACCTTCCCTTTTTGGAAATGAGGTAGTTTATTGCTAACTGCCTGATGTATCCCAATCGGGTATAGACCCATAACGTCTCTTCTGTGAGAAAGAGATGTTTGGTGATATTTTCTTTGGAATATTTTATAATATTGTGATTGTCATTTGCTGAATGTCCTTCTTCAGCTTTTGACAAACGTCTTATGTGGAAAACAAGTAAAACGCTTCAAGGTTAAAGGCTGATCTCATGTTAGGTTAGGATTTTAACTCGTTATTTTGTTTTTATTTGTCATCTAAGGCTTCTATCACTCTCTCACATGTAAGTAAATCCCTAAAAATAGTTTTCATTAAAAAAAATGTATCCCTAAAATCGCTTCTCCACCCCCACCCCCCCTTAAAAAAAAACACCAGCTACCTTTAGGAAACCTAAAACGTTTTCATTTAAAAAAATGTCTCCCTAAAAGCGGTTCTCCCTCTCCCTAAAAATCTACCTCTACCTAAAAAGAGATCTTTAAACTTCTTCAGTGATAATATTTTCAGAACTTTTATAATACTGTGATTGTTACTTACTGAATGTTCGTCTTTGACTTGTGACAATCGTCTTATGCTGAAAGCAAGTCAAAATTTCCAAGGTTAAAAATGGCTGATCTCATTTTGGGCTAGGGTTTCTAACACGTTATTTTGCTTGTATTTATCAGTCAACATTTCTCTCAATGTCTCACAATTAAATACAAAACTAAAAACAGTTTTCATTTTAAAAAGAAAAAAGTCTCCCCCCCCCTCCCTAAACAAAAGTACCTCCAAAATTGGGAACCTAAAAAGAGATCTCTAAACTTCTTCGGTAATAATGTCTTCAGAACTTTTTATAATACTGTGATTGTCATTTATTGAATGTCCTTCTTTAACTTGTGACAAAAATCTTATGTGAAAAACAGGTAATAATTTCCAAGGTTAAAAGCAGCTGATCTCATGTCGGTGATGTGTTGCAGCTTGTAATTGAAAGTTGTATTTACACCCACACTGAGAAGTCAAAATGGCCGACCATTATTAATCAGTAACAACCAAATTGATGATATCATAGATTAATGAATGCGGACAAGTGATGACACTGCCAGAATTTCCATTAATACGTTAAGTGCTCATCTTTTAAAGGGAACAAATGAAACTGGTGAATATTTGATAAAAGAAAATGCTACCAAAATATAATTTTTTGTCATTAGCAACGCATAGTATCCAATCGTTTTGTTATGGCAACTGATATCATAAGTACACCAGTTCTCAGCTACACATTAACACTAGTATCAATATGTATTTGACAGTTACTCAACGTTATATAAAACATTTATATATCTACTAGAAGAATACGCGTCCCAGGACGGGTAAAATTAATTCCCTAAACAGAACTCGATTGCATTTTTTTGTTTTTTTCTTCCTTTGAAGATTGTAACGCTGGGTATGGGGTAGCCAAACCAGCTGCCAGCATTGCCCTGCTTTTTATTGAAACCAACCGAGAGCTCTTTTTAGTATCCTCGTTGTTCCCTAAAGTGCAATTTTCTGGATCTCTTTTGCACTTGGTTTACCAGGAATATTAGTTTGGTAGGACTTCAGATTCTTTTTCATTTGTAAAAAAATGTCGAATTTTGGATTCAGTCAGTTCGCCATCAGCCTCTGTCTCGAAACGACTAAATCATGACTGCATTGATTCTTCACTTCCATCTTTGTTACTAAGAATTATTCAACACTCAAGATCGTGACTGCATTGATTCGTCACCGATTTGATTTACTGCCGCCATCTTTGTTGAACATAATGTCTCAATACTTAACACTGCCACACTCGAGAATTCGGATGGAATTGCAGACGAAACTCTTTATTTACTTAATGTGGTAGCATGCTCTCATTTCATCAGCCATGACTGGATAGAGGCCCTAAGTAATTCGCAATTCTATTTTTCGGTTCCTCACACTGAGAACTTAACCTTCAGGAGAATATCATTTTTACAATTGATTTTTCCAAATACTCAAACCACTGCATCAGAAAAGTTAGATGAAGAGATTCAAACCCAGAAAAAATCAATTCTCCCCCTTTGTCAGAAACATATTTTCTCATGGAATGTAAGGACTAAAGGATAAAATAAGGGAAGCAAGAGTTACAAGGATCCTCAGAAAGTGATACCTTTGTCTTTTGGGGATTGATATCTAACATTGAAGATAGTTGCCTTTTACACTTGATACTTAGGGTTTCAGCAAATCAAATAAATTATAAATTGTCTTCACATGCAGTTTTCTATTTGATTCAACTATGTGCAACTTTTTAAGTTGGTTATAATTACTAATGGGACGACGATTCCAATATTTTTCCTGATTCCAATGCAATTACCGCTTCAAATTCCGATGTTTTATAAATCTCTAAATATTTAACTATAGAGTTGTTATTTTTTTCCTGATTATCGTGAAAACACACGTTAAATATGCAAATATTTTCTCAAACATAAAAAAAAAACTTGTGAGGAAGTGATCTATAGATTTTAGCTTTACCTGTTGTTTAAAATGAATAAATATTTATTTTTTTAACATTTTAACCAACAGTGGAAGATTTTGTTTTAAACAAAATCAAATAAAAAAAAAAAGACAAAAGAATCGTTGTTGGTATTGGAAAATAGGCACAAATTTTCCCGCTTCTGATATTCCGATTTTTCCAATTTCTGATTCCAATTCCGATTAATCGTCCCAATGCTAGTTATAATCCATTTCTGAAGTTTGAAGATAAACATTTCCAATTCGTTTCTCAATTGTGCCTTTTTTCCACTTATTATTATAATTTCTAAAGTAGATTTTTTTGAACTTTTTCAAATTTCATATCAGTATTACATTTTACAAACGTTTTGGTTTTGTTAAGTACTAGCAGGAAGACCCGACATTGTCCAGGATTGAATGAGGATCAGTAAATGTTCAATACTTCTAATACTTTTACTGTCATCGAAATCGGTAACATAAACCATTTTTTGATTAAATCGATTGACTGCCTGCTCTAATCAGGGACTCAGTATGGTGCACTAGGAGGAAGCTTCTAATGCCTCCCTACAGTTACTTAGTCCAGAATACATTGTAGTCGACATTGCACTATAGAGAACTTACTGTTGATTTTATAAAAATCATTTTTATATAATGGTTTCAATTAAAGTTTAAAATGCTGAAGTCAAGTATCATGGTTCAATTGTACGCTAAACAGAAACATTAATTTCAAATGCATGCCTGTCTTATTAAATAACCTACTGTTGATTTTATAAGCCAGACCCTTTTGCTTGTACGATGATAAAATTTTTCAAATGCACTTTTAATGTTAGGTTGTATAAGGGCATTAACTTTAATCCTTCTTTAATCAAAATTTTTCGATTATCAATTTTCGATACTTGTCGGAGGAATTCCGATACAAAACCTGAAATTTTCAAAAAAATCGGCTCATCCGTTTCGGAGTCCATAGGGAACTCTCTCTCTCTCTCTCTCTCTCTCACACACACACACACACACACACACGCAAAGTGTCTTATATCTGAGTAGAGATTAGTTTATGTATTTAACTTTGTTTTAAAGTCGGGAATCTGTAAGGAATTTTGCACTAAATTGTTGTCTATGCACCCCTCCTCCCTGAGCAACGCTAGATAGTCATGCTAGTTCAATACAAAAATAAAGGGCAAAATTAAAATCTCTCTTTCCTTTCGTCTCGGGTTTGCATAACAGTTCATTACAGTAAGCCCCCCCCCCACACACACACACCGTTTTTAGACTTCTCAACCCTTATGTATTAAAGAACATTAACATTCATTGGTATAGTTGTATTATATTCATTATTTTAGCAAGCACTAGATCCCAATAGTTATATAATTCTAATATATTACTACCCCCTTTACGAACTTACCAATATCTTACATATTCCTCTAAACATTTGTAATATCTTTGTAATTTTATTTAATCCACAGGGGTAACGGTGAAAGTTATAAGTTATAACATGTTAAGTGACGGTCTTTTGGAGGTTGATGGTTCATTCCTCAGTACAAGCTATATTAAGAATACAATTAATAATTCATTAAGACTTATACTCCGTTATGGGTGATTGGACAAGAATAATCTACCTTCATGGATTGAATAAGATTCTATACAGATATCCGAGGTCAACACAAAGATCCCTTAGTTCAACAAGATGCATTTGAAGAAGGTTGGAAATTACATTGGACGAAATGGTGTGAGTATAACATCCAAAATAAGAACGGCAGTTCAAACAAAACAAATTATTAATCCTTTCGCAACACGCATGGAGTATTGCTGCTACCTCTGGGCTGATGTATCTACCACTAATCTCTCCTATACAGAGTCCAGAAAAGAAACTCAAATATAATAGGTCCTGTGTCTCAAAACTAGGGCTATGACACTAGAATATTCTTTTCATTATTTTGACTCTCGAGTTAATATCTTATGTTTTTTATTATAGAATCATGTAGTTCTCAATTGATTAACTGTGTCTAACTTTGTCGGGTATATACTCGAGAGTCAAAACAACGATAAGAATATTCTCTTGTCATAGCCCTACTCATAACCACAATGTTGTATCCCTGTGCTTGTTCTACAAGTATTTAAATGGAATGTGCTCTGATGAACTCTTGTGGCCCCTCGATATACATACTCTCGACTAACTTGATAACCAGCAAAATCCCACACCTTCACTTTTTAATGCCCCTAGATACTGGAAATCCTTCTACTCTAATAGTTTCTTCCATTGGACTGCTAGACTTTGGATGTCCCTCTCTGTGTCTTACTTCCATGACTGTAAAAACCTGCAGAAGTTTAAATGTAATGTGAACAAACATCTCGTTGCTCAACTCCCCACAGTCCCTTGTTAGACACGATCCCAAATAGTAGCCCCTAACGTTCCAAGTGGCAATACGCCTTATTTGAAGTGAAAAAAGTTAAAAAAAAAAAAAAAAAGAAATGAATTCAAAGAAGAGTATTAAATTTAGCACGCTTTTTATTATTATGACGAAGAAATATGTGGTGTCAGTTTGAAAGAGTCGGCTCACGTAAGTCTATGATCAAACAAGAACGTCATTATAAACGGAAACCCATGTGGGTGGCTATTGATGCATAAAATTCATGAATATAACAAAAACCCCAAAACAAAAAAGGTGTGTCTAAGGAGAAAGCAAGCGCACGTTTTTGTTTTTCACGTGTTACAAAGTATACAACGGACAGACGACAAAAATGCATGATTAAGTTTGAAATAGTATTTCCGGCTGTCTGTGTGTCAAGCTTAAAGTCACACATTTCTAGAGCTAAAGGTTTAATGTTTAGTTTGAAATAAGACTAGCGGGGGAGGGGAGAGGGATTTGCCCGGTCGTAAAATACGCTTAAATATGATATTTTAATTTGTCCAGATTTCGTATATATTATTATAGAGTTGTGATTTCAAAAGTTAAAAAAAAAAAATGTATTTGGGTTCCATCAGCTAGAATCGAAACTGACAGAAAAACTGTAGCATTCAAAGTTGGTGACGTTACCACTGTAACAACAAAACCCACATAAGAACCGATTAAAAATTAAACATTAAAAATAAAAAATAAACTAAGATGAATGTGCGCGAGCCTTTTCTAGTCTCACACAAAAACACGCACCCATTCCCAAACGAATTCATATGCCAATCTATATTCATTTTTGACTTCTGCGCGAGCCTTTTCTAGTCTCACACAAAAACATGCGTTCACACCTCAAGCTACATTACTTGTCATATACATACGTGCGCACGTCCACACACGTACATATATTCACGTTCGCGTACATACACTCACATTCACGTGTATACACACACACGCTAACGTACACACATGTACTCACATACGCGCACACGTACGCACACATGGACAACGTCACTTCCCCTTTCAAAGGAAATCCACACATGCGCAAAAGACCACCGGAAACAACTATAAAAGCAAGAGCAATAAGCAGTTTCTTTCTTTTCCAACTCGCCTTCTGACGTGAGTGGTCTACGGACCAGCCGCCGTTTCGGCAGGCGCGTGCACGCGTGCGCCTCATGCCACTTGCTACCATGTTGGCAAAAAGCCAACAGACAGTACGTACACTTTATACGCTTTCTATCTCCATAACCTGGATTGACTTTCTTTCTCTCTCTATCTACAACTTGTGCCGGAGAACACCTCCGCGTAGCTGACTGCTAACATGGCGCACAGCTTTACTGATGTCAACTCTCTATCTTTGTCTTTGTCTACACGCTGGACTATAATTCCCATTTCCACTACATTACTCACTTCTCTTTCCACACGCGAACAAACGATAGTGACCCAAACGTGAGATGAACACACATTTCCTTTTCTTTCTACACCACCAGTCCCGCAACAAACGATGGTTACACCCGAACGCGGACATGAACACGTGTTATACCTAAAACATTCATTTTTCAACAGTAAATAAACGACACGTTTATTTTATCCAGCAATTGAGTTTTTGTTTTCTCCATTCCATTCGTTTCATTATTTTCTTTTGTAACGGGATTAGGATATATATATCCTAGTCCTCTACAAATGTACAAAATCTATAACGATTTTTTCAATTTTAACTCAAAACCAGCTAAAGATTCTTAAAAGAACGGTCCGTAAAAAATCCAATCATTTGAGGACCCTAGCGCTGCTCTGCGCCTTTTAGTTTCGGACGAGATAGAGTTTGAAAATATGAAGACAGACAGACGGATAGACAGACAGGCATATAGCCTTTTATATATTAGATTTACATCTGTTTGTCATACTTGTTCAAATTATTTTTTTCATCAATGCCTGGAATGCTTAAGTTTGTAAAAGCATTTTGTCAGTCTCATGCTTAAGTTCAGAATAGTACTTTCGTGTGTCTGTTATGCTTATGTACGGAATAGTATTTTCGAGTGTGTTAGTCTTACCTGAGTTTGAAATAGAATTTTTATTAGTATGTAATACTTCAGTTCGGAATAGTATTTTTGTGTGTTTTTTATACCTAAGTTTGAAATAGAATTTTTATTAGTCTGTCACACCTAAGTTTGGAATAGTATTTTCGTATGTCTGTCAACCTTAAGTTTGAAAAACAATATTTGTCAGTTTCTCATATTTTTAAGTTTGGAATAGTAAATAGTATTTTTGTCTTACGTTTGAAATAAAATATTCGTCAGTATATCAGGTTTAAGTTTGAAATAGACATATCGTCAGTCTGTCACATCTAAATTCGGAATAGTATTTTTGTGTGTTTCTGTCATCCTTAAGTTTGAAATAAAATTTTCGTCAGTCTGTCACACTTAAGTTTGGAATTGTATTTTCGTGTATCTGTCATGATTAAATTTGAAATAAAATTTTCGTCAGTTTGTCATACTTAAGTTTGAAATAGTATTTTTGTGTGTTATGCTTAAGTTTGAAAAAGAATGTTTGCCATAGTGTCATACATACGTTTGAAATAGTATTTTTGTGTGTTTGTAATAACTTTGAAATAGAATTTTCTACTGTCTATTATTTAAGTTTAGAATAACAGTTTCGTGTATATCTGTCATACCTAAGTTTGAAATAGAATTTTCGTCAGTCCATCATGCTTAAGTTATAGAAATTTCACCAGTCTGTCACACTTAAATTTATGAATAGTGTTGTCCTGTGTATTTGTCATGCTAATTTAGAAATAGAATTTTCATCAGTCCGTCACACTTAAGTTCAGAATAGCACTTTCGTGTTTATCCGTCATATCTAATCCTTCTGTAAAAAAAAAAATGTTATTATTTAATTGAAAATATATTGGAAAATGGTGAAATGTCGTTTCTTAGTAATGACGTAAGCTGATTTTACTTTTTAGGATATTAGTGAAGAATATGCTAATTTTATAAATCTCCCAGACCGAAATAATTAATTTCATACAGAAACCGAAAGAAAGTATGTCTTTTTTTAGCATAAACATAAATAGCAAAGATTGGCTAGTCAGAAACAAATATTGATCTGTCAGATGTATTACTATACAAGTTAAAACATCAGACAAGATAAGATGCTTCTGTTTAATCTCAGGAGACAATGGATATCCCCTGTAAGTATAGTTGTGTCTGTAATTGTGAGGCAAGGATTGCACAATCTCTAACTACATGTCTCCTGAATCGACACAGCTTGAGTCAAGTGTCAAGAAGAAGTGCTAGACGACTAGAAATCATTTTAGTACTGACAAGGCTTAATGTTGCTTAACTTTAGTGATCTAACAGGATACTGTGTGTCATGTATCCAGATACGATAACTGTATATGTTGGATAAATAAAAAGAAATGATAAAACTAAAGCTAATTTTATTTAATTAATAATGGAATTTCAATATGTCTTGCTCATAATACAAAATTTGCTTATCTAACAAAAGATAAGAATGAAATTACAATTGTGACTAAAGCCAAAGTCAGCACTATCTACCTCAGACGCTACGATGTAGGTTGATCCAAACATCCCAGTAATGGAAGATTGATAGCGAAAGGGATGGTTTTCTAGGGCCTTTTTGCTTTTACTTGTCAGCCATTTACTTAAAATGTTGTAGGGACAATTTTCTAGAGTCATTTTTAATAGTAACAACATATTTTAAAAATTACAATAGAAAAAATGCGAGCATGAAAAGTAATATGATTAAGCTTAAACATGGAAAAGTAAAGGACTAGTTGTTAAAACTGGAAAAGAAAAGGACAAGATATTCTAGTAAAAAAAATAGGTACTTGTACAGTTTAATCAAGACATTAAAAAAATGAAAATATCGAAAAAAGGTTATATTGTACGTATATGTTATGGTACGAAGTTCTCAAAAAAAAATTTCACTTAATTTCATCAAGTATTTTTTTTTACAGCGAAAAAAAATTTGTTATGATACCAAGCAAAAGGTTCGATTTTTAGGAAGAAAAGCTAGTATTAAAGATAGGGAGGGAGTGTCGGCGCTTTACATTAAGTTATCTCTCCATGGTGTGTTAAAAATTTTCATAATGGCTGACTTCAACGCGCTCTCATAAGAACGTGTTTTTCCGCTGAAAAAAAAAAAACTACTTGATAAAATTAAATGAAATTTTTTTTTCAGAGATCTTCAGTCCACAACGGATGCATACAATATAACCTTTTTTTCGATATTTTCATTTTTTAATGTCTTGATTAAGTTGTACAAGTACCAAAAAATATAATAAATTTATAACTTAAAATATTGCAGCATTAAGAATTTTTTTTTTAATTCAATTTATAACATTATATAATCAATTCTTAATGCTGCAATATTTTAAGTTATAAATTTATTATATTTTTTACTAGAATATCTTGTCCTTTTCTTTTTCAGTTTTAACAACTAGTCTTTTACTTTTCCATGTTAAAGCTTAATCATATTACTTTTCATGCTCGCATTTCTCATTTGTAATCCATGATTTTTCCAGGCTTCCAATAAATTCACTTGTTCTTTGTTGAATTTCAGTCTTATTTTGTTGCCCCCATAAACACATATGCAATAACAATATATGGCACTCGTCTGCTTTCAATAAAATACCCCTAATTATCTCCCTTTCATGCTTTTGATCTCTCTGTTTCACGTGTTGCTTCTCTTTTTGTGACAGCAGTGAATTAGAGCAACAGTAATCACTGAAGCGACATGGTTGCTATGGAAACCAGTCATGAAAAGTGGCGCTCATCTCCTTACATATTTTTACGCTTTTGAACACCAGAAAATTCATCATAACTTTTGTGTTACTGAACGAAAATTGAAATTTTTTTTTTTCACAAATTAGCTGAGAAGGTGATCTATAAACTGTAATAATTGTTTGAAATTTGGTAAAAAATGAGTGAGCGGTGTAGCTTTAAAGCAGTTCTAAATGACTAAAACTGCCTCTTAACCATGTATTCAAATACGGTAATGTTTGAATGATACATTTTCGTGCCCATGTGTGTTATTGTCCTAAACTGAAGTTCTGTCAAATTTAAGTTATTTCAAAAGTCGCTGATGTTGAATTTAACAACTCGTATTAATCATGAAATTTATAACTTATTAAAAAATGTTAAACATGTCATTAAATCGAATAATTGTTTTATTTTTGGTGATTAAAAAAATTAACATCTTGTTTTTTTTTTGTTTTTTTTTTTTTAATTATTTTAGCCCTTCTCCCATATCATATATTTAAGAGGAAATGGACATGAGCCTATATGACCATTATTGTTGATCATTACAGATGTAAGATTTCGATTTTCGTTTTATTTTATTACTACTAATTTATTTCTTTATTTAGAATTGAGTCATCGCTTATCAAGACTAAGTGCCACTAGAGGACAAATGTTAATGAAATGGAATGATTATCAGTCTAAAGATGAAGAGTATTATGAGAGTACCAAAATCGATCAATGGAATTAACTCTGTTTGATTGCTTATGGAACAGTTTATGATATTTGTTAACATTAGATTTGAAGAAAACTATATTATAAACTGCAGGGAAGCAGTCCTGCGGTATACAGGAATGATATATACGATTCTAGGACAATTGCATACCAGACAATTTTATAGCTGGACATTTGTGACCTTGGATATATGTGACCTTATATTTGTATCAGAACTACTTTTTTGTTTCATTTTACTTCAGTCGAAGTTCTCAGAAATCAAGGGACCCCCTCTCTGGGGCTAACACTCGATCTCTATATGAGAAACATAGATATTCGAATATCCCATCAAAGTACATGGTTGTCTTCAAGTCCAACATAAACAAGTTCTTGAGCCGTTCTACTTAAGTTAACAAATTTACCGAATTTCCATTACTAACGATTACTATATAGTCCAATTGACTACTGTACACTCTTTAACCCTTATCCTCGAGTGCCCTCTGGGTCTTGATAAGTGGTGATGCCTATGTAAAAAAAAAAGGAAAACGTTCTCTCTTTCCTTCTCAAACACTGAGAGAGTTGAGAACATAATTTTCTTCTCCCCATTTGACCATTTAAATATGTTATAGAATATCTTTCTGGAGGTGTCTTGGTCTTACTGGATTCCAGGATAAGAATTCATCTAGTCTGGTGGAGTATCCAGCTTCGTGTTGTTACTTAAGGTAACATCACTTGGAGAAGATGCACCACTCCTTGTGTAGCCAGTATGGATTAGCTATACCGGGGAGGTCTTATTTAGGCCACGAATACTATGTGATTCTGAATATTCAATCAGGGTTTACTTGTAGGATAATGTCTAGTAAGTATTCAAGGGACCCTTTTCATGGGGCTAACAGTAGGCATCAAAGTTCTGTTTCGTAGGCATTCAAGTACCCTCTACTGTTATATGTGTGTTTATGTGCAGTCAACACCAATTCTAGATTTCCCTCTTTAACCTATTACATAGGTTTCCAACAAGGAGACTAATTTATTTGAATCATAAAAAAATCAGAGAATTATATCATTCAAATAAAATTTTCAGGATTTATTCAATAAATCTTATATTCTGTAAAGAACGAGGAGAACACCCATCACAATATGGATTAACTTAATTTTACCAAACAGAACAGTATCGCATCGCTTTTATGTCTTCTTATCAAGATTAAAATCTATATATAATGATATCATACATCATGTCTAGAATCATTATTCAAATTTTTATCAAAATCCATCATATGATTTTAATCCTATAAAATGTCTAAAAGAGATCTTAAGAAGAAATTAAAATTCAGGGAATCTTGCTTAATTAGTGTCTAATAATTATGGATCGAATTTAATGCAAATCTGAAATATTTTAATTTTCAAATAGAAGTAGGTACTCATAGTATGCCACTTAAAATAATACAAAGAAAATAAAATTTTGGGAATACATATAATTAATGTCTAATTTGTATTATTAACATTTCACAAAATTTGTAGAGTCTGAATGTTTTACAAAAGCCTTACACCCCATCTATCCTCTTTTCCCCCTTAACATAAAACTAAATATAACTCACACTATTCACCTTTGTGCCTAACAACTGTGTTTCAAAATCCATAATGATCGGTTAATTAGTTTCAAGGTGAATCCTATCCATAGAAATATTAGTTTGGTGCAAAAATAATGTTGTTTTTTATATATAGTTGAAGGTCAAAAAACGACATTATTTTTTGCAGTAACCTAATATATTAATATTTGATGAACCGTGTTTTGACATTGCCCGGAAACTCGATTAACTTCAGAAATTCTATGCCTAACTTTGAACTATTGAATTATTTGCTGGTTGTGATTATCCGAAGACAAACCCAACAATTTTAATGCCAAATAGCAACCAGAAAAGTATAAAACAAACTTTTGGGTTGTGTGTACATCGCCCTCACTGAACTCCATATAAATATTATGTGTTTTTTTTTTTAAGTTTTTCTTTGTGTAAATATAAACTATCAAGTTAAAAATAAAAGCTGTGTTGCTTATCTTGCAAAGCCTTTACGGAAACATGAATAGATAATTGGATAGCAGGAAAAATTAGCATACGAAAGTTCGGGTTATTATGTCTTAATGCAGATGCGAAAAAATTAACTTTACTTTATTATAGAGAGCATATACAAATGTATAACTTTATATAGAGATACAAGTTTTCAAATTTAATATTAGATTGGTACAAAAGTTTTACCAATTTAAAATTTCATCTTGAAAATGAACAACTGTGTTTTTGGAAAATCTTTATTCATAACAATAATGACCTTTCCTCTATATAACTTGATTCCATCTGTCAACGAGCTTATAAATGCCTCGCTTGTAAAAGTCTTCAGGTTTTGATATGAAATATTTATCTAACTCATGTTTAATTTCTTCTCGTCATGTTAACCTAAATCTAAATAGTTTTGAAATCCTCAAAATTAGTGATAGGACATCTTTGGTCAGTAGTGCTGTGTGAAAACAAGCATTATCATGATGGAAGCTGACTCTCTTTCTGTTGACTAAAAAGGTTGTTTTCATGTGAGAATATTGCAGAAAAATAAATGATGCATTAATAATCTGAAAGACAAAGTTACAAATTAATTGTGATTGTTGTGGCTCCAGGAAACGGTCATAAAGAAATACACAAACAACAGGTTTAGATAGAAAGAATATATTGTACAAGAAGGTGTATACAAAAAAAGATTGTCGGTATTTCCGAATATTAAGTTAGGCAGTATGTTGTCTCACATTAGATTGTGATATTCCCAGTATTTACCTCTCTCCCACCACAGGTAGATGTGACTCAAAGTCGGAAGATGGGAAAGTTCCCCAAGATGAAGAGCAGTCTGTCCATGCAAAAAAATAAGTCTGAGTAGCCCCGTCACTCCTCCTGAAAGCCAAGAGGTAAGGTCTGGGCAGATGGACTTTTTATGTCTATCAAGAACATTTCTATCAGTCTGACAGCAAAAATGTCACCGAAATGGCCCAGTTGCTGTCAGATTGATTGTTGAACCTATCGACGTAGGGGTCACGAGTATTCCCCACAAGAGCATCAACTCTCTGGGTTTTTATAATGCTTAGAAGAATCCATTATAAGTGAATGTGTAAGTCCCCATAATAGTGATACTTTTAAGTAATAACACACACATAAAATAAATTACAATGATTTAAAATGTCCCTTCTACAATCCGGCAAAAACTTTTTGCACTGACCTCATAGCATAATGATTTTCCACAGAATGGCAGCTTGACAGAATTTAAGTTTAAACCAGATGAACACGCATGCACAGTAACGTTTTCTTTTATATTTTGTGCGTTAAAATCGACTCTATATGATTTTTATTGGCAATATTTGAAGTAAGGATGCTTCAAGATTACTGTTGAAAACATCCTTTCTAGGAGAAGGGGTTCGGATGTAGATAGCAAAGTACCTATACAAATGTGAGTCAGCCTTGTAACGTAATGTTATCGTCAAACATTCTTGAGTGGAATTTTTCAATTGATGATGCTTAATCGCATATTAATAATCACCAACATATTTCCATATAACTGATAAGAAACGAATAACAAATGAAAAATAGAAATGAGATAAATTATTTCATTGTTTTTTGTTTATTTTACCCATGACACTATTGAGTTATTGATGCCCACGTCATATAGTAAATATATCACATCAACAAAAATGGATCCTATCTTTATCTGACCATATTTAGGCTTATTATTGACTAGTTGGTATACCCATCACAGGACGGACCCATAAAATAAAAAATTAGAAAAATACTTTAAACTTTCAATAGGTTTAAGTATGGCGATCATTTATCTCCTTACACTTTTTTTTTACTCTTTTTCTACCCAAAAAGGGCATATTGCCACTTGAAACGCAAGGGACTACAATTTGGGATTGTGTCTCAAAAGGAAGTTGTGGGGAGTTGAGCAGCAAGATATGTGTTCACATGAGAATTAAACTTCTACAAGTTAGTACATTCAGGGAAGCAGGAAACAAAGTAACGGTGTAACATGAATTGGAATATCCACTATATTACATTTCTTCACATCATAAGACCTATACAACGTTAGCTTAATAATTCGTTTTCTTTTCCATGTATTTAATTTATTTTACTTTATTATATTTTTATAAAAGGTTTTTTTTTTAATCCTGCAGTTTTAACTATTTTAAGCAAACATCCACTCATTTCCTTTTCCATTTATTTAATTTATTTTGATTTATTATATTTTAAAAAATTACTTTCAATATTAATTTTTTCTCTAAATAAAAGTGTTGAGTTTTTGGTACTTATTCAGATTGGTACTTATGGCAGCATTTAAAAATTAAAAAAATACAGAAATGTCTGTATGATGTCCGTACCAGTCACGTGACGAAGATAAAAAAAAAATCTAGAAAATCACGTAATTGGATCAAGTAGTTTTATTTTTATTCAAGAAAATTAAATTTTACTCTGTTTCGATGAGGGTGAAAAAAGCATCAAACGAATCGGTGGACAAAGGCAGACAACCCTAATGCATGTGGAAACTTCAAAACATCACTTATTACCTCCCCTAATTACGTTCTCTAGTAAAATATGGCCTCGTCTGTCGCTTATCAGTAAAAAAACGACAAATTTGTTTTTTGTAAATAAAAAAAATACTTGATAATTTTCGTGATTTTGGGAATATAAAATCTTCATTCCATGGCAAATAGATACAATATAAAAGATTTTCTTCGTTTTTGTTTATCCCCATAAGTACCAATCTGAATAAGTACCAAAATAAGCACCTAGTTTTTTATATTAAATTTATTTAAAAATGTCTGTAAATAAACATATTTCAATGAAAATAATCATTTTTTTTTTTATATTCTTATATGTTGACCTACATTCTCGATTAAGTTACACGGTTTGCTGCAGACGATTTTCAGAACCAGAAATCACTTAAATCGGTAAATTTTTATCTAATTCCATTTTCACCTCAAACAAGGCACAGTGCCACTTTGATGTAGGGGGCTACTATCAGGGACATAATTTGCAGGGACACTATATAGGGAGCCGAGCAGCAAGATGTCTTTTCACATTACACTCAAACTTCTGCATGTCAATAGAATTAGGAAAGCAGGAACCCAGAAGGAAGTTCCAAAGTCTAGCAGTTCTGGGGAAGAAACTATTAGAGTAGAAGGCTTTCTTACATCTTGGGATCTCTACTGTGTAGAGGTGGGATTTAGCTGCTTGTCGGGTTTGTCAGGGGTATTTACATTGAAGGGGTACAAAGACTTGTAGTTCATCAGAGCATTCACCATTAAAATACTTACCGAACAGGCAGAGGGATGCAACATTTTGTCAATGGGACAGAGGTTGAAGCTTTGATTGACAGTTTAGGACCTATCAGGTTAACTTTATTTTGAACCCTGTCCAGGAGCAAGAGACTAGTAGCAGATGCACCAGCCCAAATGTGACAACAGTACTCCATACATGGGCGAATAGTGGTCTTGCAGAGATACAGGATACTTTCAGGCGTAAGTAGCTTTCTAGCGCAGTAGAGAGAACTCACCTTCTTCGCAGCGGCCTTGGCAATACTCTATGTGGTTATGCTGAAAGTTTAATTCTCACATGTGAGAATGCAAGAATAATCCTGAAGATAAGCGCTGAAATTAAAAGGAGATGACAGCTTTTGGAAAGAATGAAGGACAACAGTTTCACAAGTAACAAAGAATGATATACAACAGAATGAAGAGGTTGGTTTGGGAATATATGCTTTTATGAAAACTTATTGGAGGAAGATTGTTTGGGTAACTATTTGCACATAAAGCTTCATTGATTCTGTTTCTTTCTGTAATATAGGAAATGACATTTTTCTGTGAATTACCTTCATGGGTTTCTGTTACAAATGCAGTCAGGCTGATGTCATCCACAGGGAAATCTAGTAAAAGTAACCTTATCTAAGATGGTGGATAACAAAGACGGTTGAGAACTTGACGAGGGCTTTTCTGTCACTAAACAGTCAACCAATGCCTTGTAGGTAAAAATAAATAGTTGAAAGATGATACAGTGCAGTGTGCTTGGTTTTATATAGACTGGCTCCACAGATTAAATATGCCTAATCTACAGCACCCTTAAAAGGGTAAAGAAACAATCACTAACCAATTAATGAGTTTGTTATAAATTCTAATATAAGAGTGTGGGATGCTCTCTTCTCTTCCCTGCAACCTCTCTCCCACAGAAGAGATGTTGCGAGCCTGTCTTTGTTTTATTGTTATTTCCATGGCAAGTGCTCATCCAAGCTACAATCTCTGGTCTCCCCTCGCCAATCCTTCATGATAAACACCCGTCTAGCTAAAACCACTGTTAATAATTTCCCCCACTCTTTATCTGTGCCTAAATCACAACGTAGATTCCATGAACATAGCTTTTTTCTGAGAAGTGCACGCCTGTGGAATTCTCTCCCGTTTGCCTGTTTCCCACCTGGCTACAACTTGGATGTCTTCAAGTCCAACATAAACAAATTCTTGATCAATCGTCCCCGTTAAGTAAGACACTTTATCAAATCTCCAATACCAACTATTACTACGATATTATCCGATTGATTATTGTACACAAAATAACCCTTATCCCCGAGTGACTTCCGGGCCTTGATAAGTGGTGATCCCCATGTAAAAAAAAGAAAGAGTTACAACCATCATTACAATCCCCTGAATGTTTCACTCTTATCCTCGTGTGGTCTTTAGGCCTAGGTAAGCGGTGATTTGTGAGAAAAAAGGCATATATGTGTATGAATAAAACACTTAAGCCCTCTCCTCCATGGATGGAGACTTTGTGTCCCTCTGACGTCACTGCCAGGACACATAGCTCTTATGACTTCTACTTTTAAAATTCCACTCTACCTCATTCGCCACGTCAGCTTAGTTGCTTCCTGTTCCTGTGACATCAGTGCTGCGACATATAGCCCTTTAGCTCTGATGACTTCTGTTTAGAAAATTTCACTCTACCTCATTTAAATATTATGTGGAAATTTACCATAATAACCCTATCGCTGCATGCCACATATAAATATTATTACACAAAAATCAAAGTTTTATATAAGTATAGAAATGCATAGTTTCCTCCATTTTAACGTAAATAGAATTATTTGGCCGTTTTCATTTCATCATTGAAAGACGAGAGGAGAGAAGGATAATTTTAATGATATTCTTTTCACAAAGATTTTCAAAACAATATTAACATTTTTTTTCTTTCCATTTACAAACCACAAAGTGTGAACAAAAATAATAAAAGATGTTTCACCTATAAAAACAAACGTGAAAACTACAAAGAAGGTAAGCTTCCTCTACCAGGCTAGAAAACGTCTTACATCTGCCAGTAGCCTCTATCTCTATGAAGCCACCAGTTTCCTGTGCATGGAGTATTGTTGCTACATTTGAGCTGGTGCAGCAAACATTAGCTTCTCCCTCTTAGACAGGGTTTAAAAAAAGAAAAGAATTTCAACCTAATAGGTCCAACACTGTCTGTCAAGCTCCAGCCCCTGTTGCATCACTGCAGAGTTGCATTCTTGTGTCCTTTTTTTCCACATAATATCCTCTGATGAACTCCCTGCACTTCTACCCCACAATGTAAATACTCGTAACTCATCCAATTAGCAGAAAAATTCCACCCCTTCACTGTAGAGGTCCTTAGATGCAGGAAGATTTTCTACTCTCATAGCTTCTTTCTTTGGATGGCATGACTTTGAAACTCTCTCCCTGCTCCTTGTTTCCTCCATTGTACAATTATGCAGAAATTTAAATGTACTGTTAATAAACATCTTGCTACCTATCTTACCACCGATGCTACCCCCTCCAAAAAAAATCTGACTCCTATTATCCTAGCATCTACACTTTCAATGGCAATATGCCTTGTTTAGGAGAATAAAATTTTAAAAAAATGCTTAATTTTAAACCGGGTGTTGGTAAAATTTTAGCGCCCCCCACCGACACACACCTTTTGCCGACTAAGGATTTTTATCCTCGATCCTCCAAATCAACAGAGATTAGACCTGATCTCTGTTGATTGTGATGTAATGCTAGTTCTGTGCAGTTCTAGGGGGTTCATCCTCCCAGGCTCTCTGTCCAGGCACTTTTTGCAGACCAGAATGCCCCTCCTCAATCCCATTTTCCAACCCTGGTATCACAGTTCTTGCAGTGGGAGAGAACTAAATACCTCCCCCACACCTTTTGCTAATTCACCAAAAATAGAAGTGAGATTTTACTTTTTACGTGGAAAATCACACATTCATTTATATATACATATAAATATTAGATTATTAGATATATAAAGATTGATTTTGAAATTTTATTTACATAAAAGCAGTCGAATACAAAAAAAGTTTGGCTGATGCCTACCCACCTCCATTTCCTCCTAAAAATTTGCATTATTGATGTTTTTTCCACAATGAAAAGTTTGTCAAAATATAAAATCTTTACATTAATAAAATGACATTAGAACTTCTAAAATATATATGTGCGCGTGTTTTTCGCCCCTATATGACTTACACATTTTTATAATTTTTATTCATCATTAATCAATTATAGATTGAAATAAAAAATGCAATAGGTTAAAGTAGTAAAAAAGAATACTAGAAAAACCTATTAAGGAAGTAATTTTATTACGATTTTAAATCCACCAGAATGCATTTCCATTTCTGCATAAACAAGTCTGTCGTTTTCATATTTTGTTAATAGTTGAAACATAAATGAATATCTGTGACACTTTACATTTTAAAGGAATTTGGAAGCATATCTCATTTATAAAACTTATTATGTCTGTCTGTCTGTCTGTCTGTCTTTCTTTCTGTCTCCATTTCTTTCAAAGTGTATCTCTTCCTAGACGAAAGGTCACAGAGCTACGCTCTAAGCTGTTTAAATGACTGCATTTTTTTTTTTTTACCATATTTTTATTACCCGACTGACGGTGACTCACCTGGTAACATTTCAGACTAGGATGCTATAAATTTTTCTTTCAGTTCCGGTTTCAATTCTAGCTAATATATTTTTTTTTACTTTTGAAATCACTACTATATATTGGTACAATATAATATGTAATAAAAATTGATAGAGAATTGACTCTATAATAAGATATACGGATTCTACATAAATAAAATATTATATTCAAGCGTATTTTACGACCGGGCAACGCTGGGCACCCCTGCTAGTAAACTATAAAAAAGTAAGTCACTTAAACTGGTTTTAAAATTTATAGCAAATTCGCTTGTATTAAAAGACTGAACACTTTAGAGGTTATTTACATCCAATAGTTCAGTTTCTGCTTTTGTTTATCTATTTATTTATTATGAATTTTGGAACACAGCTGCTATGCATAAAAGTAGTTATTGTATGTTATATTTAGTTTAGTTTTATGCAAATAAGACAAAAAGAAAATTTACATTGTATGAACATTTAGATATCTCCGATTTTTGTGAAATTTTAACAATGTGTGTAAGATATAAATTAATAAATATTCCCCAAATTTCAATTTCTTTGGAATATTCGGGACGGTTTTAGGGGTCATAATATGGACGCAACCTCCCGTTTGAAAATTCAAGTATTTCAGATTTGCAGTAAATTTGATCCATATTGATCCATGCCAATCAACTAAAATTCCATGAATTTAATTTTTTTTCTTTAGACCCCTTAAGCTTAAACCTTAAATTTTAGACAGTTAAGAAAGTTTGATTAACGTTAGAATAAGGATTCAAGACCTAAAATTTAGTATCGTTATATCGATTTTCATCTTTATAAGGTACGTAAAAGAGGTGCAGATCTATTCTGTTTGTGGAATTTTTATCTTCTTCTCTCCAACCTCTCTCTCACAGATGTGATGTTGCTAGTCTCAGTCTTTTTTCATAAATACTATTATGTCATGTGTTCTTCAGTATCATCGGATATCATCTTCCCTGCTTCCTTTTTATTAAGCTCGTTTTAGTTTCTGTCAACTCGGTGCTTTGATATCTCATTGTAATGCAGCTTCCTATTCCAGTAGCTCTTTTGCAAGAAATGTAAGATTCTCTTCCTGCTGACTGTTTTTCCTTTTCAAGACTAAGGTAAATAGGTATCTCCTGTCTTTGTGGTAAGTATATTTCGTTCTTGTCAGCTTTTTACATTAAGTGGCTTCACGCATTGCCTGGAGGTATTTCCATTAAAAATTACCCTTTCTAACACAGGTAGTATTCTAGCAATTTTAATAGTAAATATTAAAATAATATTACATAAACAAAGATCCTATTTAAATAAAAATAATAATTTGGTAATTAAATAATTCAGTAATTAAATAATTTGGCAACTAAATAATTTAGTAATAAAATTATAAATAAAAATTTTTTTTTTAAACTTGGGTTTTTACAGCTACATTATACATAAATATAGTGTTTTTTTTTTTTTAAATACAATTATCCACTGACACATGTTTCATCGTTTACGACTCATCAGAGTGGCTGAATCTAGCGAGATTCAAAATCAGGACCTCATGGTAAAAAGCCTAAACCCCTACCACTGAGCTATCTCGCACGACTGCCGGATGTATTGCGATTTACTTAGATGTTATTTATTCTTTTTTGTTTGTGATACTTTTTGAATGAATTCAATTATTTAGACAAAAGTACATTTTTAGCTAAATGTGAGTTGGGAATAATTTTCCCTTTGACCAATTTGGTACCCCCCAAATGGGAGAGCGGCATATGTATTGTTTTTGTTTTTTTTTGTTTTTTGTTTTTTTAATATAATTGTCCACTGAAACGTGTTTCGTCATTTACGACTCATAAGAGTGGCTAACTCTAGCAAGATTCGAAATTTTAGAAGCCTAAACCTCTATCACTGGGCTATCTTGCACGACTGCTAAGATAGATAGATAGATAGATAGATAGATATGAAGGACTTACTAGAGCCACTTTCATTTTAAACTTTATTTTGACATTAGTATTTCACCTCTTATTTGACTACAGTAGAACCCCGGGATACGGCATTAAAAATTAGTAACAAAATACAGTACAGTATATAATACACGTGTATATCATCAAATAACATTATAAATAACACCGAAAGACAGGGCAAATACCGTAACCAAGGGTTGAAAAAAAATCGTATTCCACATCGTAACCTGAAAAAACGTATCCTAGGGTCATCGTATCCCGGGGTCACACCTTTTTATCAGAAGTAAATTAATAAATTGTGTGCGCGCACACACACACACACACACGCACACAAAGACACGAGGGGGGGGGGTCATGAAACGAGACGTAACGTTGAGGTGTGTCTTATTCGTGATAACAATTTTGGGGGAATCCCCAATGGGCAACGTTTTACTTATGCTGAAGGACATGTTACATGGTCTCAAATCAAGTTTGTTTCTTTCTAAGTATAAATGGTTAAACAAAAAGAGGAAGTATCTGCTTTTGATAAAACTAAATTGAACTGAATATAGTCCTCTTAGGCCTAGCACTAGCAGTTGTGTTCCAAAATGTCCATCTCTACTAGTTATAAAATGAACTTTGTGCGTGTGTCTGCGTCTGTGTGCGTGTGTCAGAAAGAGAGAGAAAGAGAGAGAGAGAGAGAGAGAGAGAGGGGGAGAGAGAGAGGGGGGGGGAGAGAGAGTTCCCTATGGACTCGAAAATGGCTGGGCCAGGTACTTTTGTGCCTGGCAGTGGTCTTAGATAGGTTTTGTATTGGAATGTCTTTAATAAGTATCGATAATCAAAATAATCCGATTAAAGGAGGCGACTTTGAACAAAGTTAACATCTTATACAGCCTAACATCACAAGCGCATTTGAAAAGTTTTATTACCACACAAGCCGAAAGGCCCGACATATAAAATCAACAGTAGTTTCTTTGATATGACAGGGGCGTATTCGAAATGAATGTTTTTATTTAAAGCACAATTGCACCATGATACTTGACATTTTCATTTTAAACTTAAATTCAAACCATTATCATCACACAAGCAGTAAGGCCAGTCATATAGAATCAACAGTAGGTTCTTTGATAAATAGGGGCGCGTTCGAAATGAATGTCTCTGTTTAGAGCATGATTGAACCATGATACTTGACTTTTACATTTGAAACTTTAATTTAAGCCATTATATATACACATAATTTTGTAAAATTAACAGTAGGTTCTCTACAGTGCAATGTATACTACAATGTATTATGGACTAAGTCACTGCGTAGAGGCCTGTGTTACTTCAGATCATTTGGAACCATAGCAGCAAAACCGAAGCTGCCTGTCAGGACATTATATATACAAATGTAAGCAAATTTGGGAATAATTTATTGGTTTGAAAATATAGGTTCATTTTTAACCAATTGTCATAAGGTTTTAACCATAGAATAGGATGATAATCTTCAAAAGGCCAGCAAATTTTCATGTAGTTTCGTCCCATAGAACCAAAGATATAAGCATTTCAACTTGCTGCTATGGTTTCAAATGATCTGAAATAACAGCAAGGGGAGATTTGATTCCAAATATTTCTATTAATATTATTCTATTAATATACACGCACACACACAAACACACACACACACACGCACACACATATATATATTTATCACACACATGCACACACATATACATATGTGTGTGTGTGTGTGCACTCCTATAAATTTTGTTTTTTTTATGTAGTGATATTCATATTAAAAACCCTTTTTTCTATTTATTTAAAAAGAAACTACAACTTTGTTATATATGGATCGTGGAATTGCATTCATCTGCATAAGCTCTAGCTAATTTGCATATTCTTTTAAATATTAATTTTAATTAATTCCTTATTAATTTTTTCGGTTTTCTTATGGGATGATCATCTTTAGTTAACTATTACGTGTTATATTCATGCAGATATTCTACATGATTTATACTTGTGTGATATTTGTGTAAAAAGGTTATAGTAAACACAAACCTCTTTCGATATATATTTATGTATGCGTATATATATTTGTTTAAAAAAATGTGCCTACCAAACTCCTCAGTCAGTTTTTGGTCTACAGACATGAAACTTAATATACAGGGTATTTGAAGTCATGTGAAATTTTATATTTGCGTTTTAACCAAGGAAAAGTGTGGAAATTAAAAAAAATGGAATTTGCCTGGTGTTGGTCGAACAACGACATTACGAATATGCATGTGTAACGTAATAGCTATTAGTTTATGTTTTAATTTTTAGCCTTGCAGCAAACATGTCTTTATAGCTCAGGCATTAACGTCAAAAGAAAAAGTAAATCGTAAGCTAAACGTTTTGGTTTCGATTCTTGGTGGTGGAAAACAAGTCATTTTTTTTTTTTTTTAACTTTTAAAATTATTACTATATATTGGGTCCAGTATAATATAATGATAAATACGAAATCTGTATTAATCAAAATATCATATGTAAGCATATTTTATGACCGGGCAATGCCAAGCGGCCTGCTAGTATAGATATGTAAAAGTGACCTTCTCTGTCCGTGTGAAAAGCCTAACTACTCTGTTAATATTTGCTCTACAGATTTGAAACTTGATATATAATGGATTTGGGCCTGTGGAACAAATTCGGTTTAGCTTTTAGCAGGTAAAATAACTGCTAGAGGGACAAAGTTTTTTTTTTAATGTTTCTTGTGAGGCATAATCCGGCTAAATGTGTTATGAGCAAATATATTTGATTATATTATTTGATTATATATTGTATTTTGTTACTAATTTTTAATGCCATATTCTGAGGTTCTACTGTAGTCAAATAAGAGGTGAAATACTAATGTCAAAATAAAGTTTAAAATGAAAGTGGCTCTAATTAGTTCTTCATATCTTTATAACGTTTTTAATTATTTATTTAGTTGTGTGTATGAACTTAGATCAGACGGTAATGATTAATGCTGGAGAACTACATATATTGAATTCGATTCTAGCCAATGACATCTACGTCATTTCTTTTAAACTTATGACATCACTACTATATATTGATACAATATAATAATCAATAGTAGTTTAGTTTAGGCCTCTTGATTCCTTGGGGAACATAGGGCCGCTTTTTCGGTTTCTGTGACTTTCTTTCTTTTACAGAATTGGGTTGTTGGCCCTATTCTAACCCCCGACCTGAAGGACCAGTGAGTGCTCTTAATCTGCTCTCTACCCTTTAACTTGTGTGGCTTGGGTGGCCCTACCAGGAGACGAATTTCCTGCCAGCATAGCTATCCAGATCCTAGAGACATGCAAACCCCTAACCGCACCAAGGTTGCACTCGCTAAGGGGAATCAAGAGTCTATTACCTCTATAATAATAAATTTGAAATCTGAATGAATTAAAATATCATATGTAAGCATATTTTACGACCAACAACAGGGGCATTCCAACCCATTAAAAAAAAAAAAACAGGAAATTTTAACTTAAAAAAAAAAGCAATTAAATTGTAAAAGTGAAATATCAAACAACTATATACACAGAATAAACTTAACTGTAGGGCAACAAAAAAGAAATAGTTAAATAAAAAATATATAAACTAATACCTAAAATAGAAAAATACTCAATGCATTTGTTAAAATAAAGCTACCTATTAATTCAATTAATTGTAAGTAAAAGAATTTCTATGATCTGTTGAAAGACAAAAAAATTCAAGAAAAGTTTCTAAGTTGGGTAGTTGATTTTACTTGCTAGGGAAGTTTTATTCGTGGCAACATGTTTCAATTTATATTTTGACTTTATATGGACTTCTGGATTCGGATCTCAGTGAATTATTCACGTCAATATTTACAGATTTCTGACCGGTGAATTATTTAATCAGTCAATTCATTACTCAGGGATTTTGCCATTTGATTTTATTGAATTCGTGTACTTCATTGATCAACTTCTCTAAACTATTTTCAAATCATTTCTTCGAAAATTGTTTTTCTATTCAACTTGAAATTTTGGTACTTCTGTATTACTGTTTTTTGGGGTTTTTTTTTTTTTAGAACTCTTTTCAGGGGGAGACAATTCAAAAAGACCATATCCAAAATATCAATTTCACGTAACTGTTAGTTAAAAACAAAACAAACACACTAAAGTAATACAATAATACTAAATTACACATTAATTATCTTAACAATTATTGAATTAAAATAAAACAAAAGAAAATGAACGAAAGTTGCCACTATATGCAAATGTATGACTTTTAAAATCTATATATAGTTATGAATAGTCATTATTGAGATGCGTATGACATTATTTTTTTTTGAAAAAAACGAATTTTTCTTAATCTTATTAAATGTTCAGATAATTAACGTTTCATTTTGTATTATGAGAATTTTCTTAGTTTTATTTTAATTCAATACATGTTCAGATGATTAATGTTTTATTTTGTATTATGAGAATTTTCTTAGTTTTATTTTAATTCAATACATGTTCAGATAATTAATGTTTTATTTTGTATTATGAGAATTTTCTTAGTTTTATTTTAATTCAATACATGTTCAGATGATTAATGTTTTATTTTGTATTATGAGAATTTTCTTAGTTTTATTTTAATTCAATACATGTTCAGATAATTAATGTTTTATTTTGTATTATGAGAATTTTCTTAGTTTTATTTTAATTCAATACATGTTCAGATGATTAATGTTTTATTTTGTATTATGAGAATTTTCTTAGTTTTATATTAATTTAATACATGTTCAGATGATTAATGTTTTATTTTGTATTATGAGAATTTTCTTAGTTTTATTTTAATTAAATACATGTTCAGATAATTAATGTTTTATTTTGTATTATGAGAATTTTCTTAGTTTTATATTAATTTAATACATGTTCAGATGATTAATGTTTTATTTTGTATTATGAGAATTTTCTTAGTTTTATTTTAATTCAATACATGTTCAGATAATTAATGTTTTATTTTGTATTATGAGAATTTTCTTAGTTTTATTTTAATTCAATACATGTTCAGATAATTAATGTTTTATTTGTTGCTGTTGTTTTACTTCAGTGTATTTGTTTTGCTTTTAAATAAAAGTTACGCGAAACTTTGACTTTTTTTGTATAGGGTATTCTTGAATTGTCTCACCCTAAAAGGAGTTCTTAAAAATAAAGACAAAAATTGTCTATTTGTTCAAAACAACGGTGCTTGTTTAGACAAGGTCGACAGATCGATTTTTTTTTCAACAGTTAAATTGTCGTGTCGGAAATAATAATATATCCAAAAAATTACGAAAATTCATCGAATAGAACAACAGTGGCGGCTCGTGCCTGAAATTAGTGGGGGTGCTGCTTCAAAAATTTTACGTATTTTTTTAATATCGTGTAAAGGAATTCGAATATATAAATAAATATTTAATCAAATAATAAACAAACATTCAAATAAATATTCAATTATATAACAAAAACAAATAATCAATCAGAAATGGATAATACGCAAAAACTTTTTTATTAAAAAGATTTTTTTAAATTATGTACACTTTACAGAATAAAAATAATATATATATTTATTCCTTTTAGGAGTTTACTATTTGAAAATAGCGTTTTATTTAATAGCTTTATTTACAAAATTTATTTTTAAAGATGTATTTATAACAAAACGTATTTGTAAATAAGATGCAAAATAAAAAAGTTTACATTTTTATATAGTGAGCAAACAAACAAAAATATTTAAAGATACAAAATTTTATTTACAAATCTTTTAACATCGAATTTTAATGTAGCTTTCTTCCCCAAAAAACAAAAAAATTAAAATTGTCTCAGTCCAGAAGGATTTCTAATTACTTTTTTTAATGCGTATTATCTGACCCATATACTAACAAATTCAATGTAAAGTTTAAAAATGCATAATTATAAAAAAACTGTGTTTTTTTTTTACTTACAAACACATTTTAATTAAAAAAATCTTGTGTAAAAAATCCATTTTTCAAAGTGTAAAACTTCTAACATTGTCCTTGTCGGAGGCAAACAAATGCTAATTTTTTTATATCTAAAACATACACGTTAAAAAGATTTCTAACTAAAATGTATTTTCAACATAAACTGTTTCTTCGCTTTTTTGCTTCTAGAAAAAAATGTAAACAGTTTTTTTTGTAAAGTTTAGTTGTTGCAAAATAAATAGCATTTAAAGAAACAAACAAAAAGGCAGGTAGATGGAAAAGTAACTTTATTTTTATGGTAAGATTTATTTATTGTATATTTGGTTTTTACCCTTGGCCGCGTGTTAGCTTCACTGGTAAATTTCCGAATACTTTTAATAAATAAAAATAAACAGTTTCTGCATATTATATATTTCCGTCTGCTACCGACTTAAATCGCAACGCTAAAAGTGTGCGTATTTAAAAAAAAAAAATAGCACAATATTTTATGTACCAGAACACGTTATGTGCAGATTTTAATAATAATTTTTAAAAATATAAGTAAACCTACTTTTTTTTTTTTCAATAACAATGTTATCATATTTATACAGGCGCACACTCTCAGCAAACAACGAATTTCACGACATGGAACTGCGCTAATCGACAGTTCTTCAAGAGGCTTTCATCGGCTGCCTAAAGCGTCTAATCCACGCATGCGTACAAGAGAATTTCATTAAGAAAGTGTAACTGTGAATTTCACAGCTCCAAGCAAGTTTTATTTTTGTTATTATATGCATTTGGAGATACCGACATTAAAGTTAATGATTTTATAATGTACACATAGAAAAAAAAAAAAAAATAAATAATAATAATAATAATAATAATAATAATAATAATAATAAACAAACGTATTATTTTTAATTTTATCATTAATATTGTGTAGAAATAACTTGGGGGTGCTGCAGTCCCACAGCCCCATGCACGAGCCGCCACTGTAGAACAACTGCTTTTGTGTTTTTAGTTTAAATAAAGTATATTTCTAACAAAACGTCAGTCATTACAATGGCGAAATTTTCTACTTGATGAATTTTCGTATTTTGTTTTAATATTACTATTTTCGGCATGACAAGTAAGTATTGTTGTTTTTGCTTAACACAACATATTTTTTAAAATCGATCTGACAAGCACCAAAATAACAGCAAAGCATAAGTACCGAAACTTTTGACACTTTCCTTGAAAATGTATCTTTAGTTATTTCGATGCTGTTTAAAAAATATACATTTGTGTGTGTGTGTGTGTGTGTGTGTGTGTGTGTGTGTGTGTGTGTGTGTGTGTGTGTGTGTGTGTGTGTGTGTGTGTGTGAGAGAAAGAGAGAGGGAAGGGGATAGACATAACTGACTTTATATAGAGATAAATATATAAAAATCAATTTTGGCTTTAGTATTTTATCTCGTATTTATCCATTTCTTTTTTTATTATCAAATTGCGTAGACAGAGAAAGAGAAATTGGGATTCATAAAACCTGACCTAATATTTCGGTTTAAAACACACTACAGCATTAAGTAACAATTTCATGATAACAATTTCGCGGGAAATCCTCAATATTGTGGAAATCCCCAACGAACAACGTTTTACTTACGTTGAAGACGATAAGACCACGACCTTCGTCATATTATGGAGGGTCGTGATAAGACACGGCCTAAAAGCCGCATATATATATATATATATATATATATATATATATATATATATATATATATATATATATATATATATATATATATAAAAGTGAAAGTGTCTGTGTACATTTCCCTACGTAATAACTCTGTCAATTTTAAGCCTACAGATTCGAAATTTGATATACAGGGTACTGAGATTTGGGAAAATCGATGTGATAGGTTTTCGGCCAGAAATTTGGCGATTACGGGGTCAAAGTTCAACGATTTGACCTTTGAGAACTCTACTAAACTCCTCCTAGCTCTAAACACGTGAAATTTTAGATATAGATTCCTTGGAGATGGATCTAACTTAATAACTTTATTTGAGCCCTAAACAATAAATTTTAAGGGGTCATAATAGGGGTCAAAGTTTAAAAAATTGACCTTTTTTTGTTGTTTTGCTCAGCATACACCTCCAAACACCCGGGTAACGCCGGGCTGAAATACTAGTATATATATATATATATATATATATATATATATATATATATATATATATATCTATCGCTAGGTGTATCAGAATCGGCCATTAAAAATGCCGTATATGAACTTGAATAAATCAACTTACTATCTTTTGAAGTTTATAGCTACTTGAAAAATGTAATTCAACCCCTAATTCTTTTTTCAATTAAAGGAGCAAAGACCAACTTTTTAAAAAAATAACAAGTTTAATAGCAAATTATGCAATATTTTTTTTTACATCGGTTTTCTTAAAAAAAAGATTTAAAGAAAATCAACGAAATTTTACTTAGTTCGATTATAAAAATATATATATAAATTCCAAAAAATCACTTACCTATAAAAAATTCTATTTAATGTGTACTTCCATTGTTCATTGTTAAGAATTTATCCATATTTATACTTATATTCCATGTCCTTTTTAATAAAATACTTTTTTAAACAAGGATTCAAAAAATAAAAAACGCGAACTCAGATTTATTGACTGTTCAAATAAAGGGAGAGAAATCTCTAATTTTTTTTCACGATTATCTTATAAGTTTTTTTCCGTTAAACAAAAAATCCAGTCGACCGATTTTTTTTTTTTTTATTCTCTAATCAAAAACTCGTGTATTTAATTAATTATATTTTATTTGTATTTATCGAGTGAATTAAAAAAAATATCTAAAAAAAGAAAAAATTAAATGAAATAGAAAAAAATTCTCGTCAGCATCCGGTATTTACTTGACGATATAAGCATAACATGAGCTTTCATTAAAAAAAAAAAAATTAACATGGTTTAAAAAGAAAAAAAGTTTTACACTTTGGACTTTACAGGTAAATTTCCAAAAAAATACTTCTTTTTTTGTTTTAAATTATATTTTATTTATTGACTTTTTTATCTGCAATTTGTGATATATAAAACTTTGGTGAGTAAATTAATTATTTACTTTTTAATAGACATTTAAAAATGGAGGGGATTTAAAAAAAAAACGTTTGACTAAAATATTATATTCGGTTTATTGGAAAGAGCATAAAATTTCACATTGACTTTGAAAATATCATAAAAATTGAACCAATAAAAAAATTTTGATAGATTTTTAAAGTTTAAAAATTGAAAGAAATTTCACTCGTAAAATTCAATTGATTTCATATGTAAAAAAAATGGCTGGTTGAATGCGCACCGGCACTTTGTAAACACTGGGTTTTTTTTTAAATAAAAAATAATATTCCTATTATTTTTAAAGAACTTTAATAGTTTATTAAATTAAGATAAAGTAAATATAAATTAAATTAAACATAAATTAAATAAATCAACTTTAAATAATATTCCTAAAAAGAACAATTAAAACAATTTTGTCCCTAATAACCATTAATAACATAGAACTAGTTATTAAAACAGATTTTCTTTTAATGTAATATATAAATGAGGTTACTTCTTGAATGCAGATTCCTTTGAATAAATAGTACATATAGAAATCATGCTGGAATAAAACTGTATAAAAGACCGTTTTCAGTATGAAAATTGATTTGTAAAACTGTACCTTTTGTACATATTAATCAAATTGTGGACAAAAATAAACAGACATAAATACGACTTAATAATAATAATAATATACTAGTAAAGTACACATGTCTGGACTATATATGTGTGGCATTAGTTCTTAATTTAATTTTTATTTTGTTGTAAGTTAGGGTGCGGTTTCATGGGCATATCATTTAAATGTTAAATTTACAAAAAATAAATAAATAAAAATAAATAGTGTGCCCATGTTACTAATCGTGATGGTTAGAACTTACTAACTAGCTCTACCTACGTATTGAGCACTTTTGAAGTAAATACTTAAAGTTTACGCATAAATTTATACTTTCGTATATTAATTTATGTGAGTAAATGAAGTAGTTATATATATATATATATATATATATATATATATATATATAATCTTGAGGAGTGAATCATATATATATGTTACGTATATGAGGGTGACAGGTGGTGTCTGCTTATTTCAAATCAATGTTAATATTTACAGCACATTATAAACTAAAAGCAGAAGTACCTTTTTATCTCTTCCTCACATGTCGGCTCGTCTGGAACAAAAAGCTCATAACAACACAAGTCTCTGGACAATTAGGACTTTAATTATTTCACAGTCGAATGGTGCGCCCCTATTCTCTGCCTATCCTTAGAAGGAGGGTGGAAATTTCTCTATTGAGTCATCTTCCATACATAGCTGTCTCTCGTCACTCCATGAGAATATTCAATCTGAGAACAGTGTTTGCCAAACTCAAAACTAAACTGTGGATTGTAGACTCTTCTAAGCACATGCTCCCTCCTTTTTATTTTACTGGTGTGTGCGTGGGGCTGTAATTCCTGTTAACTGGCTCACACCTAAAATACACTCACTGCCCTGTATCGCAACACAGGTGCACACTCTGACAATGGAAGTCACCGAGTTTGATGTATCTCTCCTTGACCTTTCTGCACCTATCTGACACAAGCAAGTTGAGTTCAACTCAGTACCGTGTTAACCACATTATTGACCTACAACATACAGGGTGAGTATCTTACATCAACTAGAAATTGTCAAAGTCAGCTGTTCGTTAGCAAACTCAACACGTTTTTTTTAATCAGAATTATCGCAAACAAAGCACATCGCCACTTGGACATAAGGCGTTACTATTTGGGACCATGTTTAAGGAAGATGAACAAGATATTGGTTTACGTTACATTTAAACTTCTGCATATCAGTACAGTCAAGAAAGCAGGAAACAGAAAAGGAATTCCAAAGGCTAGCTGTCCAACGGAAGAAACTATTAGAGTGGTATGCTTTTCAGCATTTAGGAAGCTCTATATTGAAGGAGTGTGATTTTGTTGTTAAGTGGATTAAGGGGGAAGAAGTGCAATGAGTTTATCAGGGCACATTCCATTAAAATACTTGTAAAACAGGCACAGGGACGCAGCATTGGAGCAATTGGGCAAGGGTTGGCACTTAATTTATAGTGCAGGACCCAATCCAAGAGGTAAATGCACCAGCCAGATGTAGCAACAGATGCATCAGCCCAGATGTAGCATGAGCGAATGGTGGCTTTGTAGAGGTACAGAATATTCTCAGGTGTGAGTAATCTTATTGCATGTTATAGGGAACCTCCTTCTTTGCAGCAGCTTTTGCAATGTCCTTCGTGTACTTGTTCCAGCTCATATTGCCTGTGAATGTTAAGTCGAGAAGTTTGAAGGAAGAACTCTCAGGTAGGGTGTTATTTGTAATGGCTATCAATGTTTAGGAAGGCTTTTTTGTAATTGTTAAAGGAGAGCAGCTTAGTAACATTAATTGTTGCCATCCATTTATGGCTCCATTTCACTACATAGGTTGTTTCCTTAGGAGTCGACTGTTGACTTAGATTTGTGTACATCTGCTTGTTTTTTTTTTGTTTTTTTTTTTCTCATGCCTGTTATAGAACATTGTGTCATTGGCAATTATACCTATCTTGAACACAATGTTATCAGGGAGTTTGTTAATGTATATCAAGAATAATAGTGGTCCAATGATAGACACCTAACATTAATGTTATGCTGTTTCGATGTATTTCCATCAAGGACAACCTGGATGGTCCTCTTGTCTAAGAAGAATCTAATTGTATTTAGTATTCATCCAGTTATATTGTATAATTTAATTTTTATCTGGAGTTCTTCATGCCAGACTTTGTCAAAGGCTTTGGATATAGCAAGGGCTACAGCCCTAACTTCACCCACTTTTTCCAATGCATGATATATGCATTCAGAGATGTCTGTCTAAATCCATACTGTCTGTCAAAGAGAAGATGTGTTTCACGAGGTGGTGAACTAGTGCTTATTTAATGTCTCAAAGATTTTAATGAAGAGGAGGAGGAGACTGATAGGGCGATAATTGAGCGGGTCAGTCCTTTCACCAGAATTCTTGTGCATAGTACCACAGAGGCCATCTTCCAGCTATTTGGGAAGCAGGATTCAGCAAGGCATTTGTTGTAGAGTTTGGCTAAGCATTTCTTAATTAGTATAGCAGGAATGCGATCAGGCTCATATGCCTTGGAGGTGTTTTTATGATATCACAGACATAAGAAGGAGTGATTTTCGCATCATCAACTGTGGCTTTAGTCCACATAGGGAAATTTGGGAGCAAGTTGTTTATTGGCTCTAAGGTGGAGTTGGCAAGCAGTTTCACCTTATCGGTTGCCGTACATGCAACATCCTAGTTGTTGGATAGTGGAGGAATTACTCATTGTCCTTTATTCACCACAATATTAAACATTTTCCAAAAATCCCGAGTTCCTATCTTCTGCAATTCTATGCGTTTCCTGGTTATTTCAGCATGCCTTCTTTTGGCTGTGGCTGTTTCACTCTTACAATGATTTCTAACATCTATAAACTTTTACCTAGTTGTGCTTGACTTATGATGTATGAACCGGTAGAATGCATGCTGTCTTTGTGCGATGGCAGCTGCACAATCTGTAGTGAACCATTGAAGAGAGTGGGGCTTGTTATGATACTTCCATATGGAACATGTACTTCAATGTCCATTTTGCACTATTCGCTTGTCCCATACACCAGAAATGAAGGGACATATTGTTGCTAGCATATATGAAGTTAGGTATGTGTATGTTGTGTTCATGAGTATGATGTCATTATAAGAATTAGCAAGAACACTTAATATGAGTATGAAACTATTTATCAATGATAGAAAAAAATGATAAATTTACAACAAACGATATTGTAAATCATGTAATTCTGCTATCTTCAATTCTATTACCTCAAGTCTTTCTCTCTGCCAGGAGAGAAAACCCTATTCTTTTTTTAAAGTTATTTCCCTTTATTTCCGCCTATAACAGTGTGTATGGTTATGTAACATATCACTCAATAATTTTTTTCTCATTTTTTTTTTATATAACTTTACCGATTCAGATGTTATTTTATATGAATACTAGCAAAAGTACCCATCATTGACTGGGTTCAAAACCAGCCTTCAGAAAATGGACTCTGATTTATGAAAGTATGATAGGTTATGAAAAGGAAGTGTCGTAAAGAGATAGCTTTGAATTTGGGGGTATCAAAACCAAAGCAAAATATGATGAAAGTAAAAATAAAATAGATAAACCCCATAATTTATTATACTATACCTGTTCACACTGAAACAATTATCACAATATTCTGTGGATCTGTATTAAAAAACCTTGTTAAACTTTGTGATATATTTCCATTCTATGGAGGTCAGGTGCGAACGAACACTCCATAATTTTATTACACCATATTTCTTCAAACTGAAACATAATTATCAAAGTATACTTACGCAGATGGATATGAAAAGTCTTTATTAAAGTTTGTGCCTATTTCCATTCTATAGAGGCCAGTCACGAACGCAGACCCAACAATTTTATTATACCATCCCTATTTAAGTTAAAATATACTTATCAAAGTATTATTATATACATCTATATCAAAAACACTTGTAAACGTTTTTTTTTTTAATTTTTAAATGTTTTATTTCCATACTTTGTGGACCAGGCGCGAATGCAGACCCCACAATTTTAATGAAACACCGTTCTGCCAGATCAAACATACCTATTCCTGTGTCTCGATACATCTTCTGTCATTATCTGTAATCAGTTTTTTAAAATAGTCAACCATATAGGAGCCTATGCGTGACCAGACACTAACACACACACACACACACACACACACACACACACACACACACACACACAGCTTTATATTATATATTAGTACAAAGTTTGGCGAATGCATATTTTCTTTCGTCATTTTTTTATGAAGTGTGAACACTCTTTTTGCTTCACTTCATATAGAAATTGGTGGGTTTTTGTTATTTAATCTTTGTTTTCTGATTTGAAACAATTTTACCTTGAATGTGAATAGAGGTGCAGTTTTTTGTTTACGTTTAACGCAAATGAACAACTTTTTAGAAAGGCCATACGCTCCCTTAGTATTAGTTGACGTAACTTTCATTTCTCCTTCCTGGTTGTGATACCATCAAATGTAGTCAGGTGTAAATTCGTGAACAAACAGAAAATAAACTTGTACCAGCTACGCAACAGTAAACGTCAAGATAAAAATATATTACCTGCTTCTTTTTTTTTTTACACAGTGATCACCACTTATCAAGGCCCGGAAGCCACTCAGGGATAAGGGTTATTGCAAGTACATTACGTTAGTGTGGAGATTTGATGAAGTGTTTACTTAAGGGGGCGGTTCATTAGGAATTTGTTAACGTTGGACTTGAAGACATCCAAGTTGTAGTCCGGTGGGAAGCAGGCAGACGGAACAGAGTTCCACAGGCGTGCAGTTCTAAGAAAGAAGCTTTGTTCATGGAATCCGCGTTTTGATTTAGGCACAGATATAGAGTGGGGGAAATTTTTCACAGTGGATTCAGCTAGACAGGTGTTTTTCGTGAAAGATTGGCGAGGGGGTACCAGAGATTGGAGTTCAGACGAGCACCTGCCATGGAAATAACGATAAAACAAGGATAGGCTCGCAACGTCTCCTCTGTGGGAGAGAGGTTGCAGGGTAGAGAAAAGGGTATCCCCCACTACGCCACGAAGTCTATTTTGTACTCTGTCAAGGCAGGATAGGCTGTTTTTAGCAGCTCCTGCCCAGATATGGCAGCAGTATTTCATCCTTGGACATACTTGGCTTTTATATAGATAGAGAATTGCATCAGTAATAAGATATCTTCTGGAGTGGTAGAAGGATCTCACCATCTTTCCAGCGACCTTGGCAACAGACTTGATGTAAGTGTTTCATTTCAGATCAGGAGTAAAGGTCAAACCCAGAAGCTTGTCAAAACACGCGGCCACACCCAGACTAGAGCCATCCATCACAATTGATGCCAGATGGGGATCAGAGCGTTGATGATGTAAGGATAGGAGTTTGGTTTTGGATGCATTAAAGATAACCAGCCACATCTTCCCCCACTGAATCACACTGGTTTTGAACAAACCGGAAAACAGTGGAGAAGTCTATTATTTAAAAAAAAAAACAGTTAGTAAACCCTCCCGGTTTACTAAATGTTTTTCTTTTGTTTGTTTTTTTTTTTGTGTGTGTTTTGTTTGTTTTTTGCTGTTCCACACCCCGATTATAATAGATTTGTATTTATGAAGAATAAAATTCAAAATTGCAAACACTTTGAGAATATTTTTAAGTAGGATGGTTTCCAGGGTAAATATGGTATTGTGGCGAATGCAAAGATCCTAGCAAAGAATAGGATAATCAAACAAGTTATAGTAGACTAAGAATGGCCGACGATCCCCATTTTCCACACACTTTTGAGCGTCTTGTGCTTAATTAATTACATTGTACATTTTTCATTGATAACAAATAAATAATTCAAAATGTAGTATCTTTTGCACATGTAGTGTAGATATAGTATGTATATTTATAGATATAGTATCATAATTTTCTGCGGTTGTTAAGAAAATCCGACTTTAGAATAACAAATATGTGAAAGAAACGGAATAGACGAAGAAAATAATAGAGAAAAATGAGCGAATAACATAAAAAAAGGCCAGCTGCTTTTATTTTCCAAAGCTAAGTTAACGAAGTTAACCAAAATAGTAGTAGTAATAGTAGTAGTAGCAAGAAGAAGAAGAAGAAAAAGAAATTGACGATGTCAAACTTCTTTGCAACATATGCATACAAACTAGTAAGGTCCTTAAACATTCCAAACCTGACATAATTTTTCTAAGCAAAAACAAGAGAACTTGTTTAATCATTGACATAGCCTGTCCTTTCAATATCAGATTGCAAAAGAAAGAACATGAAAAATATCAAGATCTGAAATGGGAATTAGTTAGACTACAAAAATGTAAAGAAGTCAAGATGATTCCCATTTTAATTGGAACGCTTGGCATCATAACGAAAAGTTACCATAAGTAGCTTAATCAGATAAACGAGATAATTTTTTTCACAATTCTACAAAAGGCTTGCCTGTTAGGAACGGCGAAAGTGTTAAGGTGCAGCTTGAATGTCTAAAATCGAAAGGAATTTACCTGATGCTTAAGGGGGAAAAAATCCAACAAAAATCATCAAAACCTTGACACAATGGCAACATGTTTACCTCTTCTACTCCAACATCTCGCAGTTAAAGAAGGATTAAATTTCCCAGGATAGATATTTATATATTTATAGATCTAGTATAGATTTCTACTCTCTATCCATTTCAACATGATACTCACACTCTAATAACCTTTAATAAGTTTAATAAATGGGCACACAGCCTTTTTACTTCTGAACTAATCGTTTCACTCACACCCATTCTCTCTTCTTTTCTTTTCCTTTCTTTAAACTTGGAGTCTTCTTGCCAAGATCTACTCTAATATGCTCCCACTGCATGATGCTCTGAACTTTGCAGGCACATGCCCAATTTCGCTCCATCCATAGCCCTTGAGCCCCTGGAGGGGCATAGGCCATCTACAACTTTTTTTTTTTTTGTAGATGCTTTTGTAGCGAGGAGTTCTTTTTTTTTTACAGAAGGTACATACAGCGTCTAGCCTGCCCAAATGGTCACCCATCTGGTACTGGCCAGGCTCAATGTTGCTTAACTTCGGTGATCTGGCGAGAACTGGTGTGACAATGTGATTGTGCCACACCCAATTTCGCTAGCCATACAAAAAAAAAAAAAAAATGAACAGCTCAAAGACATGGAAGGAAGAGGCAAACAAAATCTCTACCGAGGCAACATATGGACAAACGACATTCTAAAAGAAGCGCTATTAGGCTCTCCTAGCCAATTTATTTTTAGCCAGGAAACTGCAAATGGAAGGGAGAAGAGTATTGCTGAATTTAGCCCTCTCTTCCCATGATGCTTGTTTAGAAGAGGGAGATAAACGCAATACCTTTGCCAAGCAAGCATACACACAAAAATCCATCCCAAAAGATTAAGAAGGCTATCATTCCAGACTTACTCAGCCCATTTGTTGATAGCCAGGGTACTGCTATCAAAAAACAGAACAGTACTGTTAAACTTAATTTCCCACGGTTTTTGTCTGGTGGAGGAAGAGCCTACTGATTCGTTACTTATTGTTTTTGTTTTTCTTTAAGATTAGTAGCACATCCAACGGTGAATGACCATTTCTTTTGGCCACAGATCAAAGATTGCAAACGAGAAAAGAGAGTTGCTATGCCGTTTTCTAAAAAGCTGTGGATGCTACCATTAATATCAACCAACAAAACAGTCAGGAGGTTGGAGCAGGTAGTCTAGTTCTTCTGGGACTGGCCCTCCCTACTGGAAACACAAAGTTGGAAAATCATAATATATCTCAGGCAACATGAGTAAGAAGTGGCAACTTCATTTCTGGCTAAGCCACAACAGAAGTTAGTATCAGTAGGTGGAACAGTATGCAGACCCTAGACAATCTATCACCGTCATATAACCTGTAACCAATATATGAGAAGAGCGCTAAGTACAATTTTTCTGCTAACAACAGATGTCATCTTCAGGGACTGACTGGAGTCAAGAACAAAATCTCCCGTAGAATTTGAAAATTCACCAAAATGTAAACAGAGGTGGCCAAGTTGGACATAAGATAGAAGCACCTGATACAGGAGATATAGAACTGTCTTCATACTTGACATTCCATCCTGCATAGGAGTACAATTGAGTGTTATCGTGAGCCAATGTGGACATTTGGAGATGTTTATCTCTGCTGTCATTTCTGTTGCATTAAGATGAGGGGACTACAACATTAGGATGAAACTTGACCGTGCTGAATTTGAGAAGATTTCAACTTTGCTTAAGTACAAGTCCGAGATATTGTTGGTCATCATTGAAGGAAAACATCCGCATTTCTAGGACTGCCAACAGCAGGGACATATGACAAAGTTCTGCACGGAGGGAACCACTTCAGTCAGAAAAAATCTATTACCACTGCAGTATCAGCAGGAGGTGGGTTATTAATGAAGGCTGGCAATCTAGGTGGTTAATAAAGAGGGCTAACAACCTAACAATCTAGGTGCGCCAAGTTCAAAATATTTTTACTTAGGGACGTTGGTAATCTTCATGTGATCCCTCCTGTAAGTACTTGATATCCTTCTAGAAAGAATTCTTAATAGGATGTCCGAGAAACGAATGCCACTAAAATCATCATGAATCATGCTAAACAGCTTGGAGTTGACGGAGGCGAAGTGGTTAATGATGCAGATGTGGTGTGCCAAATGTTCAGCAACAGGATCAGCAGCTGTCACAGTTACGACAGTAGAGAGAGTGGTACGACAAAGGAAGTCTGGAATATTGTTTTTAGGGAGTTAAGTTAATGCTTTTCGGGCACTCCCTAATAAAATAAATATTTCAACACAAGCTACTGAATAAACGAGCAAACAATTTCGTAAAACTTCACAAGGAAAAGGTTTATTGAAGCAAGTCAGCTAACAAACAAGTTCGAGCAGAGCAATTAATTGAAGAGAAACAACTGAAGTCATCAACTTCAGCAACCATGACGGCTCTTTCACCTACATCTGAAGAGGAATCCAGAAATGAAGAGGAAGGAATGCCAATGATTGTTCAAGTCTTCAGCTCAGAACAAAAAAAATCAGGCTAAGTTCTTATTTCCTTTTAATGTCAACATGAGAAAAAATTTTGCCTTTTGAAGCCAAATCGCTTCAGCTTGACTTCATACTCAATCCTCTCTTTCCTACTTGTGAGACAGACCCTCGTCATGCAGTAGTGGACTTGATTGTGTCACAGAGAAGAAAGCTCACTTCCTTACTGATAACTTTCATGCAACCTAAGCAATGCAGCCACACGAGTTAAGTTTTTTGTGATTCCTGTATCCAACACTGTTTGAGAGGTTTTCCTTTTTTCGGTAGTTTGAATTGTTTGTCATAGGTCCTAAATGTACATTTGAATGGCATCCTTGATCCCAAGATAATTAAAGTTGAAGAAACTAAACGATCAGATGGGTGAGAAAGCAGTCTGTCTGACTTGATGGCTAGATACGAACTTGTTGTCTGTTTTCACGTTCATCACACAGGTTGAGAAATGTAGATATGGATCAACAGCGTATTTTCCAGTTTAAATACTTGTTTGAATAGGATACTAGGTGTAGATTTTGTATTTTTTCCTACATTCCACCACTTAGAGCAACTGAACCACAACTTGTTATAGTCCAATTAAACTAGCAAGGAACTGAAAGTTGAATACCTAGAAAACCTTATTTTTAGGCTCTAGTGGGAGCGATTACTAGGAGTAAGTGTTAAGTTAGTTAAAAAAAATTGAGATTGAACGTTTCTTTGTATGATATGACCAACACCTTACACTGAAGAAAGACTTAAAAAATATACAGGAAATTTAAATTTATAGAAGGCCATAGAATACACAAGTGTAACAGATAGACACAAATTGAAGCAAATTAAGACATAATGATGAAATAAGCTATGCAAATTCACCTTTGTTAATACAATATATATATGTATATGTATGTGTGTGTGTGTCTGTATGTGTCTGTGTGTGTAAATATTGAATCGGCGTATGTATTCTGCAGAAAACGCCCAACGGTTCTATGAAACCGATAGTACATGTGTTGAGAACCCTACTACCTGCGAAAAGGAATTATTCCCAGATAGAGAAAGAATCCTTAAGCATCATTTTCTCAGTAACAAGATTTGACAGATTTTTCCATGAACGAGATTTCAAACTTCAAACGGACCATAAGACACTGATCTCTATCTGTGGCTTGAAAAAATGGTCACCTATACATATGGCAAACAGGCTCCAAAGATGGGGAACAATCCTATTAAATTACAACTTTGATATGGAGTTTCTTCCATCAAAGAAGTTAGGACATGCAGACGGGCTATCCCGGTTTAATACCAAGGAATGGTGAACCACTTCAAGCCTCGGTGATTGTATCACTACAATCAGAGAGAGATTATAGTTCGATCCAATGCAACACTGTGAAAGAACTTCTTGTTACTCTGGATGATATAATGAAAGAAGCTGAAAGCGACGATTTTATAAGAGAAACCAAGGAAAAACTGCAGACTGATGAGCAAGTAGCAAAGGTTTTCTTAACATGCGATCAGGTATTATTATAACGAGAGAGAGTAGTTGTTCCAGCGACCCTCCAAAAGAAAATCTTAAAGGATTTTCACACAGGACACCCTGGCACGACTAGAATGAAAAGTTTAACGTGTTCATACGTGTACTGGAAAAACATTTCTTCAAGCCCATGACCCAAAGCTGACTACCCATGGTCACGTGTACATGCGGACTACATGGAACCACTTGATGGACAGTACTACCTCATAGTCGTGGACAGCTTCTGTAAGTGTAAAAGTGCAAAAAGGTACAAAAGCTCAACTATTGATTTCACTATAAAAACTCTTCATGAGTTATTCGCACGATTTGGAGTGATTGAGTGTTTAATGTCAGATAACAGCACTGTTTACATCTGGGGACTTTAAAGAGTTCATGAAGGACTTCCAAGTGGACCACATCACAACTCCAATTTACCACCCTCGGTCAAATGGACAGGCCAAAAGATTTGTGGACACCTCGACACTCCATCTAAAAAAGCGTTGCAACAGTTTCTACAGGTGTACCGCATAACGCCTAATGAGAATACACCATTTCAGATGTTTCCTGTGGAAGTGATGTTCATGAGAAAAATACAGCCAGTCTTTGACAAACTATTGCCAAAATAGGTAAAACCCACAAAGACAACTGTTCCTAAGAAGGATTATGTGCCGGGAGAAAAAATATTCTTCCAGATGCACAAAGATAATAATACTTTCTAGGAGCAGGGAACAATCAAGAACGGGATCAGCCATATGGTCTACATGGTGGAAGGACCACATTCCATGCATAAGAAACACTTGAACCAGATATGCAACGCACTTTGAACGAGTTAAGTGAAACTCTGCCAGAAGAAGAGACATTGGACCTACTGTACGACGCATTTGACCTGGAACCTCATCAAACTAGTATCAAAATACGTCATTCTGATGGAAAAAGGAAACTGACAGACCATTTGGAGGTCAACCCAAGGAAGAAAAAGTATATTTGGGGGAAATAAATCTTTGGAAGGGAGTGTTCTAGGGTAGTTAACATCCCTATATCTATGATAGTATGGATTCGTCTGGCACTATGTAAGCCAGACATTTCTGCCGTCGAGCAGAGAGCAAACCACTCGCAGTGGACACCAATACTCTTTTACCTTAATATTGTGACTCCCTAAACAGGATCACAACAGAAAGTGATGGACAAATGATGAAAGAATATCAGAAATAGTGTTTGGATTAATGTGTCAAAATGCATCTTGTAGTTAAGAGTAGAATAGATAAAGGATGACTGCAGACTCTTTCCCTCATTCCCCACACTTTTGAGGGCCTTGTACCTAATTTGTAAACATTGTATTTGTTTCCTTTATTTTACAAATAAATACTTCAAAGTGTTTCGTCCTCTGTTAAAAAGAGAGAGAGATTCTTCTAGACTAAAACAATTTTGTATTTTTGTCCAAATTCAAGGTTCCATTTTGGAAGGATTTGGGTTAAAACTAACCATTTGTCTAACTTTGCTCTCGTTAGGGAGAGGGGGGAAATGAATATGGGCTATTTACACGACTCCTGACCTTTTAATTAAGAGAAAAGTGTAGTGTCTGTTTTAATACTACACTTCATCTTTTCTGCCTTCACTCAGTGAAGGAGAGATCCTTTTATACTGAGGCAATTTTTATTTTTGTTCCAATCCAGAGTGACCTTTATTTTGGAGAGCTGGATTTCATCTACATTAAAAACCGACCTTGTGTATAACTCTGCCCTCATGGGTAGACAAGTAAGTAAATAGAGACCCTAAATAAAGAAATGATAAGTTTCGCACAAATGCAAAGGAGTTTTTTTTTTGTGTGTGTGTGTGTGTGTGTGTGTGTGTGTGTGTGTGTGTGTGTGTGTGTGTGTGTGTGTGTGTGTGTGTACTTGGAGTGGTGGTGGGAGGAAGGGGGTTGCAGTCATCATTCAGAATATAAAACACCTCAATGTCTGGAGTTGAATCGTGCCACTCGCGCGTGATTGTCCTTAATTTTTCTTTCTCCGGTTTCTGTGAAAGAAATAATAAAGAATGATATGAAGATATAGTGATACAAGCGGGTGTTTACACTTTATGTGTCATCCTGAGCACATTACGTCATCGATAAATCATTGAAGGGAAAAATAAATAAATAAATAAATAAGAAAAACGGGTGTGTTTCGTACAACACTCTCGAACTTTATTGCGAATGCAATTTTGTTACGTTTCCCAAAGATTATTAAAGGAAATAAATAAAGTGTAAGATGCATTTTATGAAATTAAAAAAAAGAATAAAGACATTACAGTGAATTACAAAAATAAAATTTAAAAAAAAAGACCGTTTCTATGCTCATACCACATGGCCAGACATTTTTACTTCCCTTGAACATAACATGTTCCCAGGGGGAAGGATAGGTCACTTTCTCTACTTTGGGATAAGGGAGTGATGTGTGACACTGCTAAAGGGAAGCCAACTTGTGGCCAGTGTGTTATACACTCATCAAAATGTCATAGCCCTGAAAGACGGTGGAGGGTAGAGGTTGACTGTGACATCTAGCATGAGTCTGGCTAATGCCATCAAAACCTTAATCTGAAAAAACGAGAAACAGATAATGGTTACATCGGAAGGAGGAGGACGCCTTAGATATCTGAAAACAGAGACTCAATTAACACGTTTTGCAGCAGAACGACAACTTGCAGCGATACGCTGAATAATAGCATTGCACATGTGTTGATCTCATGTTTCATCGTATTTAAGTAGAGGCTGCAGGTTCATCTGCAGCCGTAGGTTAGTTATAATGGAAAAAATAACGGCAGTTGCGTGAAAGAGTTGTTTCCCTTTGTGATCAATTTCATCTTATAAATATTCATGAAGTGCCATCCTGGCTGAAGTCTCTGAAAACTAATTTAGAATTATATTTCCACTGTTTCATATTTAATTTATGCCTTCTTTTGTTTCAGTGATTTCTTCATACTTTTAGTTTCATTTTATCGCAGATAATTTGACCGAATCAGAATAATCATTTTTTTTTATTATTATTATTAAAGTTTAATCGATTCTATAATTTCCCTGTTTAATCGTTTTCATGGCCACCTTTAATTTTTTTTATTTCAATAGCTTTCTTCTTTTATCAATTTAATAGTCTTCTCCCCTTCTCACTCTTTCTTTTTCTCTCTCATTTATTTGTTTTTTTAATAGTTTTCTCTTATAATTTCATACTTCTTTCTTTCTATCTCTTTTTATCACATTTTTTTTGTCTTTGTAAAGTTTTCTTTCTGTTATAATATAATACCCCCCTCTCTCTCTCATATATATATATATATATATATATATATATATATATATATATATATATATATATATAGGGTGGACCGATAAAATTGTCGTCCTAGAAAAGACGACATGATTCCATTTCCATTTGATCATGTTGGTGATATTCTCCATGTATGACCAAACAAAGTAGTCCAGTGGGTTCAGGTCGGGGGAGAAGGGGATCAGTGCGGAAAGTGTACAAAGTTGTAGCCTTCCTTCTGAAGCCAAGTCTGGGTCTCTTTGGAATTGTGTGCCGATGTCGAGTCCTGCTGCCACATCCAGTGCCTGCCAGCAGCCACCTGATTGCACCAGAGGATCACCACACTCTTCAGCACATCCAGGTACACTTTAGTGTTGACTTTCAAGCCGACTTCGAAGATGTGAGGTGTCATGATTTGATCCTCACTTGAAACCACACCAAAGACCATAACCGTGGCTGGAAGCTTTGTTTTCATCACCCTGGACATGCTCTCAAGCATTGAACCATCTGGAGTTGCATTTTCAGGGTGCTGGCAACGGTCCTATTGTCATAACTTGGATCGGTATAGAGCATGAGTTGTACAGTGGCATATCTCCAACCTCACTGACATTGTGTCAGTTTCACACATGATAGAAGGCTCATATCGCTCTTGGGATTTGTACATAACTGGTCAATTAGTAGATGGTCTGCAACAAAAAAAGAAAACCGGTTTTCATCAAATGAAAATAGAATCATGCTATCCTTTCTAGGACGACAATCTTATCGTTCTACCCTGTATGTTTAATGGATCTATTTCAATACAATAATGGGAAATGTTTAAAAGTTTAAAAGTTTATTATTATAAAAAAGGCCATAGAAATATAAAAGTTTCAAATAAGAGATATAATGTCCTGATGAAGGGTGGAGAAAATGCTTTTTCCGTTTTTGTTTTTTTTTTTTTTTTTTTTTTTGTTTTTCAAAAAGTCATTGTCGTTAGAATTTAAAATGAATGTGAGAATAACAACTAAGATGAGAACAGTAGTCTGAACAATCCAAATAATACATATCAATCCTCATCTAAAAAATTCAGAAACATATAAACTTTGTGTACTACAATACAACTCCTGGAAATACAATACTTATTATACTTGTATTATTCCGGATTATTAAGGCTACAATGTAAACTCTATTAATTGTCCAAGCCTCTAACAAACGAAATGAATAAAATAAAACATTATCTTTTATTCACTATCGATTTATCAGATCCAAACAAAACAAAAATAAGTAAAGTTTAATTACATAAACAGTCAAAAATAAATTACGTTTTTTCATCATTTACAAAATGACTATAGTACACATGTATCTCCTGTCTCTCTCTCTCTCTTTCTCTCTCTCTCGCACGCTCTCTCTTTATATATATATATATATATATATATATATATATATATATATATATATATGAATTTTTTAGAATGTGAGAGATGATACAATTATTTCTATTATTAAAAAAACATCGCAGCTCACACGAACCATGAAAGCCAACAAACCGGAAATCTAAGACTCGAGTTTCACCCTCATTTGGTTCATCAGTTGAATACATCTGAACTCGGGATTTGAAACCCGAAATTTGAGGTCATTAGTTGAACAGATTCAAGCTTTGGGCTCTGGTTTGACTTTGATAAGAAGAACCATGTATTCAACACATGTCAACTAAAAAATGTAACACACATCTATGTGTATGTGCACATAGAGACATGCCCTGACTTCTGCTGCCTTGTCTATGTAAAAACATTCCCATATATAAACTTTTTCCTTTTCTGATGAACAGGACATTAATCCTACCTTATATAAAAGGTGTGTGTGGGGGGGTCTCTTCTCTTTCCCCCATACAATATATAATTTTAAACTAAACATTTCACTTAATCCAGGAGTAGATTAGTTTCATCTTCACTTAATCTAAGGGTAGATTGGTCTCGTTTTGTCAGCCATAACGGATTAGAAGTGTTAAGTAATTTTTTTTTTTTTTAGTTAATATCACCTGTAATATTTGATATATTCTCAGTCAGTGAAGAAGAAATCCTTCTAGAGTTAGGCAATTTTAACTTTTGTCCTAGTCCAGAGTACAACATTTTGGGGAGCTGGATTCTTCCTCACATTAAAACCGACCTTGTGTCTCAATTTGCTCCCATGGGGAAACAAGTACTTAACACCTTTATCCATTCAGTCACATGACCGAAATTATACACTGGAAAGAGGTCGGAAATTATATCAACCGAAATATTGTGAGAATAATGTGCCAGATGACAATAGTAGTCTGAATAATTCAAATAATACAAGCATAATAGCATTATATTTTCAGGGTTTTCGTCTGCAGAACACAATACCATGGGGCTGCATCTAGCTGACTTTAACATGGTCATTTTGAAATTTAATGCAAATAAGTTCTTTTTAAGCCGTCCTCTGAAATAATCAAGCCCTAACCAAGTTCCACCATAACGGATCATCACAGTTTTGTCTCACAGTCAACCCAATGCTCATAAACTCTTATCCTTGAGTGGCCCTTGAGCCTTGATAAGCGATGATCTCCTTGTAAAAAATTTTAAAAAATCAACTTCTTATGCAAATTCTGAATCCTCATCTGAAAATGTCAGAAACAGGATGCTTATATTTGTTCTTTAGATGACGCCATGTTCCCATATAGGAAGTTGCCAAATTATGAAAAAAAATATTGCATGGTAAATTTATTCCCTTAATTCAGTTGACATTTACAATTCTTGACAGTATCTGTTTTGTAGCGTAAAATCAATCATATTATTATTATATCAATTAATGAATCTATTTTACCCTTAACTCATCAGAATAAATAGCAACAATCAATCTGTCAAAAAATACATAAATATATATATATATAATACATAAATATATATATATATATATATATATATATATATATATATATATATATATATATATATATATATATATCAGGTTAACAAGAAATTTCTTGCAGGTTTTAACTTTTAAAATTCAAACGGCTCAAACAAAAATTTATTGATCGAAATAAGCGCCATAAAAATCAACACTCTTTTGCCAACGTAAAACAAGTCTAATTATGCCAGTAACGTAAGAATCCTGCGCTTTGATGCTGCGATGAAGTTGCTGAAGACATTTTGATATCACTTAGATTTTTTAAGCATTTTTCATGCATGAAGTTGTCAAAATATTTGAAAGTGATAATCAGTAGGTGAGAGGTCTGGAGAGTATGGCGGATTAGGCAGATTTCATAGCCCAATTCATTCAACTTCTGTCGGTTTAGCAACGTTCAGTCGAGCATTGTTGTGGATGAGAATTGGGCCTTTTCTGCCGACTAATGCTGGGTGTTGTTGTCAGCCAAGTAGATCTCACCTTTTTACACATCAACCTCGATTGCATAAACAATCTGGCCCGGCGAGGATTTTATAAAACATCTGCGCTAAGATCAAACTAGACTGACAATACGCTATTAAATCACTATATTTATAATAACAATATTTAAATATGCCTAATCAAGTTTCCCGATGACGGGTTATTATCATTGTGCAACAACACTACTTACACTGTTCAATCCAGGTTCTCGCTCACCACGTCCGCCATTGTTTGTATGTAATGGTTAGTCCATGTTCAGATATTTTTGGTTGGAATAACGTCTGTGGCTGAAACAACGCAATAGAATAGCGATAAAGAACGCCGCCATTTTGATAAACAAAATATTGTTTAGAAAATGGGCATTCCTTCCTTGTGTGTGTGTGTGTGTGTGTGTGTGTGTGTGTGTGTGTCCGGGTGGCTGATCCTATCAGGATATTGACCTTAATGATTAGAAAATTAATTCAAGTTCTTATGGCAGGGGCAGATCCGGTGATAACAACATGGCCGCATAAGACCGATGTATAAGACCGATGCAGTTGTCAATCGATAAAAAAAAAAAAAAACATAACGGAACAGATTTTTTTTTTTTTGATGAGAAGTGATTATTCGTATTATGTGTTTATCTGTATTATTTGGATTACAGTTCTCATCTTGTATGCTATTTACATAACCTTTCGGTCGATATAAGCTCCGACCTTCTTCAGATGTGTCTAGTCGATCTTGTGGATTTTTATGTCGAACTCAAGAATCTGCATTAGCAAGGACCCGTAGTGTTTGGTGAAATTCTGTTCAATCCTCAGTGTAAACGACACTCAAATTACAATTTCGTATTACTCGATATTTATATCTAATCATGACTGACAGAACGTGAACATGCTAGCATGGTAGTCTCTTAGTACAGAGTCCAACCCAGTGGAGAAATCGGTACAAACACTGTTGTTCGAAATTCTATGCAGTGATGGCACATCATTCTTCGTGTGAGCAAGTGTATGATTGTGCGCTCGAATATATTACTTTGCATATTTGGTCAGGCTGTACGGTTAAGTTTTTTTTTTTTTTTGTTTTTTTTTCAATTTTCACTCCAAACAAGTCACAGTGCCACTTTGAAGTAGGGGGCTACATATGTTGCAGCGATATTATGAAAGGAGATGAACAGCAAGGTGTCTGTTCACATTACACTTGAACCTCTACAAGTCATTACAGTTGGGAAAGCAGAATCCCGGAAGGAAGTACTAAAGTTTAGCAGTTCTGGGGAAGAAACTATCAGAGTAGAAGGCTTTTTTACACCTATGGATCTCTACTGTGTGGGGCGGGATTTAGCTGCTTGTCGGGCTTGTCAGGGTGTTTATGTCGAGGGGGTACAAGTGCTTTTAGCTCGTTAGAGCATTCAACATTAAAATACTTGTAGAACAGGCAGAGAGATGCAATATTTCATCGGTGGGAGAGAGGCTGAAGCTTAGATGAAATAAGTTATCCTCGTGTCTGTTATTCTTGACAAACCCTTGTACATAGCGACCGAAGATATTCGAGAAAGTTGCCTACTAAGTAATCCAATTAAGTATTAAAGATTTCAAAATATATATATATATATATTTTTTTAATGATATGTATACATTTTCCATGGAAAACAATGAAAGTGTTCCCGGATCTTTAAATATTCCGAATCTCCGACTGGTCCATGGGGGTAGAACAGCTGAATAATTCAAATAGAAATGTCCGTTTTTAATGAAATCTAAACCATGTGTGTTGAATATTTGAGTTGTGTGCGCATAAAAATTATTTTTGTCATCTGCATCACGTCATTCCTTCCCAGTTACTAAGATTAGTAACTTCATGAATTATTATACTACACGTTTTTCTTTTTAACATTGGTTTATTTCCTGGATTTTTTTCCATTACAGCTGTTTCATTAATGGGTAGGCAATTTTACGATTTATATGTCCATAAAAATAAACCCCCAATACTAATGATTACTACAATACTATCTCATTGATTACTGTACATGCAATAACCCTTATCCCTGAGTGGCCTTCGGGCCTTGATAAGTGGTGAGCCCTATGTAAAAAAAAAAAATCAAAATTAAAATTCCACAAGAAATTTCTCCTCAACCTAATATATAAAAGGCACTTTTGTGTGTGTGTGTGTGTGTGTGTGTGTGTGTGTGTGTGTGAGTTTTCCCCTATAGAATGAACGCACACATACACCAAAACAGCTGAGCCAATTTTTTTTAATTTCACACAGATGTACTTTATGTGCCTGAGAGTGTTCTTAAGTTTTCTATTGGAATACCTCTGATAAGTATCGAAAATTGATAATCGAAAAAATTTTCCTCTCTCTTGTTAATTCTTCCAGTGAGTTGACATTGAAATACTTCAATTTAATTCTCCTTTATAGGAACAGCGCATAGGGATTTTCTCTTTGCATAAACTGTGGATAAGTTTTCCTTTATCTATTTTCAAGGGACTTGTGGTCAGAATTATGAGTTTTGGGGCTATTGGCTTTGTTTTTCTATCAGGGCTGAATATCTAGTTAGCTCTTCGCCCAGCTGGTCTGCTTCTTGCTCTGTTATCCTCTCTACTGCCAAAATTCAGTTGTGCAGTCATTTTTATATGAAGGTAGGTGGTTGAAGCTGTAAGATGCAACCCCTTTCAATAACCAATCAAAACTAGCCAAGCAATTTCCCCACTACAAACGATTGGTCAATACCAATTATTCATTTCTTGCCTTTGCCTTAGGTCCCAATAATCATTTTTGATTTCCGAGGTTAACAATGACATCAGGGTCATCACAGATCAGTCCATTTAGCCAACCCAGACGACATGTTGTCAACAATACAATTTTCAATTGACAACTTGCATTCGCACCTGATCGGGTGCTTAACCAAAGACAAAACAATTGTATTATCTCATAGATTCCATGTAAACCCAACCAACCAAAATTTATTTAATCTATAATAAATAATAAAATAATAAAATGGGAAAAAAATTATAGACGGTTTACTTAAGATAAACACATTGTATCCAATTGTACGGCTAAATACGGTTAAAATTGCACAAATTTTTGCTTTACCTGCTAATCCTTCAGTCTGCCATGGGCGACCATGCAAGAAACTGTTCTGTTTGAGGAATTAATTTTACCTGATATTCTTCTAGCATATATATATATATATATATATATATATATATATATATATATATACTAGCAAAAGTACCCGTCATTGACTGGGTTCAAAAACAGCCTACAGAAAATGGACTCTGATTTATGAAAGTATGATAGGTTATGAAAAGGAAGGGTTGTAAAGAGAGAACTTCGAATTTGGGGGTATCAAAACCAAAGCAAAATATGATGAAAGTAAAAATAAAATAGATAAACCCCATAATTTATTATACCATACCTGTTCACACTGAAACACTTATCAGAATTTTCTGTGGATCTATATTAAAAAACCTTGTTAAACTGTGATATATTTCCATTCCATGGAGGTCAGGCGCAAACGGACACTCCATAATGTTATTATACCATATTTCTACAAACTGAAACATAATTATCAAAGTATACTTATGCGGATAGATATGAAAAGTCTTTATTAAAGTTTGTGCCTATTTCCATTCTATGAAGGCCAGTCACGAACACAGACCCCACAATTTTATTATATCATCCCTATTTAAGTTAAAACATACTTATCAAAATATTCTTATGTACATCTATATCAAAAACACTTGTAAACGTTTTTTTTTTTAATTTTTATATTCTTTTATTTCCATACTTTGTGGACCATGCGCGAACGCAGACCCCACAATTTTAATGAACCACCATTCTGCAGGATCAAACATACCCATTCCTGTGTCTCGATACATCTTCTATCATTATATGTAATCAGTTTTTTTAAAATAGTCAACCATATAGGAGCCTATTCGTGACCAGACACACACACACACACACATTCAGCTTTATATTATATATATATATATATATATATATAACTATTTCATTTATTCACATAAATTTACTATACGAAAGTATAGATTTATGCGTAAACTTTAAGTATTTACTTCAAAAGTGCTCAATACGTAGGTAGAGCTAGTTAGTAATTTATAAAATATATATGGCGATTAAGCTACACTGAATATTCTGCGTTTCATCCAACTATAGGATTCGTCAGGCTTATGCGCCATAAGCCTGACGAATCCTATAGTTGGATGAAACGCAGAATATTCAGTGTAGCTTAATCGCCATATATATTTTATAAATTACTATATATATATATATATATATATATATATATATATATATAGAGAGAGAGAGAGAGAGAGAGAGAGAGAGAGAGAAATAGATAGATAGAACAAATAAATGATAAAAGTCTATATTTCAAATTTCAAGATCTTGACTATCTTACCGTTTATTCCTTTAAGTAAGTTCACATGCACAATTCTTGATAGCACCTGTTTCATAGCGCAAAATCATTCATATCAATCAATGAATTTATTTTGCCCTCAACTCATCAGAAGAAAAAGCACTTATCAATTTTAAAAAAAGATATAGAAGCATATGGGCATGATTTCAAGATCCAAAAATTAGGAGTGAAGTTGAAATGAACTTTTTTCATTTTATTATGCAATCTTTGAATATTTTAAAGATTCATTATTATGTATATATATATATATATATATATATATATATATATATATATATATATATATATATATATATATATATATTGTAAATTTTACTATTTAGAGAGGAGGGCAAACTTCTTAACACTGCCATCACCACCTAAAAAATAAAAACAAATGGTCATATAAATCTCCTCCTCCTCCTTCCTTATCATCATCATTAACATCATCATCATCGGTTCCTGCAAAACATTTATCATAATGAATACTGTTAGTTGTCTAAGCCTTAAATGGAATAGAACAAACATAAGGTGAATAAAATAGATCATTACCTTTTGTTCACTATCGATTTGTCAGATGCAAACAAAAGTAAATTACGTTTTTCCATCATTTATGATATGGATAAAATACATGTGTATTTCTTACAGATTTTTTCTTTTTTTTTTCTTTTTTTTTCTTTCTTTGAAGATTGTAATGCTGGGTATGGGGCAGCCAAACCAGCTGCCAACATTGCCCCGCTTTTTTATTGAAACCAACCGAGAGCTCTTTTTAGTATCCTTGCTGTTCCCTTAAGTGCAATTGTCTGAATCTCTTTTGCACTTGGTTCACCAGGAATATTAGTTAGGTAGGACTTCAGGTTCTTCTTCATAAGTCCTGTGGCACCTATCTGTATGTATGAATATGTGTAGCCCAAAATGTTATGAATGTTACTTATACTTGTCCTGTGACGGGTATTCTGCTAGTTAAATATATAATTTCACTTTGAGATTGGTTGATAATTTTTTTCCAATCGCTTTTACAAGAATTACAAAATATTAAAAATATTTTAAAAGTTAAATACATTGTGATGTTATGATAGACCCCCCTCTCTCTCTCTCTCATATATATATATATATATATATATATTCTTTTTTCTCTATGCTCTTCTCTATCTTTTTCTCTATCTTCTGTTTCTTTCCCTCTTCCTCTCTCTCTCTCTCTCTCTCTCTCTCTCTCTCTCTCTTCCTTTTTGTGACTCTTTGGATTTGTTTGTTTTATTTATTATCAAATATATAATTTTGTAATTTTGACAATAGTTGATAATCGTGTTTTTACAAGAACTGCAAAGATGATTTCAAAAAGTCAGAATTCATTGTGATGTCATAACATGCCCTTTATCTCTTCCTCCTCTTCTCTTTGATCTTTTTCCCCTCTTCGTCTCTTTCTCTCTCTCCTTTTCCCAATCTTCCTCTCACTCTCTCTCTCTCTCTCTCTCTCTCTCTCTCTCTCTCTCTCTCTCTCTCTTTCCTCTCATTTTCCTATGAAGTCTAGCAAACTAGATGCTTATCCATGCTAGAATTTTAATGCAAGTTTTAGCATTTATTAGAGGAAGAACAGGTTCTTGCTGAAAAGGTTTTATGAGGATGAGGGATGAGGCATGGCAAGGCTTGAAATTCCACGGAAATTCACAGAAGAAAAAGGAAACAAATAAATGACTGAATAGTTTGGAAAAGTTCAACTAACAGTTTATCTTCAAAAACAGACAAATTTTGTGAAAATCAAATACATTGAGTCAACTATGGTAAGCGAATGAAAGCGGCATCATTTCTGTTTAGGGATGAGGAGAATTAAAAAGAATAATTCTGTCTGGGAGGATGAATCACTTGCTGACCAATAGCTTGGCTGGTTAGTCAATATCACATACAACATTAAAAAGCAATAAAAGTCAGCTTTGAAATAGAGTACTGCAATCAGTTTCAAAAATGGTGCTTGAGAGAGTCGATAGATCGTTTTTAAAATATGCCGTTTAAAGACAAAACCAAAATTACGTACTTAATTGTCCGGTCGAAAATAGTACTATATCAAAAAATTACGAAAATTCATCATGTAGAACAACTGCTATTGTGTTTTTAGTAAAATAAACTCTATCGCTATAGGCTAAAATGTTAGTCACCATTAAAATGTAATGTAAAATATGCGTTCTGAGTTATGCCCCCTAGGTGTAAACTTTTCACCGTTTATTTTATAACATCTAAGAAAAATGCCATTTTACCCAATTTTCCCATAAAAAGTTACTTTTAACTATAAATAATTTTCTTCTTGGGGAAGTTTTGTCAATTTAGAATATATGACTATTTTCGAGATGACAATTAAGTACATAATATGGTTTTTTGCTTAAAACGACATATTTTAAAAAATCAAACTGTCAACATATTTAAAATCGACTCTATCTTATCCAACACCCAAAAAAAAATATTCAGATCAAATTATTCGCTCATACATGTGATACATTAAAAAAATAAGGAGCATCATCATTTTCTTTTTTACTCATGTTCATCCCGAACAAGACATACTGCCACTTGGGCATACTATTTGAGATCATGTCTACAGGAGACTATGCAAGGAGATGAACAAGATGTCAATTTACATTACATTTAAACGTCTGCATGTCAAGAAAGCCGGAAGCAGGAAGGAAATTCTAAAGTTCAAGGAAATAAGCTATTAGAGCAGAAGGCTTTTCTGCATCTAGAGACCTCAACAGTGAAGGGGTGGGATTTTGTTGCTAAACTGGTTTGTCGGGGATATGTATGTCAAGGGGACACAAGAGTTCATCAGTAAAACAGGCACAGGGATGCAACATTGTGGCAATGTGACAGGAGTTGGAGCTTAGTCAATAGTCCAGGACCAATTGAGACTCTTTTTTGGAGCCTGTCTAAAAGTGAGAGACGTGGTAGATGCACCAGCCAAGATGTGACAACAATATTCCATGCATGGGCAGATGGTGGCTTTGTAAAATACAGGATACTCTCAGGTGTAAATAAATTTCTCGCAAGGTAAAGGGAGTCCACCCTCTTTACAGCAGCCTTTGCAATGTCCTCAATGTATTTGTTTTAGTTCATGTTGTTTGTGAATGTTAATCCGAGGAGTTTGAAAGATAAACTCTCATGTAACTTTTCATTATGTTACAATTAAAAAGAAAGTATAAAATATGCAACAAAAGGGTACATGATATTGACATTGACAACAAGGGGGAGATAAGTCATGCTTTCTAACATTTTTTTTTTATAAAATTGAAAAAATAAAAAACTAATCTTTTATTTGCATTTTTATTATCTCTGGGATTATCTACATTTTTATATATGAACAGAGTTAACTCCCTTCTCATCCTGTTTGATTGTTTATATCAGCCGTATTAATAGTCCAATATGAAAAGATACTTTTTTTTATCACTGTTCCACAACTTACTATAACTTACTGCTTTCTTTATTTTTTTTAATTTGCAATTCAAACATTAATTATAATTGTTTCATGCAGTAATTATATATTTTGAAGTAGTGTGGATTACAATATTTTAGGATTCTCCTAAAGTTAATGTTAGCCAAAACAATATACACTTGTAACTTGAGATAACAATTCTTGATAATCATTATCATCATCACCATCTATATATAATTTCAAGATGGCCACCAAAGTAAACATGTACTGCCGAATCTTCTATGGAATTCTATTTTTTTCCAACATTAGCTTGTGACGTATAATTCTTTCTAAGCAAAAAAAGAAAAAAAAGGTCTATTTTTTCTAAAGAGTATGCGCTCGAAAAGATTCGATGTTGACATAATAATAATTCGATTGTTTCTGCATAATGAAACAGATCTGTAAAAAATGTGCCAAAATTTGGAAATATTGTAAGAATTTTTTGCCAACAAAAGTTCGTTAGATCATTAGACCTGCTCAAAAATATATCTTACTCGTTCTCATACGCCCTCCATCTTAATTGTATATATATGTTATTTTATATTATTGTTTATATATTTTATTTTATATTATTGTATATACATTTTATTTTATATTATTGTATATATATTTTATATTATTGTTTATATATTTTATTTTATACTATTGTATATATATTTTATTTTATATTATTGTATATATATTTCCTATTATTGTATATATATTTTATTTTATTTTATATTATTGTATATATATTTCATTTTATATTATTGGATATATATTTCATACAAATTCTCATTTGCCTTTTCTTCCCTTTTCCCCTTTTTTTTACTCGTATATCGACAAGTATTTGTGTTAATTTTATTCATCTTTTGTATCTTTCAAATCAACGATTAACTCCTGATGAGTTTGTTGGTGAAAGCGGTCCCTAGGGTTGTTCTTATATTATTTTCAAAGCATTATGCAGTTTTTGTACTATTAAAAAGTTATATATATATATTTCTATCCTAGGCATCACTTTTAAACTAATGAACTGATCATTCTAAATTATGGAATATATATTCTAAGCAACACTGTGTATAGCAAAAGGACATTATTTATTTATTTGTAAACATTACCATTTAGGAATGAGATCAACCCCCCCACTGCTGCCACCACCCCCAAAAATTAAAAAACAGCAATATAATCTCCTCTACCCCGTCTTTCTCTTCCTCCTACTCCTACTCCATTTCATCATCGTCAGGTTCAGTTTAGCATCTGATCTACATGCCAGCATGCGTTGAATGGCTGTAAGAAATTGACTTTTAAACTAACTTATCACTGATCAGGTCATTTACACCTATTTCTCTCAAGTTCATTTTTTTTATTGTTACCTTTGGTTGTTATGCATCTATTAACCTAAACTTCTAGTTATAAGAGTCGATAATGTGGGCTATGTTTAGTTAAATTTCGTTTTAAGCAAAGAGAGGAATGAGGAAGTGGAAGCCATTTCTGAAAACTCACTTGATATTTTTTATGAAATTTTAACATTAGGTATTAGACATCAATTAATAAATATTTGTCTAAATTCAATTTCTTTGGAGTATTTTAAAGAGGTTTTTAAGAGTGATAATATGGGAGACGAAGTCCATTTCCAATATTCCAAATAACTTTTTTGATTTGATTTCGTTTTGGTGTAAAAAAGAAAAGGAGAATGGGAGAGAAGGGTATTTGTAAAAACAAATATGTCCATGAGTATGGATGACAACAAAAGGTTAGAAGGTCCTGTTCGTAAAAAGAAAAGAGTTCATACATGAAGAAAGAATGTTTAAAGTACACATATGTGTAAATCAAATCGTGTGTGTGTGTGTGTGTGTGTGTGTGTGTGTGTGTGTGTGCTACATTATCTAATTCACGTGTGTCAGCGGTCGCCATATTGAATTTTTGTTGAATCTCAGGTTCAAGTGGCTTAGAAGAGAGAGTTTGAGCCACATGGATGATATTGTTAGTACCGTGTCCTGAATACAAAAGAAATAGACTATGTGGTTACTCTTATATAATCCCTTATTCAATGTTCAGCTTGATTGAGATATGACTTCTGATTGGGCAAGCACAAATTCAAACTCATAAGCTGTGAGCTGTCATTGCTGCTGTTGTTATTGTTATTGAGCAACAACACAGGTTGGAATTAGCTGTTTATGGTTGGTTTGGACACATCAGAAAGATCTTATGTGGAGGTCCATTTCTCCCAGATGATGAGGGTGAGAACAGAGTCTACGAGGGTGTGTTCAGAGGTGGTGGTTCAGCTGGAGGGTGGTGGATGCAGGGAAATCATAGATGGCATACTCCATGGTCTGCTCCCCTACGCTACACTTCCTACACATGGTGTTGACCGCCCAGTGTATTTTGGTAATTCCAGGTGGTGACCACTTCGCACACAGCTTAGTGTCACCTGCTTCTTTCTGCTGAGCTCTGCATGACAATTAAACTTCTCCCCTCGGTCACCGTAGATGTGTTTGATTCTGTTGTGAGATGTCAAGTCATCTCTAGTCATTTCTGCTTTGGCTGCTTTGGTCAACTCATAATGGTAGTCGATTTCAGCCTGGTCTGTAGCAGACGCCCTCTTTGGTTTGAGTATCACCCGGTTCATTATTGATGATGCCACCATGGCTAGGACATCAGGTGATGATTACTTGCTGCTGCTGCTGCTGTTGTTGTTGTTGTTATTGTTGTTGTTGTTGTTCAGTATCATTCATCATGATGATTTTGTTGGCATTTGTTTCCCTGATATCTTTCTATTAAGGATTATTTTCTAGAAGGATATTGGGTACTTACAGAGACACGACGTGAAGGTTGCCAATGTCTCTAATAAATATGTTTTTGTGGAATAACCTGGATTCGAACTTGGCACACCCAGGTAGTCAGTTCATGTCGTTAACCACTGAGTTACTGTCACCTCCCTGCTGCTGCTGTTGCTACTGTCATGGTTGTCTATAATCGCTGCTGCTACTTGCCACACAGCTGTTACACCAGTTTCTATTAACCAACAACAAAAGGTTGTCAAGAAGCAACGAAGTTTATCTATTACATTAGAGAAATTTATCATCTTCTGGATTAACCTAATTCTTGAAACTTAACTATAATATCCTGTGATGTATTCCACGGACAAACTTCAAAACATCACAGTTTTAAAGATGCATTAAGTTCATGTAGAACTCATTTATTTACCAAACTTGTTGCTGTGAGATGACAAGATATGGTTGCTGTTGAAGCATCAAAGTTTGGAGAAAGTTCATCAGTCATTAGCTATGGCTTGCTCTATGATTATTTACATGGCAAGTGCTCGTCTGAGCTCCAATCTATGGTCCCCTCTTGCCAAACTTTTACAAGAAACACTCGTCCATCTATAACCACTATCAACAATCTCCCCATTCTCTATCTGTGCCTAAATCTAAATGCATATTCTATGAACAAAGCTTCTATACTAGAACTGCCTGCCTGTAGAACTCTGTTCTGCTGGCCTGCTTTCTATCTCACTACAACATGGCCGTCTTCAAATCTAATGCAAAGAAATTCTTGTTGAGCCGTCCCCTTGATTAATCAAATTATACCCAATTTCCCCCACTGACAATTACTACACTGTTGTCCCAGAAACCACTGTAAACTTATTAATCCTTATCCTTGAGTGGCTTTCGGGCCTTGATAAGTGGTGACTTCTTTATAAAAAAAAAAAAGAAAGGAATCGATTTTATTATTTATATCACTATTGATGGATCAAAACTTACTGAACCAATCATAAATAGTTTTTTTTCCTAGCAGAGAGATTTTGTATCAGAAATCTTGACGATGCCCATGAGCCTCCTGTATATTGGAACTGTGTTAAATCAATGCAATGTCTTCATAACGGGTTTTTATTTTTGTTATAAGAATGCACAACTAGGACCCTTGAATCCCATGTTAGAAATTTATTTCTCCCCCATGGCAGGAAGATGTGACACAAGGTTGAAGAAAGTAGGATTTGAAAAGCCAGTGCCCTAGAAAAAGAGCATTTTAGCCTATAAAAAAGGCCTGGACAGCACTATTGTATTCCTCGGAAGAGGACCTTCAGTCGATTAGCAATAAACTAACCCTTTCTCAAAGGATGAAAATGGGAGGGTGGACCTCCTAGAACTGCGTAGAATGATACCTCAGCCAACAGAGAAGACACCATCTCAAAAATAGCTGGGAGCTTTAGGGTCAAGAGAAAAATCCCTTGGTCTCTATACAAATTGCTATTTTGTAATTTCTATAATTTTTCATTTTTAAGTTATAAATGAAATGAAGTAAAATGTGAAAGTTGCTGTTTATGGATGTCCATCACAAACACAGGCCTAACTTTACTGTAAAATCATTCATTTTAATTTTGAGTGCTATTTTCACAACATTTCAGCCAATGTAACCTCCAGCCTTTTTCTGGTGTATCTTGTCAAACTCAGGAATCCGCACAGAATTTTGAATAGAACCCTCTATTTAATCTACGGGGGGTAGCATGCTTTGTTGCTTTGTTCCATCATCCATGCCTAGGTACAAGTCTTAAGTAATTCGCAATTGTATTCAGAGTATCACCCATGATATAACAGATAAGGTACTTGGTAAAATTCAGTTGTAAGTGATATTCTTCTGGAGGTTGAAGGTTCAATCCTCAGTACTTTCTGGTTTCCCCGACAGTACCTAGATGCAAAAATTTGAATGTAACGTGAACTGTTGTGTTAGTTAAGTCCCTTGGACAAATCAGAAATTAGGAAGAGTTACTTCTCTTTTACATTTGACTGTCATGACGTCTTTTGTAAATAAAGTCTGTATTCTTTAGCTCTCATTCCTTTTCTTATCCATTCTTTATCACGGCCATCCTATCGAATTAACCCCCCCAACATGACATATTTCTGCCCGACTCTCTACTCAGATTGCTCTTATAAATTTGGCCCATACCACAGTAGCTCGTTACGTTTCAGTGACACTATGCTTTGTTTGGGGTGAATAAGCGTTTTAAGAATAATTTATAAAGAGGTAAACAAAAAAAATAAAAATAAAAATAAAAAACAAATACACACATAGTCTGTGGAGAAAATCTGAATGACAGCATAATGATGGGTTTAAGTTCTTTATCCATCTCTGGTTAATATGGGAAAATCATCCATAAATGCTTACTAAAAAACTGCCATTCTACTCGGCTCCCCTCTCCATGTCGTGGGAAAAAAGGTTTGATCTCACAAGCACTTTTCACATGCAACTATCTTCTGTGGTGAGAGAGAGAGAGAGAGAGAGAGAGAGAGAGAGAGAGAGAGAGAGAGAGAGAGAGAGAGAGAATGTCACTCGATTCTTGCATGTGTTTAAGATCCTATTTCTCCTTCACTGCCTATCCCCTCTTTCTACACCTTCTGTGTTATCTCCCTCTATCTCTCTCTCTCTCCTGCCATCTCTCTCTCTCTCTCTCTCTCTCTCTCTCTCTCTCTCTCTCTCTCTCTCTCTCATTATATAAAACCACTAAATTCCTCATAAAGAAAAATTGTTCATTGAGAAAAGTTGTGATTGATATTTGTATAGGGATTTGTCTTCATTTTCATCCTAGGAAAAAAGAAAAAGACAAACAGAAACACAAATTATTTCCCTCCCTCCCACCACGAGAAGATATAACCAAAAGTTGGAAAGATGAATTTGTTGGGCCAGCACACAAAAGTCAGCACACTCTAGTCCTGCAAAAACTGTTTGGGCAGCCCTGTTGGCATTTTCCGATGGGAATACCTCAGACAGAAATAAATTAACTCCTCTCCAAATAGGGAAGGTAAGGCCTGTGAAGTTGGGCCTCCTAGGACTACCCAGAACCATACCTATTCAACAGAAGAAAAGCCACCATCTATGCAGAAAGATAGATATAGTGAGATACTACAATGTTCTTTTTGCCTCCTTACAACCTCACAGAAATATTGCGCAATCTATCTCTGCTCTATCGTTATTTTCATGACAAATGCTTGACTGAGCTTCAATCTATGCACCCCTTACTAACAAAAAACTTCACAACAAACACTTGTTTACTTATACACGTTTACATTTATTACACAGGGTGGAACGATAAAGTTGTCACCTAAAAGAAAACAACACTACAGCTTTATTTTAAAACTTTTATTGAAAAAATTCATTCAGATACCTTGATTATGTAGTAGAGCTGACATCTATTCAATGTAGCCACTTTCAACCTCAATCACCACCTCGATACAGGTCTGGAACTGGAAACATGCCTTTTCCATAAGTGCTGGCAGGAGCTTGGGGAATATTTGGCAGATTGCAGTGATCAAACTGGCTTTGGTGTTGTGGGAGGTCATGTTGGTGATGTTCTTGACATATGACCAAACGAAGTAGTCCAGCAGGTTCAGATCAGGGCAGTGAGAGATTGCATTTTCACCCCAAACAAGGTAGAGTACCACTTTGATGTAGGGGGCTACTATCTGTCCCATAAGTGCTGGAACACTAGGAAATTTAGCAGCAAAATGTCTGTTCACATTATACTTGAATTTCTGCATATCAATACAGTCTGGGAAACAGGAACCCAGAAGTGAATTCCAAAGTCTAGCAATTCAGGGGAAGAAACTATTAGAGTAGAAGGATTTCTGGCATCTGAGGATCTCTACTGTGTAGGAGTGGGATTTTGCTGCTTGTTGGGTTTGTCGGGAGTATTTACATTGAGGGAGTACAAGAATACTCTCAAGCTAAAGTAACTTTCTGGCATGGTAGAGAGAGCCCACCTTCCTCACAGCAGACACGGCAATGCTCTCAATGTATCTGTATGTTCCCTGTGAACGTTAAGTCAAGAAGTTTGAACTAAGTATTTTCAGGTAATGTATTATTAGCCATAGCTATTAGTGGTTGAGAAGGTTTCTTGTAATTATCGAAGGAAACAAGCTTAGTCTTGGCAGCATTGAATGTGACCATCCATTTTTGTCCCCATTCCACTATAGATTAGAGGTCTTCCTCTAGTGTTTATGCCATTGCCTTAGATATGTGTTCATTCGTTTTTCACTCATGCCTGTTATAGAGCGTGGTATCATCAGCAAAATATACCCATCTCAGAGGCAATTTTATCAGGGAGATTATTTATGAATATTAGGAATAATAAAGGTCCAAGGATCGACCCCTGAAGTACACACGCATTTATATCATATTGCTTAGATGTACATGGCAATCCAGTAATGCATTTTGAGGGTGCTGGCAACGGTCCTGTTGTCATAACTTGGATTGGTAGAGAGCATGAGTTGTACAGCGGCGCATCTCTAATTTTGCTTGTTAAATATTGTGTACCTTTCAGACATAATAGAAGGTTCCTATCAACTGACCAACTAGTAGATGGTCTGCAACGAAAAAAGAAAACCGGCTTTTTACCAAATGGAAATGGAATCATATCGTCTTTGTTTGGGCGACAATTTTATCGTTTCACCCTGTATATGCAAATTCCATGTATAAAGTTTCTTTCTTAGAGTTTCCCGCCTGTAGAACTCTTCCTAGCTGGTCGTTTTCAAGATCAATGCAGACAAGTTTTATTTAGAGGGTCTGTTCTCTAAAATAATCAAATTCTACCCAATTTCCACCATTCCTGATCATTATGGTGTTGTCTCACTGGCCACCTTTTGCTCATTAACCCTTATCCTTGAGTGGCATTCAAGCCTTGATTAGTGGTGACTCCTTTGTAAAAAAATAAAATAATAAAATAAATATATTATCATCATATCTATAAATGAATGCAAAGAAATAGTGAAACTATTGCTCTCTGGGTTTTTAATCAATTCTACTTGCAATACAAGTTTTCATGTCATATGACATTATATAACTTGACATCGTTACAAAATTTTCTGGAACGTAAGGACATAGTACAAACGTTTGTGTGCAATGAGATAATAGCTAAAGAAATCATGAAGACATTGTTAACTGCTGATTACGTTATGGGTCAATCTACTTTCAAACAATCCATCACGACCAAGTAACAGAACAAGCAACCGATTAAGGTTTTTAAATGCCTTCAAGGCTACAATAAACTTGTCGGTCATTTCATTTGTGTCTCTGGACACAGAGACAAACAATGCCAAAAAAAAAAAAAAAAAAATGAGCATCCAGTGTAGTAGCAAGTTCTGGGAACATCTACAACAAAGAACAGTTAGAAATAAGTCATCTACCATCCACTATGACTACGAAATTCATACAGCTACACACATAGAAAATTAAGCTGTTTAACTTGAGATAGTGATTTTTTTTATTTTTTTTTTTTTTTTTACAAAGGAGTCACCGCTTATCAAGGCCCAGAGGCCACTCGAGGATAAGGGTTAATAAGCGGTCAATGGGACAATGTCGTAATAATTGTTAGTAGTGAAAATTTGGTAAATTTGATTACTTAAGGGGAACAGCTCATCAAGAACATGTTTACATTGAACTTGAAGACATCCATATTGTAGTCAGCTGGAAAGCAGGAAAACGGAGGACAATTCCACAGGCGTGCAGTTCTAAGAAAGAAGTTTTGTTCATGGAATCTAGGTTTAGGTTTAGGCACAGATAAAGAGTGGGGGAAATTATTGATAGTGTTTACAGCTAGACGAGTGTTTCTTGTGAAAGTTTGGCGAGTGGGGGACCATAGATTGAAGCTCAGTCGAGCACTTGCCATGAAAATAACGATAAAGCAAAGACAAACTCGCAGCAGGACAAGAGGGAGAGAGTAGCAACCTATTTGAAATTAGTGTCCCAAATGATGCCGAGTTGAAAGAGAAAGAAGTATGAGAGAGAGAGAGAGAGAGAGAGAGAACTAAATACCAAGATCTTATGCACTGCATGAAAAGAAATTGGTACCTTAGTAAGATTTTAATAATTATCTTTTGTTATTGTAAGTTCCTTACATCAAGTGGCTTCCTGCCTTTTCTTGAGCAATTTCCATTTTAAAAAATTTCAAGTAATCACTTCACCGTACTCATGAAAAAAATCTTTTTAAAAGACCTAGTAAATATACCTGATGATCAAACATTAGCACTTGAAGAAAGAAACAGTTAGGATAAAAAAAGACCTCTAGTTTGGAGTCTCTGAAATAGCAGATGAATGTCTAGCAGGCAGCAGAATGCCCCATTCTCAGCAAAATCAAAGAGAATAGAAAATTTAAAAAAAAAAAAAAAAAAAAAAAAAAAAGAACACACAAATGCAAATGTGCAAGACCAATAATGAAAACAAAATTGGAAACTTTTAGTGGTTGCAGTGATAAACTATTTTGTGTATGTAGAGAGAGTTGTTATGCTGAGCTGAAATTGACCACGTCTGGATCAATCAGGCATCTCGGTTTAGTGACCCTTTGGCAAACTTTTTGCAGTGTATAGCCGGCACAAGAAGAGACCAGATATCAACTTGACAAGATAACAAAATCCTTCTCTCACTTCCTGCCTTATGTCTAGGCTGGTCTTTCAGAATGGCTGAAAAGATGGCATCATACAATGTCAGAGAAACTGCTAGCATAACCTCTAACATGCACAGTTGATCACAAAGCATCTAACCTTGTTACTTTGATTTTCATGTTTAGTTTTTTCACCTCAAACAAAAGACGTTGCTACTGAGACATAAGAAGATATTGTGCTTAGGAGCTTGATTTAAAACAAACATCTTCAGTGGAAAGGGATGCAGCAAAGTGTTTGTGCATATTGCACTTAAATTGCTGCATATTCGTAGAGTTTAGGAAACGGGGGTTGAGAAGGGATTTCAAAGACAAATGGTTAAAGGAAAGAAGCTATTAAAGTAGACAGTTTTCCAACATTGCTGCTGAGTTGATCAAACATATTTTTATCAAAGCATATTTTATGAACGTACTTGTAAATTAAGCACAGAGCTGTAATACTGCAGGGCTAGAACTGGGGCTGGAGCATAGTAAATAGTGCAGAATTTAATAAGTAATAAACGCTTTTTTTGCATCCTGTCCAAGAAGCTGTTGATGCACCAACTCAGATGAAACAACAGTACTCCATCCACATGCAAATGATGCCAGAGGCACCTCTGCCAAGAAATCCTAATTCAGCTACTCAGGCATATTTTGACAGTCAGAGTACACACACATCTTGTGCACAAGCTTTTCAATCCCTATCTTCCAACCTTATGTCATATTTTCCACAATGGATGGGGGGGGGCGACAAATACCAACTTTTAGCTTACTTGGATAAGTGTAAGGGTTTTATTCATAAAAAAATTAATATTCTTAATTTTATTACATCCATGTTCTTTATACCAAATTTAGTGCAATTTTAATCCATAGCTTTCCAGTCTGTAAGTGTTTATTATTATTATTATTATTATTATTATTATTATTATTATTATCTAATAAGAACACTCTACATTGCTATAATCTAAGCTGAAAAAAAAAAATAATCAACAGCAGTTTCACACGACTTCTTAAATTTGAAATGTTCCCTTTGCTGCCAAACACTCAACCTTCTCTTCTTTCAAATTCGTTCTTTTAAACGCAGCTAATTCATTCATGTGCAAATTAATGCATCTATATTTCAAATCACACATCTTCATGATCTTTAAAGATCATTTCACATCATATAAACTCATGCCCAGATCGACACTTACATCTCTAGTGCTTCATACACAGCCAAAACTTAACTAACCCCCACTATACGGCCAGACTAAACTAGCCCCCCCCCTCTCACTACTTGAATAGAAACAGCTAGCTCTCACTACATGGCCAGACACATATCCCTCACTACACATCCATATATAGTTAGCTCTCCATGAACGACCAGACACAGCTGGCTCTCACTACATGGCCAGACACAACCAATGAAAATCAGTATGTGCTCATGCTCCAAACCCTTAATCACATTTCTATTATTTTTTAATTTCTATAATCTTCAAGTTATACATAAACTAAATTAAAAGATCATATTTCTTTTTTTGAGGGATGTTTGATGTGGACAAAGATATTATTGTGCTTCCTTTTATCAAAATTAAATACCCAAGGTGTGATGGTGACTAAATGGTAAATGACGCAGACTGAAAACCTGAGTTTCCAAGTTCGAATCTAATTTGTTCCACAGAAACACTTTCATCAAACCCACACTTGACTTTGTGACTAACCTCCTGGAGAGGAATGAAGTAAAATATTTATCTAAGTACCTTGAGTAAATATTTGCTGCCTAACACAGCATGATGTGACACAAGGTCAGAAGGGTGTTTAAGCCAGCACCCCTAAAAGAGGGTCACTCTAGCCTAACAAAAATTGTTCAGGGCATCCTCGTCTGCATTCCCTGATCAGGGTGCCTCAAGCAGCAAGAAATAAACTTGTCCTACCTGAAATCCGGGTATCAAGGTCTGGGAGGGTGGACCTCCAAGGTAATACCCAGGCACCATATGACAGGCACTGGGCCAGTTCCCGGCCTATTACCTTTTGGGTTCATTAGCAAGAACGTATTCTTGACTGCTACTTTGTATCCAGGTCTCCAAACAATCGAAGCAGCAATGCTGGAACATTAAAAATAAGGGATAAATAAGGTGTAAGTCACTTGAGTAATATAGTTTCAGAGTCAGTTTAAATGTATGTAAGATTGGTGCTGTTTTGAAGCGCGACCCTTCGGACGACAAATATAAAAAAAATTGGCTAAAAACATTAATTCTTTCACCCTCAACTGGGCACTTTTCTACAGGGAGGGGTCGCTTTTTTTGCTGATATTTTCAAAAGTCCCCCCCTATTTTCGATTGACTAGCCTTAATTTAAACCTACGCTACTTCCGGTTTGGCGATGGGCGCAACAGCAAAGACGTCAGGGTTTTTTTTTTACATTCTTTTCCTCCTTTGCAGTATGGATTCAAGCCTATCTGCCTACTACCACTTTTTTTTTTATCTGCTCAACACACACCTCCAAACACCTGGGCAAAGCTGGGCACCCAAGCTAGTATATATATATATATATATATAAATAAAATTTTATTACATTTTCCCCCCAAACAAGGCAAATTACCACTTTGGTGTAGGGGGCTACTATCAGGGACATAAGCTACTGGGGTACTATGTAGGGAGATGGGCAGTAAGATGTCGGTTCACGTTACACTTGAACTTCTGCATGTCAGTACAGTTGGGGAAGCAGGGGGCCAGAATGGAATTCCAAAGTCTAGTGGTTCTGGGGAAGAAACTACTAAAGTAGAAAGCTCTCTTACATCTAGGGATCTCCACTGTGTACGGGTGGGATTTAGCTGCTTGTCGGGTTTGTTGAGGGTATTTACGTCATGGGAGCACAAGTGCTTGCAGTTCATCACCATTGAAATACTTGTAGACCAAGCAGAGGGACACAACATTTTCGTCGGTGGGATAGAGGCTGCAGCTTAGATGACAGTTCAGGATCTATCAGGTTGGAGACTCTCTTTTGGACCTTTCTAGAAGTGAGAGACTAGTAGCAGATGCACCAGCCCAAATATGACAACAATACTCCATACATGGGCGAATGGTGGCTTTATAGGGGTACAGGATACTTTCGGGCATTAGTAGCTTTCTAGCATGGTAGAGAGAGCCTACCTTCTTCGCAGAAGTACTTTCAGATAATGAATCTTTGGCCATTGCTATTGATGGTAGAGGAGGTTTCTTGCAATTATTGAAGGAAACAAGTTTAGTCTTGGCAGCATTTAATGTGACCATCCATTTTTGTCCCCATTCTACTACAGATTGGAGGTCATCCTCTAGTATTTCTGCCATTTCTTTAGATATGTGTTCATTTTATTCCTGTCGTGCCTGTTATAGAGCGGGTGTCATCAGCATATATACCCATCTCAGAGGCAATTTTGTTGGGAAGGTCATTTATGAATATTAGGAATAATAAAGGTCCAAGGATTGACCCCTGAGGCACTCCCAGATTTATATCATACTGTTTAGATGTATGACCGTTGAGGACAACCTGCATTTTTCTCTTATCTAAGAAGGATTTAATTATGTTAAGTAATCGTCCAGTGATACCATATGATCTAATTTTTCTGAGAAGACCTTCATGCCATACCTTGTCAAAAGCCTTAGATATATCTAGAGCTACCGCTCTACCCTCCCCTGCTTTATCCAGTGAATGGTATATACATTCAGAGATTACACTTAGGATATCTGCTGTGGAACGGGCTGGCCTAAATCCATATTGTTGGTTGGTCAGAAGTTTAGCATCTGTAAGGTGATGGACTAGAGCTTGGTTAATTATGGACTCAAATATTTTGGCAAAAAGTGAGAGAAGGCTAATTGGAATGATAATTTAATGGATCAGATCTTTCGCCAGAATTCTTGAAAACTGGTACCACAGAAGCAGTTTTCCAGCAGTCCAGAAAGCAAGATTCATGAAGCCACTTGTTGCATAGTTTGGAGAGAACTGAAGCTACTTCGGCGGAGCATTTTTTTAATAGCACAGCCGGGATGAGATCAGGTCCACATGCTTTTGAAGTCTCAAGGTTTTTTTTGTAAGCATGCACCTGAGATGGGGTGATTTTCAGATCGTCTCATCTAGTGTGGCGTCTGTCCACAAAAGAAAAGTCAGGGAGGGGGTGGTTAGCAGGGTCCAGTGTAGAGTTGGAGGCAAGCAAACTGGCAAGCATGTTAGCCTTCTCGGTTGCTGAGCAAACAACCTCATGATTGTTGGTTAGTGGGGAAATTGTTGATTGCCCATTATTTACTACACTGTTATAGATTTTCCAGAAATCACGGGTTCTAATTTTTGTGCTTCGATGCATTTTTTGGTGGTTTCAATAGATTCTCTCTTAGCTGTTGCTATTTCTTTCTTACAGTTACTTCTAGCTTCTATACAGTTCTATCAGTTTGAACTGGACTTATGTCGGTTAAATCTGCGGTATTTGCTGCCTTTGCGCAATAGCAGTTGCACAAGTAGAAGTAAACCATTGGGGAGAGTGGGGCTTGCTATAAAATTTCCGTGTGGGAACATGTGCTTCAATTGCCGTTTTGAACCATTCAGTGGTCTCATTTGTGCACTGTTCAGCAGGAAGAGAAAAGATATTTCCCCATGGGGCATCTCTGATGAGATCCCTGATGGCTTCCCAGTCAGCCTTTTTATAATATCTCGTCGTTTTGAGCAATGGCTCTTCAGTTTTGCCTCTAGAGTTTAGGGCGATTTCGACCATTATAACTGCATGATCAGCATTCCAAAGTGGGCTGTGGGCATTCGTTATACAATTATCGGGGACTGTGGTCAGAAACAGATCTAGAAGTGAAGCGTGTTGTTCTTGCTGGTTTGGGAAATGGGTTGGAAACGTAATGTGATAGGGAGTGAGATATAGAGAAGCTATGCGTTGTGCTACGTCTGTGTAAGTAGAGAATCCAAGCCAGTTTCTGTAGTGGACATTGAAGTCACCAAATACATGTACTTGTGCACTAGTGTCGAGGGAGAGTGCTGTATCTATGCTGTCAGAGACTTTGTTTATTATGGTGCAGTCCTGGGTCGGGGGAGAGTGGTAGAGAAGATAAAAGTAGCTAATGCTATGTTGCATGTTAAGTCTTAAGCACATAAAGGCTTGGTCGTCTGATTCTAGGTTTGTTTCTCTAGTCAGGGGGAGGGTATTACAAATATAGACTCCAAGTCCATGCATCTGTCTGTCAGAGTCCTTACAGCAGAGTGGGAGATATCCAAGCATGTTAAAGTAATTAGAGGGGATGGAGGAGTGTGGATTAGTCTCACTTAGTGCTAAGATATCCGGGGTGTTTGTTAGGAGAAATGCTTCAACATCATCTAAATTAGTTCTAAGCCCACGGATGTTCATAAATGCAAACCTCAAGGGAGGAGGCAAGTTGATTTTGTTTGAACCTAAGCCTGGTTTAAGCATAATTTTCTTTTTATTGTACTGTCATTTTTTTTTTTTTAAAGAATTTCAGTTTAGGTAGGGGGTGCTGAACAAGTGGTTGTGCCGAATACCAGACATGCAACACAAGTAGAACATCAGCTGGCCTTTCGTCAACTAGGATTGTGACCTCAGGAAAGCCCACTGGGGATGAGTGCAGAGTCCCTTTCCATGCGCGACATGGCATTACAAACATCCCGATGTTATACAACTGTTGATGGAGCAGCTGCTCTAAGTGCCACCAAAGAGTTAGGGCACCTGTACTACCAGTCGGAAACAGCAGCCAGGAACTGTCAATCCGGTACCCTCAACCCATCAGACGAAGGTCAACCTAATCTAATTGCACTGGCATATGTGGCACTCAAGCACTTCCAAGTGCCCAGTTTAGAGGGGTGGGATGTGTCGGGAGTTGGGAAAACGGTGTTCATTGCCCTATCTACTCTTTAAGCAGTTTAGGTTTGCAAACCGGTAATTTGTTTGAGTCACCAGCTCTAGGAAGGCTGTCATCCAAGACTGGAGAGGCCTCCCTTTTCTTAGGTTTAGTTTCAGAGTTTTCCTTCTCCTAGACGGATGATCTGGGAAGATCTACTGGGTTCATCAGCACCGAGAGGGTTTGCTCCATGCCTGGGTCCTAAACCAGGTATTTCTGTGACCCCGCATGGTTAGTTAATGTTACCGGGTTAGTTTGTAGAGGTTATATATCTACTGATACAGTTTGCTGATTAAATTTTAAATTCTGAAAAAACAACATATAGACACATATATTCGAATTTAGGAATAGGATACATATATATATATATATATATATATATATATATATATAGATGTTATAGATGTTAGCAATACTTTCTTGAATGAATTTAAGTATTTATATGAAAGTGCATGTTTACCTAAATGCTTGTTGGGAATAATTTTCCCAATGACCAATCTGGTACCCCCTTAATGGGGAGCGGCATATATATTGTTTTTTAAAATATAATTATCCACTGACACATGTTTCGTCGTCTACGACTCATCAAAGTGGCTGAATCTAGCGAGACTCGAAATCGGGACCCCATGATAAGAAGCCTAAACCTCTACCACGCGGCTGCCCATCCTGAATACTAAATGTATTGCGTTTTTATGTAGATGTTTTTATTTGTTTTTGTTAGCGATACTTTCTTGAATGAATTCAAGTATTTATATGAAAGTGCATGTTTACCTAAATGCTTGTTGGGAATAATTTCCCCATTGACCAATCTGGTATCCCCTTAATGGGGAGCGGCATATATATTGTTTTTTAAAATATAATTATCCACTGACACGTGTTTCGTCGTCTACGACTCATCAGAATGGCTGAATCTAGCAAGACTCGAAATCGGGACCCCATATATGCATATATATATATATATATATATATATATATATATATATATATATGCATGCGTGAAAAAACGACATTATTTTTGCACCAACCTAATATATATGGTTATGAGAAATTATTTGTATGATAAATCATCGCCTTCTTTTCTCTTTATTATTCTGCTCTGCTCTGCTCTTTAGCTTTCTAAAGCAATATTCATTTTATTTACAAGTGGAAACAGGAGGTACATACAGCAATTGTCTTTGATGCAATTTAACTGACCCAGTTTTGGATCCTCTTGAGTGAAATAAAAAAAAAAAAACTCAGTGACCAAATGAAGAATTTCCAGCTGACACTCTAACGTTATGCCGGAGACCAAAAGTTTCAAAAAAGGAAAAGAATTTAATTATTATCCTATTAAGTTTACTCTGAATGAACATTTACACACTTTGGAACTCATGCAGTAATAAACATTAAAAATATTTAAAACTTTGCAGCACTATAAAAAAGAACATTTTATAGCAATGTGGTGAGATTGAGATATAATCTGAATGAACACCAAAAGGCAAATGGCTTGAATAGTTACCCTCTTTCTTTCTCTGCTTCATTGGGATATGATTTCCTCTTCACTTCCAAAATCAAGTTAGAGTTTTCACAGAAACATGCTAACTCAATATTTTTCGACCAATGAAAATCATTTTAAACCCAAAAGCTAACAAGCCAATGCTAACTGAATAACCCCTATAAAATGAGAAAATAAAAAGCCAAAGGGAGAGTTTACCAGCTGGCACACCCAAAGGACCCTGCGACTTTGGCCATGGGAGATAGAAAAAAAGAACCCTTCAAGACTCACATACAAGTTCCATTACCTTGTGCACATCTACCCATACCATAACGAGATCAACAGCATGGATGGATCATAGTCAGTTGTTAAGTGTACCATAACCACTACTAACAAGAAAAAACCCTCATGTTTTGAATTTCATTTTCAGCATGCTTCTAAACAGTAGATTTCTATTTAACACATGTGCACATAATCGAGTGCTAACACATTAAACTGAACGATACAATCTCTATCTTCGGTAACTGGAGACTGCGCCAAACATCATTGTGGCAAATAAAAAAAAATTATTGCCTAAACCTTTTTTAATGAAGGCTTTTGTATAAGCCAAAAATTAGAAATTTTAAATTAAAAAAAATTATTTAAAAATTAAAAATAATGCACATGTCTGATCTTTTAACCGTCATGTTTTGAGTTTCATTTTCATTGTTCTTCTAAACAGTGGATTTCTAGTAATTTTAACAAGAATAAATAAATGAATAAAATTGTAATGAACTACAAATTTTAGCCTTGAATATTAGGCTAGGATGATATAATGCCTGCACACTGACAAAAAAATCTGGCCGCCCTTAGTAGGAAAATTGACTGCCTTGAATGAATTGAAATTTCCAAGATATGCTATCGATTAGCACAATCAATCCATACAATTTACGATTTTTGCAATTCAACTAAACAAGTCGAGTAGTCGTCAACCACCTGAACAAACAAAAAATTCTTCTTTGTAACAAGTAATACAGATTTCATTCTGCAACATCTACAAGTGATGTGCTTTTGCACAGGATCAGTGAGTCTATCAATGGAGTCTTCGTTTCTAGGGCAATAGCTTTTGGTATGTTAAAGGTGTTTAATAGAGTCTGGCACAAAGTTTTGCAATATAAGCTTGTTAGCTATGGAATAACTGAAATGTCCTCCCTACCATCAAATCCTTTCTCTTTAATATAAAAGTAATTGTTGATGAGCAAAATATCAATGCTGGTGTTCCTCACGGATTCGTTCTGATTGTCATAAATGATCTTTCAAATAATATTCTGAAATTATTCATTGCCATCTATGCAGACGACAACTATCTATGGCAACACTTCAAAGAGCATTAACGATTAAGATCTGTCTGCCTGTCTGCTGCCTCTCTCTCTCTCTCTCTCTCTCTCTCTCTCTCTCTCTCTCTCTCTCTCTCTCTCTCAAATGTCAAAGCAATTTTCCAAAAATATTAAAACAAAATGTCGGTATGTAGAATCAAAGACAAAGTCTTATGCTTATATTTTATATCAACTTTATTTAGCCATCTTCATTAAACATGTAATGATAGATAGTGTTGGAACGATTCCTAAATATTTTCCAATTCCGATTTCAATTCCAGGAAAATGTTGATTAACGATTCCGATACCAAGTCCGATTCCGATTCCCGTGGAATTGTTGTTTTGCAATATATTATTATATAATCGAAAGTTTTTGTGTAGCGAAAAAATTTGGTACAGCGAAAAAGTGGAAATACAATTAAGGGAATTTCGAAAACGATTTGATATTTTTTTTTTTTTTTTTTTGTAAAATGTCTTTCATTGAAGATAAGTCAAAACAAATATTTTAACCATGAATTAAACATGCACCATGAAATTAATAACAATCAATTTCAGGAGTTATTTTATACATTAAAAAATATAAAGAAAAAGTAAGTCATGATTAATTCAAGAAAAATACAATAACATCAAATTTCAAGGGGAATAACATGTTTTGTTTATCTTTTGATATTCATTTTTTTGTTTTATTTTCTCTTTATCTTCGATAACTCATTTTTTTGCAGCTTTAATCGCTAACTGATTTTTATTCCACTTTCTAGAATATTCTTATTTCTAAATGAAATTTAAAAATAACTAAATCTTTGATTAAATTTTTAGCTTTTTATATTCAATCATCTCAAATTATTCCTAATCATTTATTTGACTTTAAAAATATTTTTAACAATAATAATGTTATTTTTAAAATCTAAATAAATTGGTTTATTTCTATATTTATTTTTATTATATAATTATATACTTATCGTCCTTTAATGTTTATTCTTATTTAATGTCTTAATTTACCTCTTTATTTCTATATAAAAAAGTAAATTTTTGGTAATTGTTTATTTCTATTGTTAAATAAGTCATTTATTGAACTTTCGAAATTGCCTCCGCCTTAATGCTGCTTCTGACAACCTTTTTATTTTAATTTTTTGTTAGGGGTTGGGAAACATTTACCTATGCTCACATCACGGCTGTAAAACCAGGCATCAGTGAATGTCGACCAAGCCCTCCCCTACAGTCCTTTAGTTGAACGGCTCTGAGTGACTAGTTAGTTTACAAAGTTAGGGTTCAAAGGATTTTTTTTTTTTAAGTTAAACTTTTTTCCTTTTTTTAATAAATTTTACATATTTTTTTTGTTTTGTTTTTGTTGTGCAAATAAGTTCCAAAAGAAATGTTTAATTGCTTCATTCGCAGAATATTTTAATGAAATATAAATTTCTAAAAGAAAAAAAATTAAATTCACTTACCGCATTTATTTAACAGATAGCAAAATGATTGTTTTCGTTTGTAGTTTTCGAAAGACCTTAAACGGAACCGTCAGTTAGCATAATATGTAGTTCTAACGTTTTTGTTTTTGGATACTTCAAAAAAGTCGACCGACTGTCAAAGTTTTGCAAACTAATACCACGTGATCAGTTTCACTTTAGTTTTAGAAACATTCCCTGAAACAGTCTTCATTCAGAAAATAGAAAGTACATATATTGTTCTATTAAACCTTTTATTGTTTAAATAATTTGACTTTGCTTGCTTATTTTTAAAAAATATAAAAGTTGACAAGACATTTTTCATTTACTAATGAAATTTTTTATTCATTTACTAATGGAAGAGTGTTGGTAAAAAAAAAAAAATTAAACAAAAACAAAAGATAAGCACCCCCCCCCTTTTATTTAGTCACCAGTTGGAAAAACCACTGATTTTTAACATGATTTACTCAAAATGAGAGCACTGTAAAATCTTTTTTCCCTAAGGGTTAAGTATTCATCAACTTTTTTATGGACTTGATGTAGCTAGGCTGTTTTATACATAAACTTTGCTCACAAATGAAAACAATGTTACCTCGCGGCTCCTAAAGGTTTGCAACAGTGCAAGCAGATAACTAATCATGGGCCTTGAAGTTTCGAAACAGAAAGATAGCGCCTATGTATGTGACAGAATAAGAAACTCATTAAGATAAAGCTTACCTTTAAAGTAGCTAATAAAATTCTTGTATATCATATTAAATATGTTATGCAAAGTCCTATAACGTTTTTATCATAAATTATTTAGAGCATTAATCACACTTCAAACAAACAGTTCAACTTAAAAATATAAGAGAATCGTAATGAAAGAATCGCAAATCTAAGCTATTTTTTTAAAGATGCGATTCCGATTCCGATTCCCCCCAAATACACAAACGATTCCAATTCCGATTAATCGTCCCACCACTAATAATAGACAAAGTCCTAGTAATATAAGTCTATAAGTCTGGATGAAAGAAAAGGTTTTAGAGTTCATAAGAGAAGAATGTTATTCCATTTTAAACCAAAACTGTATAGATGCTAATTTTTTTTTTTTTTTAATGTAATTGGTTTTTAGATCAATTTGTTTTGTAGGAGTATATTTTGTAAACATAGTCAAATTATTTTTTTCATGTAATTGGTTTTTAGATAAATTTGTTTTATAAGAGTATATTTTGTAAACATAGTCAGAACTTTTTTTTATGTAATTGGTTTTTAGATCAATTTGTTTTGTAGGAGTATATTTTGTAAACATAGTCAGAACTTTTTTTATCAATTTGTTTTGTAGGAGTATATTTTGTAAACATAGTCAGAACTTTTTTTTTCATGTAATTGGTTTTTAGATCAATTTGTTTTGTAGGAGTATATTTTGTAAACATAGTCAGAACCTTTTTTTTTTCATGCAATTGGTTTTTAGATTAATTTGTTTTGTAGGAGTATATTTTGTAAACATAGTCAGAACTTTTTTCATGTAATTGGTTTTTAGATCAATTTGTTTTGTAGGAGTATATTTTGTAAACATAGTCAGAACTTTTTTTTTTCATGTAATTGGTTTTTAGATCAATTTGTTTTGTAGGAGTATATTTTGTAAACATAGTCAGAACTTTTTTATGTAATTGGTTTTTAGATCAATTTGTTTTGTAGGAGTATATTTTGTAAACATAGTCAGAACCTTTTTTTTTCATGCAATTGGTTTTTAGATCAATTTGTTTTGTAGGAGTATATTTTGTAAACATAGTCAGAACTTTTTTTATCAATTTGTTTTGTAGGAGTATATTTTGTAAACATAGAACTTTTTTATGTAAATGGTTTTTAGATCAATTTGTTTTGTAGGAGTATATTTTGTAAACATAGTCAGAACCTTTTTTTTTCATGTAATTGGTTTTTAGATCAATTTGTTTCGTAGGAGTATATTTTGTAAACATAGTCAGAACTTTTTTTATCAATTTGTTTCGTAGGAGTATATTTTGTAAACATAGTCAGAATTTTTTTCATGTAATTGGTTTTAAGATTAATTTGTTTTGTAGGAGTATATTTTGTAAACATAGTCAGAACTTTTTTTTTTCATGTAATTGGTTTTAGATCAATTTGTTTTGTAGGAGTATATTTTGTAAACATAGTCAGAACTTTTTTTTATGTAATTGGTTTTTAGATCAATTTGTTTCGTAGGAGTATATTTTGTAAACATAGTCAGAACTTTTTTTATGTAATTGGTTTTTAGATCAATTTGTTTTGTAGGAGTATATTTTGTAAACATAGTCAGAACTTTTTTTTTTTCATGTAATTGGTTTTTAGATCAATTTGTTTCGTAGGAGTATATTTTGTAAACATAGTCAGAACTTTTTTAATCAATTTGTTTCGTAGGAGTATATTTTGTAAACATAGTCAGAATTTTTTTCATGTAATTGCTTTTTAGATAAATTTGTTTTGTAGGAGTATATTTTGTAAACATAGTCAGAACTTTTTTTTTCATGTAATTGGTTTTTAGATCAATTTGTTTTGTAGGAGTATATTTTGTAAACATAGTCAGAACTTTTTTTTATGTAATTGGTTTTTAGATCAATTTGTTTTGTAGGAGTATATTTTGTAAACATAGTCAGAACTTTTTTTTTTGTAATTGGTTTTTAGATCAATTTGTTTTGTAGGAGTATATTTTGTAAACATAGTCAGAACTTTTTTTTATGTAATTGGTTTTTAGATCAATTTGTTTTGTAGGAGTATATTTTGTAAACATAGTCAGAACTTTTTTTTATGTAATTGGTTTCTAGATCAATTTGTTTTGTAGGAGTATATTTTGTAAACATAGTCAGAACTTTTTTTATGTAATTGGTTTCTAGATCAATTTGTTTTGTAGGAGTATATTTTGTAAACATAGTCAGAACTTTTTTTTATGTAATTGGTTTCTAGATCAATTTGTTTTGTAGGAGTATATTTTGTAAACATAGTCAGAACTTTTTTTTATGTAATTGGTTTCTAGATCAATTTGTTTTGTAGGAGTATATTTTGTAAACCTAGTCAGAACTTTTTTTTATGTAATTGGTTTTTAGATCAATTTGTTTTGTAGGAGTATATTTTTTAAACATAGTCACAACTTTTTTTCATGTAATTGGTTTTTAGATCAATTTGTTTTGTAGGAGTATATTTTGTAAACATAGTCAGAACTTTTTTTTATGTAATTGGTTTTTAGATCAATTTGTTTTGTAGGAGTATATTTTGTAAACATAGTCAGAACTTTTTTTTATGTAATTGGTTTTTAGATCAATTTGTTTTGTAGGAGTATATTTTGTAAACATAGTCAGAACTTTTTTTTTTCATGTAATTGGTTTTTAGATCAATTTGTTTTGTAGGAGTATATTTTGTAAACATAGTCAGAACTTTTTTTTTTCATGTAATTGGTTTTTAGATCAATTTGTTTCGGAGGAGTATATTTTGTAAACATAGTCAGAACTTTTTTTATCAATTTGTTTTGTAGGAGTATATTTTGTAAACATAGTCAGAATTTTTTTCATGTAATTGGTTTTTAGATCAATTTGTTTTGTAGGAGTATATTTTGTAAACATAGTCAGAACTTTTTTTTTTCATGTAATTGGTTTTTAGATCAATTTGTTTTGTAGGAGTATATTTTGTAAACATAGTCGGAACTTTTTTTATCTAATTGGTTTTTAGATCAATTTGTTTTGTAGGAGTATATTTTGTAAACATAGTCAGAACTTTTTTTATGTAATTGGTTTTTAGATCAATTTGTTTCGTAGGAGTATATTTTGTAAACCTAGTCAGAACTTTTTTTTATGTAATTGGTTTTTAGATCAATTTGTTTTGTAGGAGTATATTTTGTAAACATAGTCAGAACTTTTTTTTATGTAATTGGTTTTTAGATCAATTTGTTTTGTAGGAGTATATTTTGTAAACATAGTCAGAACTTTTTTTATGTAATTGGTTTTTAGATCAATTTGTTTTGTAGGAGTATATTTTGTAAACATAGTCAGAACTTTTTTATGTAATTGGTTTTTAGATCAATTTGTTTTGTAGGAGTATATTTTGTAAACATAGTCACAACTTTCTTTTTTATGTAATTGGTTTTTAGATCAATTTGTTTTGTAGGAGTATATTTTGTAAACATAGTCAGAACTTTTTTATGTAATTGGTTTTTAGATCAATTTGTTTTGTAGGAGTATATTTTGTAAACATAGTCAGAACTTTTTTTTATGTAATTGGTTTCTAGATCAATTTGTTTTGTAGGAGTATATTTTGTAAACATAGTAAACAATAATTTCTATTTAGCACCTACATGGGGTTCTGACAAGTACTAACACTCGTCGGGATCAGAGTGGAGCTGGGGGTAATGGTAACTAAGAGATGACCCTACATTCTTCCAAGTTCCTTAATTGGGGCCTGATTACTGAATGCAGTTTTGTGTCATACCAAGACAGTGTATGTGTGGAAGGAGCTACTTGGTAGGATTTTGGAAAACCTACAGGCCGAAAAAAGGGTTTGGAAAAATGTGAGTATGGGGAGATTGATTAGGGGCGATCGATCACCTTACCAAAACATGTCCTGGATAGGTTGATATTGTGCCCTGGATAGGGATGGATGTAACAGAAGGTTAGTTTAATGGGGGCGGATATTTATCTCTCCCCCACGGCGAAAAAACCTGACACTAGGGTCGGAAAGGGTATTGAAAAGTCAGCGCCCCCAAGGAGGAGCACGCTGACCTGAAAAGAATGCCCAAGCAGCCCCCCAGCATTTCCCGGCAGGGGCGCCTCATTTTTCGGTAGGGGCGCTTGCTTCTTAAAGAGGGTGGACTGGACTGGGAGGGTGGACTTTCTAGAACTGCAGAGGACCAGCATTTTCTTTTCTTTTCTTTTTTTCACAATCAACAGAAATTAAAATTTAAAAAATGGGTATTTATTTCTCTTTTACCGCGAGACATGTAATACTAGGGTCGGAAAATAGAATTGAAAAGTCAGCGCCTCTGAGGAGAAGCAGTAAGCACTCTGACTTGTAAAAAGTGCATGGACAGCCTCCTCGGCATTCCGCGGTAGGGGTGCCTCAAGCAATTAGCAATAAACTAATCCCTCTTAAAGAGAGAAGGCAAAGCCTGGGAGAGTGGACCTCCTAGAACTGCACAGTACCCAATCAACAGGGAACAGGTTAATATTATGAGAATGGTCTTGGTCTAGACATTGTTGATTTTTTGTGTCGAGGTAAAAACAAAAAAAAAAAAACAAACAAAAAAAAAACAGCCGCGACGAAAATATATGACTTTTAGGGTGGCGAGATCAATATTTAATGGGGGGGGGGGGCATTTTGACTATCTCCACTTTAATTTCTAGTGTGGCACAAATCTTATAAAAGCAATATCACCTTCATTTACCCAACAAAACTCAGGTATACTAAATCATCATATTTTTTTTCTCCACCTGACAACACGACGCCCTCTTTCTTTCTTGTTTTCAAAAATTAAAAAAGTTCAAAAATTTGTTTGGGGAATGCCATATACGTCTAATTTTATTTATATTTCCTTTTTTTTTTAAATTTTACATGGTAAATATAAACAGTTTTTAGTTTTATTTTCGGTTGGTGGTTACCCAATACCCATTCATGCTTTGTTGGTTTGTTCGTGTGACGCACCCATCGGCTGTGAGTGGTTGGTGAGATGGGCACGTGTGTCTCTTCATATCAACATTCCATAAGGCTGCGTTTTTGCAACTTTCTCCATTCGCGCACTTCGCTTTCGTAACGGCAACATTACAAATTTTGTTTTTCCTCTCGTCAAATGATTAAAGGCAAAACGAAAACTCTTATGTGAAAACAACAAATAGAAAAATCAACTTTAAATTTATCTTAAATATTTTTTTTTCCTTAAATTATTTTAAGGCGCCGTGAAAATCGCTTTTAACAAAGAAGTGTTTTAAAAGTCAACAACATTTTTTTTCTTTTTTTTTTTTAATTTTATTATTCTTCATTGTTTCTTTTGCGTTATTTTTATTTATTTTTAAATAATTAACTTTTTATCAAAGTTTATTAAATAAAAATAATCCAAACAACAATTTCTGTCCGAACAACTTATGTTCCAAAAATGCAAACTGTATCCGAAAGTAGCCCACCAACGGGGCAACAACAGGGTGATGACCGCCCGGGCCCATCTACTTCAGTGATTAACGATGACCGACCGCCACCCCCCACAGCAAATGATCTCGACCTCTGTACAGATTCCATGGACAATTTGCGCACAGATGACGAAACTTGTTTAGAAGCCCACATATTATTGGACTCCTTCATCGGTGATCAAATTTCAAAATCCGGAATCCAACCGGAATGTGAAACCCCAAGGTAAGAACATAATAGCTTTATAATGAATTAGGTGCTTGTTTTTTTGTTGTTTTTATTTTTTTTTTAAATCGATATGTCGACTCTATCTTAATAACCACTGTTCTGATAATAAGCATCTGTTCTAAATTTTCTTGGGAACGTGAAACTCCACAAGTACCGAATGTTTTTGTCAAATTGTGGAACCTCTGTAGAAGTGTTAATGTATATTATTTCGCCTGTCGTAAGGATTTAATGCCACTTAAAACTGAACAAACACCGGTAACCGCTAGGCCATGGATCTGCGAGGACATTCAGTTGGAAATACCGTACAGGTTGCCAAAGTTTGAAAAAAATGCACCCGAGGAAGGTTCGGAGGTTACATCGACTGAAATGTGAAAACAACCGAAATGAGAATAGTAAGTTCAAATAATAGAAATAGAAATATTTTTAAAATGCCAGATTTTTGCGCCTTGTTGACAAGTCGAGTTTATAGGGGGTGAGGGTAATTTGCTGTAACTTTCTAAGTTTTATTTTATTTTGCAATCCAAATTTCTGAGTCTTGTCAACGTACAAAAAAAAAAAAAACTGTTTGGTTCAACTCTTTGAAAAGGGGGAGGGGGTCCACGAAAGGGGACTTCCTGAAAGTTCTGTGTTGCGTCATTTCTTTATTTAGAATGTATTCATTTTCTTGGTTGCCCCTTTTTTTTCCTTACTCGAATTTAGGGGTCATGGCCACTTTGTTTTTGTTTTTCTTTTTCTTTTAAACTTTGTTTTGATGTTTATTGCTTACTATGTATTGGTTTGGTTATCTGGAACTTTTCAACTTTAACATGGCTGCCGTTGAAACATCTTAACAAAATTAGTCCTAGATTTATAACAATTTGGTTCAATTAATATTAATAGCATAGGACTGTGCTATTTTTTAGATAGGATCTTCGAGTTAAATTCAATGTTTACCTTATCTTTTGTTTATTAAATTGTTAGGTGAAAGTATAGAATAGTTACAGAACGCCATCCCCTCCCATGTTAAGAATGGGTTTCTAAATGTTATTTCAGCACTGTCCGTAATTCTGCATATACCATAATTAGGTTTGATCATTAAATTATTTTTTACCAAATTTTTATTTAAAAAATTTTTTTCAAAGTTAAATTATTACGGTATATCATTTGATCATTAATTTAATCTAATTGTTATAAAATCGTTTTTATGTTATTTAAGCTTATTTACACAATTATTGCATGTAAATATATTACAAAACTATTAAATCTAGGGTTTAACAATTTTAAAGGCCGTTTTTAAATGATGTTCAATTTGACAGGTGAAATGTCCAGCTGAAACATGTCCAAGTTTCGAAGGTTTTCAAGGTATTTTTTTCTCACCAGACTTAGAAAAGATTAAAATTAATTTGTTTACAAAGAAACTGAAATGCATACGGATGGATTGCCATTCTATTTAAAATAGATTTTTTGAAAATTTCGCTTTATTTTTCGTTTCTTTTATTTTTAATTTGATTTCAATAAATATTCGATTAATTTTCAGTGTGCATTTATAAATACTTGTAGACGAAAAACAAGTACAAGAAACGTGTTTTGGTATTTGCAATTTACGAACCGCGCTATTTTTAAATAGTATTTTCAAGTTAAATTAAAGTTTTACGATATCTTTTTTATTAAATTGTTAGGTAAAAGTACAGAATAATTAAAAACACCCTCCTCTCCATGTTAAGAATGGCTTTCTAAATGTTATTTCAATAAATGCATAAGTACCTAACGTTATTTAGAAAGCCATTTTTAACAGAAAGGGGAGGGCTTGCTAACTATTTTGTACTTTCATCTAACAATTTAATGACCAAAATATACCGTAACATTGAATTTAATTTCAAAATTCTATCTAAATAAATAGATACGATACGTAAACCGCACAAATACCCGGGATTTTTTATTTTGAACAAATAATGCAAATTTATTTAAAAGAAAGTATTATTTAATTGTTTGTCATTACAAATTTAGATTTATTAGAATCGATTTTAAAAACTGGTTATAGCCATTTTTGTTGTAAAATAAGCCTGTAAAAATATCAAATGTGTTTTTTTTTTTTTTCATTCCTTTAACCCAAGAGAAAGGAATGTCGTTTGTTGCTTAGTTATTCGTTTCACAAAAGAACGATGGAAAGAAACCCCCAGACTCATAAAAATCGATTTTGTTGTAGAAGTTTGAGTCGCACAACCTTGATAATTATCACAATTAATTTATTTCCCTCAAAATCGAAATAATAATAAACATTGTTTACTTTTTATCTTTGCATAAAATTATAATTAACAAAATCTTTTTTCAAGATTAACTCCCCTTTTTAAGGTTCAACAAACCCTAAACAAAACAGAATCCGAAATTCCTTTTAATTTAAAAAAAATAATTTTTAATTCAACATAAATATTTTTTTAAATAATAATATTGATTATCTATATTTAATTAAAATTTCCATGTTGTCGTTCATTTGTCAACACAATATTATTTAATGTAAATATTGTTTGCTTCTCTGTTTTCTATCTTCGCATTTCATTTTTTGATAAAAGTAAATAAAAATTGAAAGCTATATTTAAAAAAAAAAAAAAAAAAAACTAGTATAAAATAAACTGCAATTAGGATTTAATAAGCCATCACTTTTGAATGCAACTTCGTGCAGTATGTATACACGTTTTACAAACTTAATTTGTTTACTTTCCTTAAAAAAAATACGAGAGTGGGTGGGGCTGGGGCGTCTCCTTGTTTTGACATTCGGGGGGGGGGTACTGATAACAAAGAGTTGAACCTCTTTTTTTTCATCTCCTTCTCTGCTAGATCTCTAAAAAAAAAAAAATGGGGGGGGGGGCTGACTGACTGCTTAACCTAGTTTATATTTGAAAAAGGAATACAAACTGGAAAGAAAACAAAAATAAGTTTTGTCCCTTTCGCTTTCTTTGCACTAATTTGTCTCCTTTTAGTAATTCAAAGAGAACAAATATTACAATGTCATTTTTCTACCAGAACCAGGTCCTGCCACACTGAATCCGATAATGTATGGTTTGCAAGTGTATCTTGTGTTGTTTCTGATTTTTAACCTGACATGCACACAGAATTGCAACATTCCTTTTATGAAAGATGAAGATTTAAAGCTTTTTTTCAGTGTTGCGTTTTTCATTTTATGAATTTAGTTTTTCTTTTCAAACTATTTTTATTTGATTTTAAAACTAGAGAAAACGCAATCTAGTTAAAAAATAAAATGGAAAACCCCGATTTATTAGAATTAAAGATATTGTACAATTTAGTTAATTGAATTTACTTGTGAAACCTATCGGAAAGAATAAATCTTAAAAAAACAATTTTAGAATTTCAGAGTGAAATTCATTTATAAATTTAGCGTAACATAATCCTTTTTTTTTTATACACTAACCCTAAACCTGATTGTCATCCACACGTAATCGCCTAAAAAAGGTAGACCTTCCTTCCGCTAAAATAAATTTAGCAAAAAAAAAAAACTTCTCTAAGATGCTAAGAGACCTTAATTGGAACAAATTTGTCTCGAGAATTAAGTGTTGCCACTCAAATCCATTTTATACTAATCAATTTGCGTGACTAAAATAAGTGAGATGAGAGACTTTAATGAAATTAAGAGTGGACATTGGACAACATTGATATTATATATCGTCGATTTCGCTTGGTTTTCATAAGTTTTAGAGAAAATTTTGTCTTAAAACTGTATTTTTTGTCATAAAATAAAAGTTCATTTTACTTAAATTTTAAAAATATAACTTTAAATTCAATGTTTTAATCGCTGGCGGCCATAAACTATTCGGTTAAAAACTTAAAACAATGTCGCTCGGCACTATTCCTAAGCAATTATTGCCCCCTATCCCACCCTTTATTTAAAAAAAAAAAAAAAAATGACGTTTAATTAAAAACGTACCACGCTGCTGGATGTTCAATATGGTTTATATTTACACTTGTTTTTAAACGTTTTTTGATCGAAATGGTTCGATGATGGTCACTCTGTCCTAAGTGATGCAAGATGCATTATTGATTATTCAGGAATTTTCCCCCGAACAAATTGAGAGAGATCTCTATTTTACAAACTTATTACTCTTTCCGAAATTGGTAATTTTGTCTGCAAATTTATTTTGATTGTTCTATTTATTTTATTTGTATTTTTGTTTACAATAGTTTAAGTTTTATCGAATTTTTAAAACTCAAGGTGAATGATTAAATTACCATTAACGCGTACTTGTCTTAAATTTATTAATGTAAAAATTAACAACTTGAATAACTTTTCTGTAAGAAAATGAATGTGACAAAACTTTTGTAATAAAAGTTCAGTTTTATATATCTTAAAAATGTAAATTAGAATTTTGTTTTCCGGACAATTTTTTTTATCCAATACTTGGCGAATAATGCTAAGCGAAATATTTCAACTGTTACTATTTGAACTAAGTATTTTTAGTTGAAAACGGAAAATCCCGTTTTCTTCTAAAATTGAAAAATGAAATTCCAAGAAAGATTTCTTGAAAGAAACTCTAAGAATAAAGCTGAATTATGTCCTATTATTGACAATATTATTTTTTTACTTAATTTTTTTTTCTTCACTCAAATTATTTAGTGAAAGATGTTTGATAATACTTTGGAACCACTTTTTATTTGTTTTAGTAAAATGAATGAAACAAACATCAAAAAAAAAAAATAGCATTTTCATCGTACAAATAAAATTTCGAGAAAATATAATCACCATCTTGAAACAAGCTAAGGAGCTAGCCAAGAAGTATCGATAACTGAACTACATCATTTTCTAGTTTAAAGGACAGTTATGAAGTTTTCATTCTTGGCATTCAAGAAACAAACAAAAAGCTATTTACTCCGTATTGCCACGGCTATAATTCTCGGTGGCCGTTGTATTACTCGGGAGTCTTAACTTTGAACTTCGTTGTTTCTTTACTATTTTATAGGTAAAAAAAATAACTAATTTTGTGATGCTAATGTTTTCATGTTTTTAATTTTTATTTATAAAATAATTAGATGTAACTAGCTGACAATTTTTAATCTTATAGTAAATGAGTATTTGGCAAGAACTTTTTTTTTTTTAGTCAACAGTTTGAAATGTTTCCATATTACGAATGCTCACTATTTTAGAATTTAGAAAGTTTAACTATTATGAAGACTTGCTGTCTCGCTCTGAGCGTACACTATTGGGGACCTTCGATACTACATTCGGCTTTAGAATTCTGGAGAAAAGTAATTTTGTTGAGCAGGTCTTTTATAGAGTTTCTAAGTTTGTAGTGTTACTATTTTCACAGACATGTTACTTTTTTAGGGGGTTTTGATCGATTTTCATTGGCTGAAAATGATTTGAGTTCACATGTTCCTGTAAAACTTGCTTCACTTTTGGGAAGTGAGGAGGAAAAAGAATTCCAAATTTCAACTGAAAACTGAGAAAAAATGTGTACGAATTAATCATTTGCTTTTAAGCGGATTGCTTATGTACTTTTTATTGTACCGCGCTATTTTTTAATAGTATTTTCAAGTTTTACGGTATCTTTTTTAATTGTAAGATGAAAGTACAGAATAGTTGCAAAGCACCCTCCCCTCCCATGTTAAGAATGACTTTCTAAGTAACGTTATTTCAGTGCGGTACAATAAGTGCATAAAGTACCTTTTTAGCATTCGTAGTAATCACTTTGTGATTCCACTACAAATTAACTGTCTTGTTTACAAAGAAGCGTAAATATATTGTGGTGGATTTAATAGTATGTTTAAATTTTCGTTTATTCTCAGCCTTTTTACTTTTTAAGGGTTTGTTTTACAATCCACAGAGGTAAGAAAAAGTGGTAAAGAAATATATAATAAATGTTATCAAAGCAAGATCGATAAGTTACTGTTTATCGATAGATGAGAACAAGAAAAATGTCGCTGCTGTTTTTCTGGTTTTCAACTATCGATATAAACACTGTTTTTCGAACCGATTGCACGTTTTAAAGTGAGTAAAACCACTAAAAACTTTCCGGATAGGTAGAAGAGTAACTTATCTTACCTTTGATAACATTTATCTTTTTTATCACTTTTTCGTACCTCTGTGAATTGTAAAAAAAAACTTTTTAATTTCGATAAATAATCGCTTAATTAACCTCTCCACCGGGCAGAGTTGGACACAATTTTGGTTTTTAATGTAGAAAATTAGGCTCCTTGAAAATCGGACACTCTAAATTAAGACAAACATTAAAATTGCGTCAGTCTGGAAGGATCTTTCCTGCACTGACTGAAGACAAATAATAGTGTAGTATAAGAATAGATAATACACTTGGTTTTCGCCAAAAGGTTAAGGAGGTCAATAAAACTATCCGTGTGTAATTAATTATCCAAGTTAGGTTGACGTGAGAAATGTACACGTGAAGTTTGTAAACCAATTCTGTTAATATAGAGAGCCAACTTGTTTTGATATCACTACACTACACCTGTAAACTAGGAAATGAACATTTGATGTTTGTTTCAATGTTTTGTGTGAATCGTAATAACTTGACCATTAAACTCTATTTTACTTTTCAAAATTAGCGCCACTTTTGAGTTCTATTGTACCTATTTACAGTGCCTCCCCATGGGACAGAGTTAGACACCAGGGTCGTTTTTTAACGTGGAGAAAAGGTACAAAAATAAAAAATTGTCTCAGTCGTGAAGCACTGCTCCTTCATCGAAAGAGAACAAGAAATGGAAGTGCAGCATCTGAAGAACAGATACTACACTTTGATCTTGGTAACGATTATTTTTTAGTGGGTTATTACTTTAGAAATGTGGCGGTGTCTCTATACTTAAATTTTGACTAATGCTACTAAATAAGACTGTCTGAAAGTACTGACTTCTTGGCCGAAAGCGTATCAAATATCGATGATTTTTGTTTTTTCTCTCTTTTTGCAAAACCTAATGAATCTAAGCCAAAACAATTTTCCTCTACAAAACAACCAAATCAAACACTATGACTTTAAAGATATAAAGAACTTGAAGCTGCTTCAATTGATCTTCAAATATCTATGCTTAAAACAAAACCTTTTATCAAAATGACCGGGTTCGATATTTTAAAATAAAATAAAAAAAAAAATAAGGATCAACATGCCGTAAAACAGAATAAAACTTGAATGTTGATTTCTGGATGTGAAACGGGATCGAGTTTATTGTACGTGTAAGTGGGGAGCATTTCTGAACGTCACAAGGTCAAGTGTGGTTTTGAGAAGGCCGCGCACTTATGACTAGGGCTATGACAACAGCATATTCTTTTCATTGTTTTGACTCTCGAGTAATCAGACACGGACACAGTTAATCAACAGAGAACCACATACACACTCGAGGATCAAAACGATGAAAAGAATATGTCCTAGCCCTACTTATGACAAAGCGAGACGTAGGGTTTTCATCGGCCATGTTGAATAGATGAGATAACTCAATTCAAACTATCGAGATCAAAATCAGCTTTATAACGGATACCTTTAACATTAGAATCGCTAAAAATCGTATTTTTGTTTTATTTTAAAAATACTTGATCAATTTACATGATTTTTCGAATATGATTTGTTTTGTGACGAGTACATACATCAAAGATTTTTGTGCTTTTATTTTTTAAACCAAGTGTAATTCTAAATGAGCATCCAAATAACTCTACGAATGTTATCTTGTTACCGCGCACGTTTCACCTGTAAATCAATGCGTCTGCGTCACATGTTGGGTAGAAGGGCGAATAAGAGAAATGGAAAAATTACAAGATAGTGAAAGAGGGGGTTAATGACATCACAGTATATTCCAACTTTGCGAAATTCTTTCACATTGCAATCCTTAAAACCATGATTGTAAATGTCAAATTTTAGAAATTATATCGTGCATTCTTCGGTGAGCATGTCGGGGGGGGGGGGGCAGTGATGCCAGGTCTTTTATAGAGTTTCTAAGTTTGTAGTGTTACTACATCACTGATGCCTGAGAGAATGACCTGATGTTAATCCAGTTGTAGCACTTTTTTTTATTATTGTTTGTAGTCTTTCCAGTTCCAGTATAGGCCATAATTGGAATCACGAAATTAAAAAATGGAACATGCAGAAGAATAGATGGCTCGAAGTCAGCAGTAAACAGTGTTAGATAAAAAAAAAAAAAAAAGTTTTTCTTCAAAAAAGAAGAAATCGATAAATATTTCATAAAGTAATGTTTTTTATAACATTAAAACATTTAAAAGAAAACATTTTATTTTATGCAAAAATCAAGTATAATGACAATTTTTTTATCTAACAGTTTCATGCGTATTTCGAGTCACTTAAAAACTGAACAGTGACAGTATTTTATTATTCTTGTCTGCAAGAAGGGTCATATAAGAAAAATAGTAAATATTATTTTTAAATTTTTTTCCTCTACCAAAATATGGAAAATAAATTATATATATATATATATATATATATATATATATATATATATATATATAACAAACATACGCATCCAATTTCCCAGATTGGATAACTTTATCCAATCTTGGAAATTGGATGCGTATCTTTATGATTATCTACAGTAAAAGGAGATTTACATCAATCAAGAAATTGACACACAACGACTTAGTCAATAATACCAATTGCCTACTCCTGTCACTTATGTAGGTAACACGAGGGTATTGCTCATTCAGTTTGATTAAAATGTGCTATCTAGTGTTCGATCCAAGAAGGTTATCATTCTAGGGGTTGTTGTTTAAGGTGTCCTATTTTTTAAAGTCGGGGTTTGAAGAGCCAGACTCTAGCAATAAACTGACCCTGTGTCTAAAACTTGCATCCGTGGGAGGTAAATAAACAAAACAGTTCAGAGGCGTATGCTATTGATCCTATCCGTTGAAGGCGGGTCTTTGTAATGCAACTGGGTTTTTCCCACCCGTATCTCTGAATGGCCAGAAACTTCCCGGTGTGTAAATACTAAGAAATTAAACGGAAAATAATAACTATGACTCAGCCCCTTGTGTGTGTGGGTGATGGAAGAGATTTTTAAGAGACTAACTGGAATATTGTTTTGTGGATGATGGATTCAACCCCAGTGTTTTGAGTTGGGGAAAGATCTAGGCAGAGAAGAAAAAGAAAACTAAGAAATTAGAAAGTGTTGAAGGCAGGGCAATTAACTAAATGGAGAATGTATTCATTTATTGAGGATTAGCAAACCTATTTGGCGATGCCTGGGGAGCTTTTAGCTAACAAAATAGAAGGGTTAAAAAATGTTACAATTTTTCTTTTAAAACTGTTTGACCTACTTCCAAGTGTTGTTGAAATGATTATCAATAAGAATGATCTCCCCTACATTCTTAAGGCACACATTTGGTTCTTAGTTGTCCCAAACGAATGAATATTACAGTTTCATTGTTAATCTGGTCGAGCACCCTGAATTCAAGAGCATTTTGCAGTATAGACAACAAAACGAAAAAGTGGTAAAAAAAACAAAAAAAAAACATGGGGTTTGTTTTTTTATACACATAGATTCGAAAAAGTTATCAAAAAACAATTAGATAACAAATTAATGTTATCAAAGGCAAGATAAGTTACTTTTCTACCTAGCTGAACAAGTTTTTAGTGTTTTTATTTAATGTAAAATGTTTAATTGGTTCTAAAAACGTGCGGTGTTTATTTGTATATTTGAAAAAGACAAATGGCGGCTACCTCGCTGTTGAATACGTTAAGTTTGAGAAAAGGAATCCAAACTAAAAAATGATAAAATACTGTTAGAAACCCACCGAATATGTCAGCCTATGTCACGGTAACATATATTGAGGTAGTTTCTAACGGTATTTTGTATAATTTTTTAGTTTAAATTCATTTTCTCAAACTTAACGTATCTAACAGCGACACGCCGACGCCATTTGTCTTTTTTAAATATACCGATAAACACGGCATATTTTTCGAACCGATTAAATATTTTGCATTGAATAAAAACACTAAAAACTTATCCAGTTAGGTAGAAAAGTAACTTATCTTGCCTTCGATAACATTTATTTGTTACATTTTTTTTTTTTTTTTTTTTTTTTTTTTTTTTTACGATAAATATTTTTTGAAAATACGTCTTTTCTTCATAATTGTATAATGTTGGGGACGATTAATCGGGAAGCATAAAAATTGGAACTTTATGGGGGTATTGGAATCGGAAAAATTTGGCTATTTTCCAATGCTAAAAACGATTCCTTTTAATTGTTTTTTTCTTTATTTTTAATTTGATTTTGTTTAAAACAAAATCTTCCACTATTGGTAGTAATAATAAATATTTATTGATTTTAAACATCTAGTAAAACTAAAATTAATAAATCCCTCTCACAAGTGTTTTTATTTTTGAGAAAATGTGACAATTTTTCGAATTTGTGTATAGTAAAACAAACTTAAAACATGTTACCAGAGGCAAGATAATCCACCGACCCGAATAAATGTTTTGGCGTTTTAACTTATTTTAAAGCGTTTATTTATTTTGAATCGCAAGAAATGTCGAGTGTTATGTTAGAACAAGATAAAATGGTGGACGTGAGCGATTATGGAGACTCCAACGTCCAACGATGACCGTCATCGCTCTAAAATCGAAAAATAAACAATATGGTATAAACCTATCCAAACATTTATTTCGTTTTTGTTTTTATTAGTTTTGTTCTGCAAAGTGTCCAAATTCAATGATATATCTAAGTGTATCTTATGTAGTGTCTGACTTTTAACATGCGTGCGCGCGGAAACACACACAGGGAATTACAACTTTTCTATAATAGCAAAGAAGTTAGGACTGGAAAGTTAGTCATCATTAGTTGTCTTCATACAGGGGAGTGGTTGACTCTTTTTCGTTGTGGTCGACGACAACTGATCAACAAGAATGAAAACAATCATCTCACCTTTCCTGTCCTTTTTTTTTTTTTTTTTTCTTCCTCCTCGGTTATTATTTATATTTGTACTACTTATTTTGCGACTTAAAACAAACTCGCTAAACGTATCATCAGGCGCTGTTAATATTTTTTTTTTTATTAACTTTATTTCTAGAGTCTTTGGTAGTTGTAATGTAACCGTCTACTCGTAATCTTAGCAACAAGTGTTCTTTTTCTTCATTTAAAAGCGAAATGAGTCATTCTCTTCCCCTCCCCTCATCCGCCTCCTTCCTCTAAATAAGATTGTTTTCAAAACTTGCTAAGCGACAAACTCGATTACACACATTATTGACACGTGTTTCGTTTAGTACGAGAAGTGCGTTAGTTTCGTTTTAAAAATAAGTGTGTGTGTGTGTGTGTGTGTGTGTGTGTGTGTGTGTGGCTATGTATGTAGATATTTCATTTTTATGGAGTACAAAATTTAATTAGCGCAATTACGAAGGGAAGACTTATTTTATTTTTTTAATATTCATAATCAAAAAATAAAACGTATTTTTTTTTTTTAATCCTCGATACAGTTTTTGAATGAAAGCGAAACCGATAGGCTGACATTTTTTTTACTTACAACGATAAATATTTTTTGAAAGTATGTCTTCTCTTCATAATTGTTGGTATAAATATTAGTGTTGGGGACTATTAATCGGGAATCAGAAAAATTGGAACTATTGGAACCGGAAAAATTTGGCTATTTTACAATGCTAAAAACGACTCCTTTAATTCTCTTTTTTTTTTTTTTTTAATTTGATTTTGTTTAAAACAAAATCTTCCACTATTGGTAGTAATAATAAATATTTATTGATTTTAAACATCTAGTAAAACTAAAATTAATAAATCACTCCCACAAGTGTTTTTATTTTTGAGAAAATATATGCTCATTTAAAATGTTTTTTATGGTAATCGGGAGCGGGGGATAACTATAGTTAAATATTTAGAGATTTATAAAGAATCGCAATCGAGAATTTTGTACGGAATCGGGGTGGGGGGGATCATCCTCACTAATGCGTGTGTAAATTACGGAACGGGGCTTGAGTCTGTATAATGGCTTCTCAGTAGATATATGCAAGTGCATATGTACAACGTATGTTTGATAAGTACGCTTTTCGTTTTGAATAGATAACTGTACGTACAATTGATTTATACCTTGTACTTGTGTGTAGTTGTAGCCTAGAGTTGCACACACCTGCGTGCATAAATACAACTGTAAGAGTGGGTCTATGTAGGTTTTCTTTTTTTCTTTTTTTTTTTTTTTTTTTTTTTTTTTTTTTTTTTTTTAAGTGTTTAGCAGAGCGATTTCATATTTTACCCTGATTTTATCTGAAAATGAACTTTGGCATTTCAAATTACAATATTATGCAAATTGTTTCATTTTTACCTTTGTTTCCCCCCCCCCTGTAACTTGCATACTTTATGAAAATTAAGACATTGTGCAATATCATATAGCCTTTCAATTATATGCACACTGGTATCAATATAAACCATGATCATATCCATTTTTATGCAGTTATTTTTATAAAGTCCCCTCTTTTCGTTTTCCCCTCTTTTCCTTTTACACGCTCATGAAAATTCGCAAGACACGCACAGCTAATGCATGAACCTCAAGGTTAAAACTCTGGATTTCAGTCATCACTGACTGGAAGTTCAATATTCGGGTCAATTCATGCAGGAGAAATATATCAGTGGTTGTGAACTTTTTCTTTTTTTTTTTAAGAGCTACAGAGGATCAAAATAAAAAATTTAAAAAAAAGCAATGACCTGGATATGTTTTAATACCGTTTTTTTTTTTGTAGAAACTGGTTCTCCCAAACCTCATTCTTTTAATCATTTTCTGAACAAAAAGAAAAACCACTACACTATTTTCACACATTTTTTTATTTTTCCTAAATATTTTTACATTTTCCATAACAGCTCTGTGGATTATAGTTTGGCAGGTCGTAGTTTAGATTCATTTCTTTTTAAGGGAGAATATTATCTATTAACCTAAACGAAAATTTATTAAAGAATTTTTGAATGAATAGTATCTTTCTGGAGTCTTCTGTTCATTACATCCTCACCTACAAGCATCCTAGCATTCTGATGTGTAAGAATAGTGAATGACACAAAATTTTCGATTTCAGCATCGAAATAGTTCATTAAGACAAGATCCTTTGCATACAAAGAATTCAATATCATTTCAGATTGTTATAAAGCTCCATCTGAAAGAATATTGACTCTTTTCTATGTGCAAGATCTGTTCTCATAGTCAGACTCTTGAGTTAATTTTTAATATTATTGACATTTACTATTACATAGAGCCACATGCTTCACAAGGTTAGCCTGCATAAAACACGGCTGATCTAGAAGAGTAAACTTTGAACAAAAATTACTCTATTCTTTATTGGTAGTTGTAGTTCCTGTCAGTATCTTTGTTTGAAGATACTGATTTTCTGACCTAAAATGCACCAAACATTGATATTTTTTTTCTTTCTCTTTACTAAACTTAATCATATTCTACAAAAACAAAACCAATTTTCCTCTGAAATAATCAAACCAAACACTGAATAAATATTTGAAGAGATAAAGAACTTGAAGCATAAAATCTTCACTGGCTTCAGCTTTAAATGATCTGAAAAAAGGTTGATATGCCATAAAACAAAACAACCAAAGTTGACAAATGAATACTTTGCAAAGAGAATATTGCAGCTTTTTAAGACTCTTAACGACCAAAAGTTGCACTAATCCAGGGATCAGAGAATTGTAAAAGTATACAAAATTTAGCAAACTATACACTTGTCCAGCTCTGAAAATGCCTTTAAGCAAGTATTTGAGTATAAACTGCTAAACCACAGGTGATTGACAGAATAATGAATCCCCTAGTCTCTAGATAGTAATGAGTGGTGGAATTTTTTTCAAGTATGTACTGAAACTCTCCGGAGTATGCACATAACCTAATATAAATGAAACCTTGAATGAAAATACTAAAGTCAAGGTGCTACCAGATCAGGCTGGCTGAAGATACTGGCTTCCTGACTTAAAATACACCAAACATTGATGTTATTGTTTTTTTTCCTTTACAAAACTTAATCATGTTCTGCAAAGCTCAAAACAAAAACAAATTTCCTCTACAAAACGACCAAACCAAACATCATGAATAAATATTTGAAGGCATAAAGAACTTGAAACAAAAACTTTTACCAAAATTATTGAATTCTGTATTAAATAATCCAAAAAGGGTTGATATGCTGTAAAACAAATCAATCAAACTGCCAAAGTGTTTAACCGATGTTGTAATAGTAAATGTCAATAATATTAAAAATTAACTCAAGAGTCTGACTATGAGAACAAATCTTGCACATAGAAAAGAGTCCATATTCTTTCAGATGGAGCTTTATAACAATCTGAAATGATATTGAATTCTTTGTATGTAAAGGATCTTTTGTCTCAAGTGGACTCTATTTCGATTCTGAGATGTTAAATTTTATTTAATTTTCTCCCTACATGGTTGCTTGATAACTTCAGTCAAAAGAACCACAAATGTTTTCAGTGAATGATTTTTGCAATGTATTGGTTTATGTTGATAGAAAATGTTTTTGATCGCTTTTTTTTTTCTATTTTAATAATTAGTCCTGGTCACTATTTTTTTTTTTTTTTATTTATTTTTTTTTAAGGAAGTCAGTTTTTACTCTCACTCTGCTACACTACACTGGAAAAACCTTTTATACACAAATGCTGCCAGTTGATCTCAGCAAAGATTTCTGTCTCTGCTTCAGGTTTCTGTGGACGTTTTAGTTGGGTTTTAAATGATTATTGAATATAATAATTCAAGGAAAAACCTATTATGATTTATTTAGTGCGTGTACGAAACCAAAACTCAACCAGAAAGCAGCTCTAGTGTATACATAGTTTTTATAAGTTCTTGAGTGCATACAAGTTTTTTACTAATTGATAGAATTCCGACTGTTTTAGTAATTGACCCATACGAAAATTATCACCAAATTCTATTGGAAAGATCATAAAATGCAATGAAATTGATTTCCCCCCCCCCCTGCTTTTCTTTCAGGTTGAGCAATAATAGCATACTCTCACTCGTGAATCATTTGAATAAATTATTTAAAAACTCATCATTTACTGATGTTATTATTCACACTCTCCCTGACAACTCTTGGTGCTACTAGATCAGGCTGTCTAAAGATAACGATTTCCTGGCCTAAAAGGCATCAAACATTGATAGTTTTTTTTTCTTTCTCTTCGCAAAACTCAATCATGTTCTGCAAAGTCAAAAACAATTTTCCTCTACAAAACAATCAAACCAAACACCATGAATAAATATTTGAAATTGAATTATAAAACTAATTTAAAAAATGACTGGATTTAACATTAAATAATTTGAAAAAGATGCCATAAAAAAACAAACAACCAAACCTAAGGCTGGGTACCTCCACTATTACATAAAGGTAAGCTGATTTGAACCAATGCGACCAGAAGATACACTCCTCAGCTCAAGCTAATGAAACAAATGAATTGTTTTCAGCTAATAATTGACATGGTTACACCTGGCAGACGCACTGACCAACATTCTGATAAAAGCTACAAAACAAATTAGCTAACATTGTGTTTCTCAGTGCACTTTTGATAACTTTCCATGTGACCTTGGAAAAAAAAGTGCCACAATTTTTTTTAGAATAGACAGGTCGCCAATCTCTTTTCATGATAGGAATATGACTAAAAAAAAATTAGTTGCTATTCCTTAACGGTTCTTTCAACTTTTTTTTTTTTTTTTTTTTTTAGTTACCGTTCAAGGTCCAACCAAAGACCATTTGTATGTTTGTGTCGGGTGGACATTGCAACAAACACTTTTAAGGATTGTCAACGATGGTTAAAATTGAGTAGAATTTCATTATATATGAGAATAGATGAACAAGAAATTTTTAACATTTGGCTGGGAAGTAGCCCCAAAGTATCATGTTCCACAGACTAATAATGAAACTTTTGGAAATTTCAGGGTCTATGTAAAATAAAATTAAAAAAGAAAAATAGTGATAATAATACACTAACAGGCATGCCCGGTGTTATCTGAGAATAAACGGAGATATCAATGTACTACTATTCTTGAACCCGAACCCTTATAATATGGTTATTTTTACGTCATTTTCAATTTATAAAGTAAAATATTTTTGTGGTGTTTGTTTATACCAACGCATTTTAGGTGAAATCATTATTACATACTTACATGTCATTACAAAATTTGTATAAATATAAAAAAATTATGAAATCCAGTAGATATGCTAGCTGATTTTTAACAAAAAATCAGCCATAATTACGTTTTGGAATGTGTTTATTTAAAAATGATTTGGTTCCACATTAAAACATACAATAAAAATCAATAATTCGATAAATTCTATTTTTACTTGGAAATATTTTTCTACTGGATTATTTTTTTTGTAAATTTTTGAATGTATAATAATTTCACCATATGTAATTACGTAATGTTTTTTGCTTGAAATGTGTTAGTTTATAAGATCACCAATATAAACAAGCGCAGTTTTTGTTTATGTTTACACACAGGTCCCATGATATAAACACCCAAATACAAAATGTATATCATCATTAGATTCCACATAAATTTTACTTTAAAAAAAGTTGTTTAATCTTTGTATAGGGCTTTGTTATCAATTGCATCCCTCTCCGAAATGCAACATCACAAATACAGCAATTTCCAATTTATAACCTCAAGATAACATTTGAACTATAATTTAAACTAATGACATTGTATATTTCATTTTAAAATTATTTTTTTCCATCTTTAACATGTAAATTTTTCATCTTATTATTAAAGTAGCACAGTCATTTGGTGTTGCTTAGGTTAGAATGTAGGATGGTATCATGAGCCAATCATATTAATGAAAGTTTACTTTAACAGCCACATTGATGTTGTCAGCTAGATATCTTACCTATTATTTAAATATGTTAATACTCTTGAATAAGTAAACTGATGTTTATATATATACTAGCAGTTCAGCCCAGCTTTGCTCGGGCCTTATGTACTTTTCATAACTTGCCCTACATGTGAATACACTTTATGTAAGATTTCAAATGTTTAGACCAAAATTTGTCTGAGTAATTTTGTAGAGACCGCAGAGGTCAATTTTTTTTTTACTTTGACCCCTTAACATATATTTTTTTTTTGTCTCCAATCAAAATACAAAGTTTTACCCATGTCCAAGTTACCTACATTTAAAATTTCAAGTCTTTAGACCCAAAATTGGTAGAGAAATTTGGTAGAATCTGCAATGGTCAACTCTTTCAACTTTGACCTTTAAACAGCCAAATTTTTGCTCCAAAACTGATTAAAATGCTTGCCTTGCATGTCTGAATACCTGTTATGTATAAATTTCAAATGTTTAGACCGCAAAGTTTGATCCATGTCCAAGTAATCTACATTTAAAATTTCAAATGTTTAGACCCAAAATTGGCAGAGGAGTTTGGTAGAGTTTTCAAAGATCAAATCGTTGAACTTTGATCCCTTGACAGCCAAATTTCTGGGCAAAAACTGATTAAAATTTTTTTTCCCAAATCTCAATACCTCTTATGTCAAATCTCAAGTCTCTAGACCGAAAATTGACAGTTATTTGGTAGGGAAATTTACATGCGCGTGCACACACACACATACACATTTTCACTTTTATAGATATATAAATTTCATTAATGTAACATGTCAGAAAGTGTCATTAGTTTTTTTTTTTTTTTTTTTTTCTTTTTCAGGGACATCTAGAGACGCAGAACTATTTGCTTTATGTGGCATACAAATTGTGCATATGTAACGACTTAAAGTAGACATCTTAGTATGTTTTCATTAAATCTTTGTCTATTAACCTAGCAGAGTTACCCAGTGTTGCCCACATTAAAATGTAAGATAGCATCATATGCAACATCCTATTAAGGAGTTTACATTTTTAATTATTACTTGATAAGTTTAAAAAGGTTCTATCAACATAGATGACTTAGATATGGTGACATGTAGATATTCGGCTTGTAGAAGATAACAAATTCTATACTATTTGCATTGTCTTTTCTAAAGAATTTAATACGTATATGAATTTCATCAAAATAGCATATTTAAAGTTTTTTAAAATGGTTTGCTCTCATCGCCTCCTAATGGGTACACTTAGAGATTTGGAACACTTCCATTATCTGCCCTGGTGAATTTTAAGAATATTCTTTTAAACTATATGTAGATTTTCTAATCTTTTTTTCTACAGGAAAAGTATGTACACACACATTGAGTTTTATATGGAGATTACATAGTGGTTTAGCATATATATATTTTACTTTTTTGTTATGGACATGGTTTCATTAACATTGGTTATAGCAGATGGAAAGGTAAGAGAAATGAAATATTTCTCCTGCCTCTCTTTTTTCATATATAAATGAAAGTATAAGAAAAATGATAAATTGTACATGTATAAGAAACTAGAACAAATTAGTTTGAGATATTTTGTAACTTTATTTTTTCTTTAATTACATTTGGTAGTAAAAATCTTCATCTCTTTTTGTATTTTTTGTACATTTAGTAGTATTTACTATTATCTGCTGTATTTGCTGCTGAGGCTAAGGATTTTTGAAAAATATATTGACCATGATAAAGTATATATTAATCAAATTAAATTTTATTTCTAACAACATTGACCAATATTCGACAGCCAAAGATGACTAGTCAGAATCAAATATTGGTTTTGTAGGATAAAAATTAAGAAATGAACTTTATTTTATTCTATAGAAAAAAAATGTACAGAATTCCACATAATAAATATGACTGAATGCATATTTGGATTATTCGGACTACTGTTATCGTTAGTGTTATTTTCAGTGTTTTGGATGATGTACTCTCCAACCCACTTCATGTGTATCTTGTTGAACTCTGGGAAACTTTTTGTCAAACTTAGGAATCTGTATGGAATTTCAGACAGAACCCCTTATTTAATTAATGAGGGTAGTACACTCTGAAAGTTTTAAGTAATTCACAATTGTATTCTTAGTATTGCCCGCACTGGGGATTGAACTTTGAATCTCCAGAAGAATGTCACTTAGTAATTGTACTAAGAACTTTATTACACTACATGTCCTAGCAGATAATCCTCGCCTTAAACCTATACTTGTTATTAGATTAGTCTTACTACTTATCAGTATAGATCATTCTTTATTACTACATATTACCATATATATTTAACATGAATATTTTTAAATTGAAAAAAAAAAAAAAAATCCTCTAATTAGTGGAATAAGTTGATTTCTCTGGAGTGAAAGAAAGTTCAATTTGTAATTACAAATATGTATTTACGAACATTGGATGAGGGATGGATAAATCCTCCAGGGTCACAGGGCACTGCGTTATTTCATTCCATGTGTCCTGGACAAGATTAGCATGGCGGTGCCCATTCCTCTCCAGGCTTAAAAGCACATACAGCACCTAACATTACCAAATGGTCACCCATTTTAGTACTAACTTGGCTCAACGTCTTAACTTTGGTGATCTAATGAGAACTGGTATTGTCAACATGATTATGCCATATATAACCCCATATTATATACATCAAGACGGTCGAATAGTTCCAGTAAGTATTTTTTAAATATTTAAAACTTAACTAATGCTTTTTTTTTTCCTTTCAGAAAAGCCTACCAAAAACAGGTTACAGCAAATATCCGAAATGCAGGCCGAGAATTACGAAGAATGGCTGATGTATTTGAAAACTCGTATGAAAGAAGACAGGTGAAAGCTGAAGCACAAAAGGTGAGATTGCTATCTGTGATTCTTTTTGCTTTCTTTTTGGGGTCTTTTCTTTTTTTTTTCTTTTTTTTTTCTTTTTCTTTTTTTTCTTTTTTTTTCTTTTTTTTTCTTTTCTTTTTTTTTTTGTCTTTTAGCTTTTTTGCTTACAATTTCTCTTGGAAGATTAGTGAATATTAGTCATAAGAATGTTATATAAAGGAAATTTAAAATTATGAAAGGCAATATAATACAAAGGTATAACTGATAGACAAAACTGAAGCAAATTAAGATATGTTGAAATAGGCTTTGTAGTTTCACACATACACATATATATATTGCTGATTTTATAACAAGTTAGAAAAGCATTTCCTCCAAGGCATGAAAATTGTTAAACAAAATGTTTTTACTATAGGCTTTAAAAATAAAGATACACGATTCAATTTGAAATTTATTTATCTTTAAGGTGCACTCTTATAAATTTTTATAAAGGTATAAAAATTTCATTTAAATTGAATTAAAAAAAATTACCTTGGATTTATTTTATGTAATGTACATTCTGTTGTACTTTAAAAAAAAAATCATTGAAAATTTTATATCTATATCATTAATTGCTAGATGAAAGATAATGTTTTTAAATTGCAACAAAATGTACATTACATAAAATAAATCCAAGGTAATTTTTTGATTCAATTTAAATGAAATTTTTATACCTTTGTAAAAAAATTATAAGAGTGCACTTTGAAGATAAATAAATTTCAAATTGAATCTTGTACCTTTATTTTTAAAGCCTATAGTAAAAACATTTTGTTTAACAATGTTCATGCCTTGGATGAAATGCTTTTCTAACTTGTATTTTATTTTATTTTTTTTAAGATTATATTTTAAAACTCTCCTTCTCTCTATTTCAATTTGTATTTCTCCTCACACCACAACTCATTTTTTGCAACACCCTCTTTGTAATACAGGTCTGAATAATGAGAAAATCTGAATTTTTTAAAATAACTTTTTTAGATTACATTTTTTTAATTTCTTTCCGAATAGAAAATCTTTAAAATTTAATAAGGAACATATTTCATATAGGTTTCATTAACAAATATTCAGTACATAATGAGAAAAATAGATGAAAATTTCAAAAGGACTGTATAACTGGTTATGGTCAATAGTAGTCCTCGCCAGCGAAAGTCTTTGTTATTGTTATTCAATTATTTAAAACATTTTGTCCTGTTCTTTCGCGCGAGGACTAATAACTGTAATATGCATGTTTAAAACTCAAAACATCTCACAAAAGGATATTTGCCGAAATATTACTATAAAGATCTTCCACCTGACCATGCTACTGCAAGTAACAATATATGTAAAATATTAAAAAAAAATATTGTACTAATAAATGTAAATCTGCATGGCTTGTTCCACCATTATGGCTTAATTGCCTTCAGTTTGTGTCAATCCGTTACACCTTCACATTGCATTGCCTTCTCTAAATTTAAATTTCCTGTATATACATGCTAAACAATGCTTCACGTGAACTACATTAACCTCTTATAAGAGTGTTAGTTTTTCTGTGTGTCTAAGACATTAGAATAGTTTGCTTGAGAACAATATGACCCAACAAGAACCAGGTGAAAAACTGTACACATGGTTATACAGGATTTGTTGGAGATACTGGGTGTTGAACATTATCGATCGGATGATCTTTCTTCTTTCTATCTGAATGAAATTTAATCATGTTTTGAAATAAGTAAAACACACTCTAGGAGTTGTAAGTAGACAGTTAATACTTCATTTGAGATTTTATATACATGGTGAGTGAATAGAGCAAAAAACCTTTACTTGTTTTGTTCTACAAGCCAGTATTAATTTTTATGTTTGATTTCATTCTGTGAACACTTTTAGGATTTAGCAATTTAAAAAAACTATTCTGTTGCATTATCTCTCATTCTTTTATATATATGTATATTCGCCTGGGTGCCCGAATGTTACGCAGTGTGTCTTGAGAAAAAAAAAGTAGTAGTAGGCAGGCAGGCTCAAACTCTTATCACAAAGGAGGAAAAGAATGTGAAAAAAAAAAACGTGACGTGTTTGCTGTTGTGCCCATCCTCAAACCGGAAATGGCGTAGGTTTAAATTAAGGCTAGACTATCTGAAAGAGACGATGACTTTCAAAAATATATGCGAAAAAAAGCTACCCCTCCCTGTAGAAAAGTGCCCAGTTGAGGGTGAAGGAATTAATATTTTTGCCCAATTTTTCGATATTTGTCGTCTGAAGGATCGAGCTTCAAAATGATACCGCTCTCATGAAAATTTGTCGCCTCCATCAAGTTTTAGGCATGCATACATGCATGCATTTAAACACAGGTGAGATTTATATTATAGACTAGCGAAGGGTACCCAGTGTTGCCTGGGTGTTTGGAGGCATGTGTGGGGAGGAGGTTAAAAAAAAAAAGTAAGTATGAGGATCGAACCCGAACCGTTGAGGCAAAGTTGTAAATTAAAGTGTGAAAAAAAAGTGCAACGTTAACCATTGCCCCACCGCGAGATGCTAACGGAAACACGTTTGAATTTATTTAATTACTTGGATTTGGCAGGTGCCCGTTTTAATGAGTTAATGAGGTCAAGTTTGACTGCAGGATAGTATTTACTGCTTTATCTTCCCGAAATCGAGCAAATTAAATAGACAGGCGAGCTTCGTTGTTAACTGAGATATTACAATTTATGTGATATAAAAAGTTTTAAAAAGTTGTGAAACGAGCGACCGCTTCTCTAAAGAAGCCTTTTGTAGACATACAGAAAAAGTGAACACACACACATACATGCATACATTTTCGCTTTTATATTTATAGATGGCCTATTAACATTGACACACCGGTTCTCATCAGATTCACTGAAGTTAAGCAATGTTGAGCCTGGTTAGTACCAGATGGGCGACCATTTGGGAATGCTAGGCACTGTATGTGCTCTCTGCTTATCTCAGCATTTGCTTCCAGTCGTCCTGTACACTTCACTTGCCACTGGTATTTAACAATGTTGACTTAGGAGAGGTGTGATTGGAGATTGCGCACCTCCTGCCACAAAAATTTCACATGCAGGCACCCCTTCGTGGATATCCATAGTCTGTCAAAGACTGAGGGAACCTATAGATATATACAGGGTGGGCATAAATAATGCCTCATTTTTTTTTTTTTTTTACAATCATTTTTCTTTAACTATTTTAATGCATCATATTAATTTCTCAATCTACTGTAATACATTTTTGTCCAATAAAATTTAACAAACAGTATTAATCATTTCCACACCATATATAATTAGGCATTAGAAAAATAAAAATATAATTATGCTACATCTTACAGAATTACAGTAGAACCCCGGGATACGTAGCCCTAGGATTTTTTTTTTTTTTTTTCACGTTACGATGTGGAATACGATCTTTTTCCAGACCCTGGTTACGGTATTTGCCCCACCTTACAGTGTTATGTTATTTGATTATATACATGTGTATTATATACTGTACTGTATTTTATTACTAATTTTTAATGCCGTATCCCGGGGTTCTACTGTATACCGCTATTACAAAAACTTTTTTTTTTTTTTTCACTTCAAACAAAACACATAGCCACTGGAGAATATGGAGCTACTGTGATAGGGATTTATAGAGGCGATCTAGATGGGAAGTTGGGGAGCAAGATGTTATCATTACGTTTAAATTTCTGCATGTTGGTATTGTTAAATAGGAAGCTGGAAGGAAATTACAAAGGCAAGATTGTGAATCAATTATCTAAGAGTTAACTGTTGTTGAAATACAACCATCTGATTCACTTAACACATACCATTGGCTTGACCTTTGGGACAAGATCAAAGTCTAGTATCTGTTCTTCAGATGCTGCACTTCAATTTCTTGTTCTGTCAGTGGAGACGAAATCCTTCATGACTGAGACAATTTTTATTTTTGTTCCTTTTCTCCACAAACGACCCTGGTGTCTAACTCTGTCCCGGGGGGGGGCATTGTAAATAGGTACACATAACTATGTAAGTCCTTGAGGGTCACTTATACCGCACTCTGTATATGGTTTTCAATCAAAATTCTATTTTCAGAAACATACAGACAGCACAACTATAATATAATTTCCTTTCAATTTCTTTCTTTTATTTTCACTTTTTCCTCATTACTTTTTCCCCCAATTTTCGGTGCTCCTTGCTTTTTGGACCCAAAATGGCAAAATTGAAATCAAATCTGCACATGTGATGAAAATACCCAGGAAACTGAAGGAAAATGCATACCCATGTTCCTCACAAATGTGTTTCTTCTGCTTTTCATGGATCATATGGGGGTGGGGGGTATTTTTAGTTTAATTTTATTTTATTTAAATTTTAAAGACTCTAAACATGCAAATAAGAATATCCATTAAATTTTAACTGCTTAAAATTTATAAAAAAAATTTTTTAAACTTAAATTCTATTTAAATTCAATCTTATTTATTGTACTTGATTTCTAATTTGTTTTAGTTTAAAATGTTAAATAAAATTTTATCTTTTTTTAAAAAAAGATGTTCTTTTTTAGTTTTTGGAATAATTATACATAAATAAAAACAAAATGATTTATTTTTCTTTGGTATAGATTCGTTTTAAATTTAAAACTAATCTATACCAAGAAAAATAGTTATTTTTATTTGTTTGTTGAATTCAGTAAAATATGCACAAAAAAGAAATGGTCAGCCTCCTTTTGTTTTTCATCTTTATTCCCATCAATGCAAGGAGAATCTAACTCGTTTTGTTTTCTTTTGTTCAATTAATATATATTTTTTTTACTTGTATCAAATTGAAATCCTTTTCTTTACACTGCTATTCTGGCCACCCTATAATATCTACACTCCTATAAATTCGTTTTTCTTTTTATGTGTACTGATATTCATATTAAAAATCCTCTTTTCTATTCATTTAAAAAGAAAATCCAATTTTCTTATATATGGGTTGTGGAATTGCATTCACTAGCAAAAGATCTAGCTAATTTGCATATTCTTTTAAACATTCATTTTAATTAATTCCCTATTAGTTTTTATGCTTCTAAAGCACTTAAAATGAAACTTAATTATGCTAATTTGTATACTAATTAGTTTAATGTACTTGAAAACAATTTTGATCTGTACAAAATTTCCTTTAATTTCATATACTACCAGCCATATTTTGTTAATTTCTTTGAATTGTGTCATAGTAACCATTTTGGATTTCCCGGTCGCCATCTTGGATTTTTCTTGATGTTATAATGGCAAGTGATAATGTCCATCAGAATAATACTTCCTATGATAAAGCCTTACTTATCATTTTTCTTAGCTGTTTCTATGATGTTTCTATTTAAATCTGTTAAAATGAAACTGGAATATGCTAATTAGTCCATAAGTTACACAGTGAGATGGTTGTAAATAACGCCAACTGAACTTTCATGGTATATGTTTAAAATTTCATGAATATCTTCAAAAAAAACATCTGAAGATACAACTGTTTAAAGATGGGTTAGTCTATAAATTTATGCAAGTTTCCTACCATTTTCAGTCACAAGCTTATATGCATTTGAATAGGACTGACTTAAGGCAAAATGTCCAGTGAACCACACACTTTTTGGTACTTTGAATAGTTATAACTCCAGTTCTAATAGGCTTATTTAAAAAAAAACTAAAAATATTTCTTTGCTTTTTTTTATTTTTTTATTTTTTTTTAGCTCTTTTCAATAATGCTTGATTTCAGTTTATTCGATCTAAAGAAAAAAAAAATGGTATGGTATTACTAGTATAAATTCTTTCCAGCAAAGCTGGTCAGGACAACTAATACACACACATATGAATTACTTATGAGACCCTATCCTCGAGTGGCTTTGGTCTTTCTGTACAGGAGTTTGTCAGTGCAACCTGACATGTGGATATTTCATTCTACAAGTAAACTCTGACCAACTATTCAAAATAGCATAGTATTCGAAAACTAAATTAGATCTCAACACAGCTATACACTGGCTCAAATAAGGAATGGTGCACCTTCTCTAAGTGATGTTATTTCAAGTAACACTAAGTTCGATACTCCACCCGACTAGATGAATTCTTGTCCTGTAGTCTGGTAAGACCAAAAGAATATGCTATAACAAAGTTAATTTGTCAGTTGAGGAGACGAGCATTAATACTATTCGTTTTATGAACTCAATGTTTGAGACGTAAAGTAGGCCTTTAATGGAACACTTAAATATCTTTGTATCTTATAAAGATCAAGTGTTAACTCCAGGAAGTGACCACTTGATTTCTAAGAACTTACACTGAAGTCAACTGGAAAAAAAAATGTATGTATGTATACGCACACACATAGTGATTCACCCCCCCCCCTATTTCTTTGACTACTATAGCTTTCTATTGAAAAGCTGCATATGCGAATATGCCACTTAAGCCAATTGTTGGTGCATATTTTTTTTTTTTTAAATATGCCTTTGTCTTATGTTTGCTTTCAATAACTTTTATACTTTTTTTGACATTTGACATAATAGCTTCTAAGATGCAGGAAGACAATTGTTCACTCTCACACTTGGATCTATTACTACTGCCACCTGTATGTGCTACAATGTTTTCTTTATAGGATAACTTTTTTTTTTTTTTTTTTTCTTTTTTTTTTTTTTTTTCATAGTACTGTTTTTTAATTTTTTTGAATCTTGCTATTATCTGTTAGTTACACTATATTTTCTACCTAAATGTGGGATGCACGCTTCAATTATATTTTATTTTATTATTTTTTGCATCTTGTTGAACTTTGGCAATCTTTGGAATTCGAAAGTGAACCTATTATTTAATCCATGGGGACAGATTTTTTTTTTTTTTCCGGGTAGAAATCTTAAATTTTCATTATAGTCTTCATATTGCATGTAATAAAGATTAAACCTTCAATCTCTGTGTGACCATCACTTACAATTATTACTTGGCACTTTATCCGTTGTATCATGAGTCTCTGTTGTGAAAATAACACAAGATGAGAATACTTTGAATAATACAAATTATCGATCATCTCAACAATTCTAAAAGATGAAGAAAAAAAAAAAAGAATCTTCTGACTATTGCATTTTAGCTTCCCTATGAACATATAAACCATTATACACCCGTCTAGTTGATGTGAAACAAGGATTAAAGACAGTCATATATCAGAGAAACAATTTCTATATGCATGAGAGAGAGAGAAAGATGGATAAACCATCTCACTACACTTTTCTGCACTCTGTGTCCTTCCTCTTGGAAATCTCACCAGCTAAGAAAGCTTTGAGAAATCGTGTTTCATAACTCCCGTCTGGTGTCACCTTTGACCCTTTAACTTTTCCATTCAAACACTGCCCTCATTATATAACCTGACTCGTCTTCATAAGTCTTTCTGTTTATCCTTATTCATACCATTAAGAGAGAGGTTTACGACTATTCCATTTTTTTTTTTTCTGAAATCAAGGGCACATTGAAACTTATCCAAAGTGCACTGAACAACACCTCATTAGTTAATTTGTGTTGTAACGTTTATCCAAAAGTTGGTCAGCTCGTGTGACAGGTATAACCATGTTGATTTTGCTGAACGTTATTTTTAATCATGTCAGCCTTGCATTTTCTTTTAATGGATAAACTAAAATGTTAACATTTCTCCAGTGTAATTGATGCAACCAAGTTTCATTTTAGAGGGAAAAGCTAACAAAAGTGCTTAGATTTATTAAGGGTGTTGAGAAGAGGAGATAGGTTTAAAGGAAACTTTAAAAATATGTCAAGCGGGATTAAATGATATAATCAAAGAAAACTATCGAAAATAAGATTTTGTTTTAACAATACTAACCAATATGTGGCAGAAATAACTAATTAAAAAGGTTTATATATATATATATATATATATATATATATATATATATATATATACTAGGCATTTTAGCCTGTTAAAAATGGGGAAACATTTATAACCCATTGACTTAGAATTAGTGCTTTATGCCAAATTGATGCTTAAATATGGTTAAACTTGTGTTAATTTTTGTATTAAATACTAATACTTATAATCCCTATTAATCAAATAGGTACCATAGTAAAAGTTCATTGCACTTTATAACAAAGGTCCATAAAAAATCTCAAATAGATTGGCCCAGTAATTTCTGAGAAAAGGCAGAACAGACAGACAAAAAAATATAGATCCTTTGTTACCAAAGATATCTAGCTCATGTAGAAAACTAGCTTTACTTTATATGTAAAATTGTATGCATTTGTTATCTACACAATATTTCACTGACCCTAATCAGATAAAGATTTTTTTTTGTGCTTCACTGATCTTAAACATGGCTATGTCCACCATTTTTCTTTTTTTTTTTCTTAAATCAGCTGAAAACAAGTAATGTGTTGAGAAATATCAGATATTATCGTCGATGATCCTTGTTGATAAAAAAAAATCTAGGTCTCTGTGTCAACTACCTACGTAATATATTTTCTAGTATCAAGGTTGGAGAATACATTATTTCTTGTATCTGTGTGCCTATTTGCTTATCTCTCAACGAGAGCAGTTAAATACAAGGTCTGTTTTTTAATGTGAGGGAAATCCAACTCTGCTGTAAAAGGGGCACTCCGGAGTGTGACAGAAAAATTGCCTCAATTTGAGATTTCTATCTCATTGACAGAAATTGAAGTGTAATATCAGAACAGATACTGCACTTTGCTCCTAACTGTAAGGCCAAGGATCTGTCTATGTATCTAAAAGCTATACAGTTTGCCATAACACATATTAACATAGATGGAAACCAGTTTAAAATAGAAACGCAAAAAAAATGGTGTTCAGCAACAATAGGCAATGGATGAAGAAACAAAACTATTTTGCATGGTTATGGGGTCATGCAACAGAATTATAGGAATAATACATGGATCAAATTATACTACAAAAATGGAACCTTTCACAGTGCAAGGATGATGAGGTAATATATTAAAAAAAAAATGTTCAAAAACTAATACACAAATCCACACCAACTAAAAAGAAATTGACTTAGATGTAATCTTAAATTTGAATAAAGGTAATTGCAAAACAAAAGCAAATAACAAAATTATGTGCATAAACCTATCTAACCACCTAAAATTAACCATATGCTCAACATAATAAGCAGAAGACTGTCTATTCATGTGACATCCAAACCTTATGGGGGGGGGGGTAAATAAAGATACTTTTTAGACTGTCATGTGAACATCTGGGGTGATATATCTACGATTAGTAGCTGTCTATTAGGGTTGAAAACATGAATCTGCAATCCATTGCTGTAATGTTGCATTCATGTATTTTGATGAACTAGTAGCCCTTGTGCCCCCTGAACATACTCTCAACTAACTCAGCAGATGGAAAAATCCTAGTCCTTCACGTTAGAGGTTCCTGAATGCCAGAAAACTTTCTACTCTAATCGTTTCTTCCCTTAAACTGCTAGACTTTAAAATTCCTTCCATCTTTCTTGCTTCCTTGATTGTGCTAATATGCATAATTCAAATGTAATACAAACAAACATCTCACTGCCTAACTTCCTACATCCAGTAGGTATAGTCCTAAATAGTAGCTCTTTACATTCAAGTGGTAATATCTGGTTTGAGGTGAACTTTAAAAAAAAGGATTTTTTTAAATTTTTTTTTTCTTTTTTTTTTTTTTTTTTTTTTTTTTTTTTTTTGTTGTCCTCATCTTCATAGTTATTGTTTCATCACATTTTAATCAACTTGTTTTCTGGCTCTCTTCAAGTGATTAACTTTGATTGGATAAGAATGTTGAGTCTTGTAACTGTATCCCCAGTAATTACTGCCTTCCATAGTTGCTTCATCACATTTTGGCCAACTAATCCTCTGATCTGCTTGGGTAGGATTGAAATTATCTTCAATGCTCACCTAGAATCGTAGAGACCCGGCACCTTTATCCATTACGCAAGAAGGGCAATCAAGATTAACTTTTATGGTCTTATAAATCCAATATTGTGTGTTCTTATCTGGCCTTCCATTGTCGGGTCCATACCAAATTGTATTTTTTTTTTTTTTTTAATCCTTCATAATTTGTGTATTCATTTTTTTGTGCACATTTGTGTTCATCATCATAGTTGTTTCACCAAGTTTCAGCCAACTCCTCCTCTGGCTTTCTTTGGGTGATTAATCATGATCAGACAGGAATACTACCATTCCAGGTGAGCATTAATAATGGTTTCAATCTTACTCAAGCAGGCCAGCGGATTAGTTGGCCAAAATGTTGTGACAATAAATCTGAAGATGAGAACAAAAATCCACAAAAGATTGAATACAGAAACAAAATATAGTTCAACCCGTCATAAAACAAAAATTTAAAAACAAATATAAGAATCAATTTACCAAGACTTAATACATAAGCACTATGCCAGCACAAATTGATTACATAAAATCTTTTTATATAAATGCTCTAAAGATCAACATAAAATTATTGCTAAAATAATGAAGTCGAAACAAAATCATGCAATTGTAGAAACAAGGTTAGATGGCCATTAAATGGAAATTGCAAAATAAAAACATGAAGCAGTAAATAAAACACAAATTGAAAAAAACATACCTTCAAAATTAAGTAAACCACATGATCACACTAAAAAATGAAATATGTAATAGCACCACACTTTTAAAATTCATGTAGAAAAATTAACTTGCAAAATCCTGATACCTACAACAGAATGGAGAATAATTCTGGGAAAAGTACTGTACAGCAGAACAAAAAATTCTAACTTGTACATCATTAGAAAAACTTAATATGAAAATTGAACTCTTATCAAAATGCAAACATGAAAAAAATTCAGATATATAACAATAACAAACACCATAATATTATAGAAAGTAATTAAAACCAATAAAAATACATGCAAATTAGAATGTAAACTATACTATTATTTAATACTAGTATTAAGATAAATGAACGGATAAGTTACGATTTCACTCCCAAACATAGAAATAGTGTTGTATAATTAAACTTTTGTAAAAAAGAACACATTCAACATATAAAAAATATAGTTGCATTTCAACCTTGTATCATATATGCAAAAAAACAAAAATTATTAAAAAATACACATTAACGTTCACAATTTAATTCATAGTTTAACTGCTTGTTCTTGTATGCGTCATTCCACGATCTTTCTAGACTGAGGACTTGCTGTCTGAAATCAAAGCTCCTTATTTACACTTCTTTCAAAAGAACTTGGTGAGCTCTAAAACTGAAGACAAGATTTATTCAATTTGACCGTTGGGCTGGAAACATTTAATCATATTTTGCCAGTCCATCTCAATTTTTATGTTCATGTGTTGCATGCTCCCAGTCTCTTCTACTTTCTCTTGACGTTATAACTGTGAGGTCATATTCCTCTATTAATTTCCACAGTCCAGTAATTTCCATCTAAGTTTCAGCAAGTTGACTCTAACTGAACTTTAATTTTCTGTTATTTTCAACTAATCATTTTATATACTATTGAGTTTACTCGCTCAATATCTAACAATATAAGTAAGCAGTGTTGATGCCTAATTGCATTTTAATCTTTTTTTTTTGGGGGGGGGGGTTACCTCTTAAATTTAGTACACCTTTCAGAGAAATGATTTTGTGCAACTTTGAAAATATTCAAATTAACAGAAATCAAATTACAATTTAATTTAACTGAAATAAAAATTGTAATTTGCATTTTCAAGTTTTGAAAATATAAGTAAAAGAATTAATCACTGGTGTCAAGATTTTTCAAAATTTGTTTTAAACTTTTAGCTTATTTATTTTTAAATTTGATATAGATTTGATTAATAAATTAGATAATTGTAATTTCCATCAAGGAATATCAGCATGATGCAAACTCTTAATATGTAAACAAACAAAACCACTTATAATTAGCAGTCATAATAGTCTTGTTTACTCCTGCTCCTCTCTTTAAAATGGTCTAGAGGTGAACGCCTTCTGAAAGAGTGGTAATAGGGTTTATGTGGTTGGATTGTTGCTGCTACTCTCTTTGTATTAGTAAGAAATGATTATATCCTAAAGAATAGGGTAAGCTAAAATTTTTCCATTATAATTTATTCAAAACGGATTCTAATTGTGATAAGAATCATCTCGATAGTGGGGCAAATGTTAATAATGACCGCAAAATTTAAATTGAAGCTCGATAAAAATGTGTAATAGATCTACAGATCTGCAGTGAAATCGACTGTACTTTATTTATAAGATATATATAGAAAGAGATTGGTTATAAAAATACTTGACCTACATTTCAAGAACAAGTATTAGTTTGCTTTATTTTCTTTATAATTTTGTTTGTTTTTTTGTTTTTTTTTCTTTTCTCCCAAAGTTCCTGTTTGTGCTAAAATTACAATGATTTGGGATTGGTTTGAAGATATTTTTGGTTGATCTTTGCATTGTAAGTAGTTACAAACATAAGTTGCAATCAAGCTTAGCCATGAACCACACACAAGCAATTTCATAATGCATGTTTCTTATGCATCTTTCTCCTTTCTCTCTCTCCCCATGTAATCTAATAATACATGTATTGTTACCATTTTGAATTTAGATGTGTATATAAATAGCCGTTTTTTTTTTTTTTTTGTTTTTGTTTTTTTGTTTTTGTAACACTAAGGGAGATAATTCATTTGGTGTAACAGCTGATTTGAAAAGAATAGTAATCATAAAAATTGGGAGCAGATTCTTGTGTGCATCTTTTTTTAGTTTCTATCTTTTATGAAATTATTTAATATTTAACATTAAGCATTTTTCCCCCTAGTGAACAAATAAACTATATGTATGATGGGCACTGTCTGGCAGATATAAATTAAGAGGTAGTAAACTAGTGTTTCTGTCGTTCCAAAACTCTGGATCATCTGTCTTTATTAGGTATTAATTCTCTTCATTCTCAGGACAATTGTTTAGTGGCTCAGAGGTAGAGGCTTAGCAAATGGAGTCAAATGTGTCTTCATGACTGGGTTTGAATCTCCTGGCCGGCAAAAATTGTCATACACCAATGAAGTACTAGTGTCTGAGATAAAAAGGAACAATTATTTAATTATAAATATATGTAAAGGAATTTAAATTTAAAAAAAAAAAAAATTCTGATTTATTGAATCAGATATTCAAAATGGAATGTTTTTCTCTTAATCCATAGTTTGGAAAATTTATACTTTTCTCTTCAAAGGAAATGACTAGAAAAGTAGAGTAAAGAACTTTACTAGTTGATCTAAAAATGAAAAATGTAGTAGTGAAAACAATAGGTCATAAGGAACATATAGTTTGATACAATCCGATCAATTTTTTTTTTTTTTTTTTTACAAATTCATGCGGTAAACTGAGATTTTTTTTTTTTACCAGTTCAAAGCCTTGATTTGCACTTAGTGCTTTATGCCTCATGTGGTAGAGCTGAATATTATTTAAAAATTTGTTTTGAATTTATAAATTCAAAACCACTTGTGTATATGTGTATATAATTTAATATGGTATTTCAAGTTCAACAGGTGTAAAGTCAATTTCAATGATATTTGTTTGGAAAGAGATCAATTCATCTTACTTTATCCAACTATGGATGACATGGTAGTATAGACTGTAAAGTCTTGCTAGAATAACTAGTTTAGATTGAGAAAACTAAGTAGATCTCTGACAAGTATTTTACATGTACATATTTTACTTTACTGGTGGAAAATAACTTTTTTATTTAATGGAAATTGCTCCAGACAGGGCATGAAGCCACTTCATATAAGTATTTAAAAAAAAAAAAATAATAATACAACGATAAGTGCTAGATTCTGACTGAGAAAACAATTCTTTTGTCAGAAACATTACTTATGAAATGTGAGGACTAAAGGATAAAATAATGGAGGCAATAGTTACAAGGCTGCTGAAAGTAAAACTCAATGTCTACTTTGTACTCTGCTAATTTAAAAAAAAAAGCGTAGCAATATAACTTATTGCATCGAGTAGAAATACAGGGTGACCCCCCAAAAAAAACGGGCCCCAATTCTAATTATGCCCCGTTTTTAGTGTTTTGTCCGAATGAAATGAAACTTTGGTCATAACTAGTTTATTATATTCAAAACATCACATCAAAACACTAGGGTCTTTGGCCTTTTTTTCTCCGTTGACTGAAAAATGCTCAGAAAAACAATTGAATGTCCTGTTTTTTTTGTTTTTTTTTTGGTTACTCTGTATTAAAATCTTGATGAATACTTTATATTAGTTTATTTTTATGTGTTAAGACATTCAAATCCAAACCTTGATAATATCACTGTTAGTCAGATAGAATTATGTGGATGACACGCGTGCGATATTGACTTTTGAGAAAATAAAAACAAGACTGAAATACAGAAAACTGCAACTCTGTACTCTATTTGATAGTCTAATATTTGGTTGGACCTTTAGAAACATGTATTAATATATCATGTTTATTTTTTCTCCTCCTATTGAAGAGTGATAATTTTCTGAGAACCTTCCCCATCTATCAATGATCACGAAATGTGAAAGGGGATTTGTACATTTCTTTAAAGAAATGCTATGAGCTACAGTCGTTTTTATTTATTTTTTTTTTTCATGAATTTATAGTTTGACTAACTGAGCATCAAAATATGTTTTGTATGTTAGAGTTGGTGATAGAAGAAAAAAGCTTAATGTGCTTCTAAATATCCGTTCCAATTAATGGACTGTGATTGATAAAGTAGGTTTCAGTTAATCATTTTGATATCACATTTGTCTACACATGAAGCATGGGAAAATCATCAGCATCGTGTGTGTGTGTGTGTGTGTGTGTGTGTGTGTGTGTGTGTGTGTGTGTGTGAACATTATTGGCTATATATGTGCATACATGTTTCAGCTGTGATTTATTTCAAAATCCAGCATCATCAGTCCACTAGAAAAATCACACCTGTATATACATATATAGCCAATGTTTTCTATAAATTATACAATAATACTGCTATACTTGTTATTGTGCATTATTTTATAAACACAGGAATATTTTTGAATTGACATCTGGGGAACCACAGCAATACAATCATATATAAATTAAATGTATTTATAAGTTCAACATAATAAAATGTCTAGATTTCCCAACATTTATTTCAAGTGCTCAGTATCAAATTTTGAATGGCTACATAACTACAATTAATATGATCATCAACTTAAATCCATTAAGTTCATTTTTTGCTAATATTTTTATATTTTCTTTTTAAGTCTCTTAAAAATGTTTTAAGTCTCATTTGTTTTTATAGAAACAAAAATAGAAATGAAACTCTTCAAAGGAAGTTGGTCTTAAAAATATTAGCAAATGATCAAATTAATTGCATGGCTTGAAGAAATATTAATGCATTTGTGTAGCTATTCAGAATTCTGCTGTTTACATAGGGAGAGAGAGAGAGACCTACAGGCCTTTTTAAAAGCTTTTGTTAAATTATCATATACAGCATGAACACAGACCCAATATTTTCATAAAATCAAGGTTGATTTTGATTCTATGCAGTCCTTCAAATGTTGCATTTTGTTTTGTTTGAAAAAGAATTATTCTGATTGGAGACACCAATGTTGTAGAGTTTGAATTTTTAGAATCTTCTAAGTCGAACCTTATACCTTTAACTCAGCAACCCTTGAAGGCACCATTCCATGAAGAGTGACTTTCACCTTCTTGAATACGTCTGCCTGAATTGATGTGACTCAACTCAACTGATCCAGGATACTTAAAAGCAAGTTTTAGTTGAAATTTGTGCAAAAGAAAATGGAACAATCACATTTGAAAATTTAACATTTTTAAGTGTCCTATTTTCTTGCCTCTCCACAAGGGCATAGTTAGAGACAAGATCGGTTTTTAATGAGAGAAAATCCATCTCTCCAGAAAGAGGCATTTTAGATTGGGACAAAAATAAAAATGGAACAAGTGATGTGAATAAGACACTGCACCATGTCACAAGTTGATTGCAAAGATGGCAAAACTAACTAAATTGCACTTCAAATTGCTTCTGCACTGATCCTATTCTCAAGATCTAGGCCCCCAATAACTGTTTGTTTTCAGACCTCAAAAGAATGCTTCAGGAGAAGAGATTTGGCTCCGTGATATCAGAAAATGATGTATATTTTGAATCCAAACACAAATTGCTCTACAAAAAAAAACATCAACTCATTAGAGAAGTGTTGGAATTAGTGTATTATGCTAGGATTCTGTTTTTGGACAGTCGAATTTTTAAAGAAAGTTATTGTTTTATTAGTTAGGCCCGGGACTTATTGAGTGCCATGTTATATATTACTTGAAAATGGATGACATCACAAATTAGTTTTTTGTTCGTTTTTTTTTTTTTTCAACAGCTACCATTGATTTGTTTTGATATCAACCATAAATACTTGTAAAAACATGATCAACTGTCAAAATTAAGAAATTATATATTTAATATATAGAACAAATACTGACCCAATCGGTCATGAGTTGTCTAATTAAAACTATTCACACTATATTTCCCACCATACAAGACATAGTGAAAGAAAATGCTTATCAAAAAAAGGCATGCTTAGATGTCTCGTACGAACAAGTTCAGCCAAACTGAAGAAACCCTTGTACAAATTTACCTCCACATCATAAGATGCAGATAATTTTCTTTTATGCCATCAGAAATGATTTATATATGAAAAATTGAATTACTAATATTTTATGATTTTATATATTTTAATAAATATATCTAGAATCTAGATAGTATAAACACGTACAGTGTTTTTTTTTTTCCTCCGTCCATCGTTTTTGACAAATAATGTGAACTCCTCATATTGGATGTGTTGTCCAGACCAAATTGACTTTCTTTCAACAGGTCTCTATCTTAGGAAGATCTTCAACTTGTAAGCCAGTGTCTTCTGACAATTTTGTGTACATCTTGGCAGATCTTCCTACTTTAGCGGTTCCATGTTTAAGATCCACAATGACAATCTCATTTTTTCCTCTGTAGAAATGACAAGCAGATCCTATTCTTCTTTCTCTTATTACTGAAGAGATTCTGAGCAGCTGACCATACAGCTAATGGTTAGGTGTCTTTTCCAATGTAAGTTTAACACTGTCCAGAGCATTCTAGTGTAAGTTCCAGCTTACTATCAAGTTTATCTGAGCCCATGCTAGTGAACCATAAAGCAGCACCATCTCTACTACGACTCTAAAAAAGGTTTCCTTGATCTCTTCCAAGACGGCAGGTTTCTATATAACTTTCAATTGATTAAATGCACTCCAAGCCTTGGATATTCTGACTTGAACTAGTTATTGTATAAAATCACTTTGAATGTTGTAAATTATCCTTGTATCATCATTTTAATTTTAACATTATCACCTTGCACTTGACAAAATGTTTTACATATTTCTTTGTTTTGCCTTTCTTAAAGAAGAATCTCATAACTAGGGCTATGACAAGAGTATTCTTATTGTTTTGACTCTAGTATATAACGGACACACACATTTAATCAACCAAGAACCATATCACTCTACATAAAAGCACATAAGATATCAACACGAGAGTTAAAACAATGAAAAGAATATGCTGTTGTCCTAGCCCTACTCATAACATGTTGAAAACCTTGTTTTAGGTGATTTACTTTTGACCTTAAAGACTATCAAAAAAAAAAAATTAAACTCCTTGATTAGTTCTAATAATTTTAAACTCAACTTAATGAGTTTTGTTTCATATTTATGAATTCTTATAAATGTAAAAATTTTAAATGGCATTGTAGTTTGCTTGAAGCATTGTGCATATAGTTTCATTTTGAAAGCAATTCATTATTCTGTTGACAATATGCAAATATTTGAATGCAAATAAAATTACAAAACTTTTAGTAACAGCCAAACCAGATTGTCTACTTTGTTTTTCACTTGTCCTCATTTTAAAAAATAAAAATCGTTGACATGGATGGTTGATTAAGTCGGCCAAGTTCAGGTATTTGGGTTTGTCATTTTCACGTGAGTATTTTTTGAGAGAGGTATGAATCCAACTCTTCCCATTTGATAAAAACAGAATAAACTTGATTTAGGGCATCTTGTATAGAATAAGGTCAATGGCCAAGTTTGTTTCTAGAAAAAACAAAATTCATGGGGATTTAATTTTTTTTTTTTTTTTTTTTTTTTTTTTTTTTAATTTTACATCTGTTAACTCTTACCTTTTCTTTTGATTTCTCATTTTCTTTTTTCTTTTACTTTTTTGTTACTGGTTGTCTTTCTCTCTCTCTCTCTCTCCTTATCCCCCCCCTTTCTCTCTTCGCTCTATCCCTTCTCTCTCCTTGCTATATGTTACCTTTTTAACGCAATGTGCTTGTTTGGGCAGCTTTCTCTAATGCAATTTATTCAATGTCTGCTCATTTAACAAGTTTCACCAAGATTTTTTTTTCTTCACTTTTAAAATTTTCAGCTTTTTGCTTTTAAAAATTTTCATTGAAAAATTTGAGTATTTGAACTATTTTTTCATCATTTAATAACTTCTGATTTTATTTGTTGCATTAATGTTATATTTTGTTAGTAAGCTTTCATTGACTTTTATTCATCGTCATTAAAAATTCTACTTTAATCTGAGTAGATTTATATGAATTCTTTTTCATAAATGTCCTCTTCTAGCTAGTGTATGTCGGTAGGTGGGCTCTAAAACGTTTGTAAGGCAACTAGTCTAGGAAAGCACTGAAATAAAACTCGAAAATTTGGTAGATCTGTCAAATGTTATGTGTAGTGCTTTAGTACGAGTAAAGTCATCCATTGTCTAGTGGAGAGAGTGGAGTGTGTTCTCCATGTGCAATCTGCTAAAGAAATTTGTCTATGGAGATTGTCTAATAATTTCTGACTGTAATAAGTTATATATGACTCTGCAAAGTAATTTTTATTCTGAACAATAAATTACATGGTTACCCTATTGAAATATCCCTCACACTCCTCTTTTTCTGTCAGTTGTAAGTTTCCACCTTTCTGTCATTTTTATGTGCTTCGGGAAGGATTTTTCTGGAATTCTGTTTCTCTCCAGTGTTATAGCCATCTTCTGTATCTTCAAAACGTTTCCCCCTTAATAATTTCCTTAAAATTGAAAAAGGCGATAAGTCACATCGAGCAAGATCAGGTGAATATGGTGGTTGGTCCAATATGGCAAAGTTCTTCTAAGCCATGAACCGCCATATGTTTAGTCTTGTGAACAGGTGCATTGGCATGGTGAAGGCAGAAGTCTAACCAAGTAAGGGTTGCAGAAAGCTAAGATTAGTTATCTGCTAAACAGATGTTAGATTATGTAGCATTGTGCTCATTCCTCTTCCACCTGTAGCTCAAACAATCCCATTACTTTTCAAACCAACATGTTCTAGTGTGTGTAATATATAGTCATCCACATACAGTACTGTTTCACAGCTCATCAGTCTGCACCAGGACGAGTAAAATTAATTTTATTAACAGAAGTTTAGCGCTACTTTTATATTCCCTTACAAAGATTAAAAATATAATCCTATTTAACCTATGACTTGAATACTTAATCAAAATCCATTACATGATTTTGATTCTAGAAAACAGCTAAAATTTAAAGTTTGAGCACAAGAAATTGAAATCCAAGGAATCTTGCTTAACATGACGCTGGATAAAATTTAATGGAAATCGAAAATATTTTAATTGGGAGGTTGTGCCTCTTAAAATATTTAAAATACTCTAAAGGAACTTGAATATGAGAACTAATACTTATTTTTTGAAATTTCACAAAAGTTGGAGGTATCTGAATTTTCACAGAAGGTTCCACCCCTTCCTTGCATAAAACTAAATTAAACTATAAATATAGCTCACCTTATAACCATTTACACCTAGCAGCTGTTTCAAAATTCATAACGTTTTGCTAATTAGTTTGGAGTGAATTCTGTCCGGGTACGGCATTAAAAATTAGTAACAAAATACAGTACAGTATATAATACACGTTTATATAATCAAATAACATTATAAATAACACCGCAAGACAGGGAAAATACCGTAACCATGGGCTGGAACAACATTGTATTCCACATTGTAACTTGAAAAAGATACGTATCCTAGGGCCACCATATCCCAGGGTTCTACTATACTATAAAAAGAAGTAACCCAATGGGTTACATAAGTTCAATTAGAAGTGAGTTTGCAAAACCAGTTAAATTAAAAATATAAAAAAACATAATACCAAATTAGTCTTTCTCTTATATCTTCCCTTCCTTTCTGCAGCTGATTGTTAATAATCAAATAGTGACGGAAGCGAGAGTAATAGTTGCTGTATAAAATAAAAGCCTCAAGTCAAACAGCATACAGTGAGAGAGGGTGAAAATAAGACCTCCATTTTGTAAGGGATGGATCAGTTGGTGCGTAAATGACAAATTATGGCTAATTAGAACAATTCAATTTTTTTTTTTTTTTTTAGCCTTACTCAATCCGAAAGGTGTGGAGTATTTTAACATGTATTTTGTGTGATTAAAGTATATAAGAAAAAAAAACTTACACTAAAGATGAGTTAATGCTTGTTTCTATAAAAATCAAGATATATGGGACGATTCTAATAAATTCTGATACAATTACAGACTCCAATACAATTACCAATTCTGATTCTTTATAAATCTCTAAATATTTAACTATAGTTATTTGTTCCAATTACCATAAAAACGTGTTAAAACATGTTTTTCCTCGCGCATTAAAAAAAAACACTTATGAGGGATGAGTTTTAGATTTTAGTTTTACTAATTGTTTAAAAGTGATAAATATTTTATCATTACTATCACCAGTAGAAAATTTTACTTTAAACAGAATCAAATAATTAAAATAATCGTTTTTGGCATCGGAAAATTGGCATAAAATTTTCCGATTCCAATTAATCGTCCCAACACTATGTATATTCTGCCATCAACAAATTTTCAAGTCTGTTAAACATTGAAACACATGTTCAATTTTTGAACAAACATGTTTTACATAAAATTTCTATTCAAATTAAAAATTGATAAATAACCTAAACAAAAGTATTTACTATGAGATTTATTTCATTCTTGATTGAAGGTGATAGATGGCTGCTTAAAAATTTTTAATCGTGAATGAAATATACTTTTTCTGCATGTCCAATCAAGGATTGAACAGGTAAATTCAAAAAAGTTAGTCTTCTGTATTATATTGTTTTTGAGTTTTGCAAATCAGATTATATATATATATATATATATATTTATTTATTATTTTTAAAACAGTAATCTACGTACACGCGTGTTTCAAGGTCATTACCTCTCGTCAGCGTAGTTCAACTGTTTCTAGGGATCGAACCTCAGACCATGTTTACCACAGTCCGGTGCCTTAACCGTTAGGCCATAATCCCTAGATTAATTATACTGTTTATTTTTATCGCTTATAAATTTAGATTTTGTTATTGTTTTTTTTGTTTTTTTACATAAAAAAAACAATAACAAAATCTCTATCTCTCTCTATCTCTCTCTCTCTCTCTCTATCTATCTATCTATCTATATATATATATATATATATATATATATGACTCTCGTCGAATCCAGAGTTACAAGGTTCAAGCAACTAAGTTGTCTGAAATCCACACAAAGATGATTTATGTATAGTGGTAAAGGTTATTGTAAGACCATCTACTCTGGAACCACTGCTGATCTCTGTCGATGCAAATGGTTGCCACAGTAGACCTCAGGTTTTACATTAGTTTTCTTTTTCCTAGATGCATGTCTTAACAAAGACTGGGGACAAACTTTTCTCAGTGGTTTTAATATGCATACTTAATGGGAGTTTATCAATGTTTGTTTTAAGGCTTTTTTTCCCTATATACTTTCATAACACAAAATATATGCTAAAATATAATTTAGTTCTGGGATTGAGTTAGATTTTTAAAAAATCTTCTAATTAGTCGTAATTTATAATTAACTGAACAAGCCACTCACCGACTCACTCTGTTATTCTAATCACTCTAATATTAATGTTTTTATAAGCATTTAAAGAGCGACTCTGTTCTCTTAAGCATCTTTAACTAATTTACATACAAGCACATATGAAAATTAGATAGTAAAATAATGAAGTCTCTTTACTTCTATTTTGTTTTGTTTTTGTTTCACAGCATATCAACCCTTTTCAGGTTATTTAATGCTGGATCCAAAGATTTTGAAGAAAATGTTTTTTTTATAGAATATATTTGTTTTCAAGTCTGTTTCTATTTAACCCATAGTTGGGACCCTAACAGGTACTACCACTCCGGGTTAGAGTGGACCTGGGAGCAATGGCAATTAAAGGGTAGCTCCACACTCCCCAAAGCCCGCAAGCTGGGGCCTCACTACTGGATATAGTTTAAGGTCATATCCAGGACCATTTACTTCTATGTAAGAATAATAATACTTTTATATGGTAATAATAATATAGAAATGGTGATTTATTTTTATTTATATGAAAAAGAATCTTAAGATGCTGGTTTATGAATTTTTAAATGAAATTTTAAAAAAATTAAAAAAAAAACATGGTTGTGACCCAAATGGATTACAGGTACATCTCGTGATATGTCTTTTATTTTAATTAATTTTCTTATTTTTTCTTATTTTAATTTATTTTTCACACTTTAATTCACTCAAAATAGTGTCTACTGACACTCGAACGTAAAGGACTACTGTTTGTAACTATGCTCTCAGGGAGTTGAGCAGCGAGATGTCTGTATTACATTTAAATTTCTGCATGTTAGTACAATCAGGAAAGAGGAAGAGAATTTCAAAGCCTAGAAGTTTGAGAGGAGAAACTATTAGAGTAGGAAGCTTTCCTGCATCTAGGAATCTCTACAGTGAAGAGGTGAGATTTTGCTGTTTGTTGGGGGGGGGTCACATTAAGCAGTCACAAGTGCTAAGAGTTTGTCCCACGATTGTTTACCTGTTTTAGTGTTAAACAGATTGCATTTTGTAAAACTGAAGTATTGTTTTCAATAAACCTTTATTTAAACTAATATTTGCCAATGTTTTGTCATGCTGTTTCAAATATTATGAATGGTTTTGTTTTTGTGCTCTGTGTGTGTGTGTGTGTGTGTGTGTGTGTGTGTGTGTGTGTGTGTGTGTGTGTGTGTATGCATATGCTGATAACTTTAGGGGTTCCGCCCAAAAGCAGACTGCATGGACATGTGGTTGAAATTGGCGACGTATTGGTGATTTGTAGTGATTGTAGGTGACTTGTGCAATAGGAATTTATACAGTTGAACAAAAGGCAGATGATGTCAGAGTTAAACTAAAACCACACAATGACTCAAATTACACTAATGACATTTCCTACATAGGAAAAGCTAGTTTATCTACAAGAAATTCTGTTACAAGTGTAAGAAAGCAATGACAAACAATACAAAGAAAGCATAAATATTGAAAAAGAAAAAAAAGGTGACTGTGTGAGAGAGAGAGTTAACCATTAATATAAACCAGAGGATAATTAGAGTATGAAATGGGTAAATATAGTGTATTGAATTTTAACTTATGTTTTTATTTTGGGGGGTTATTTTAATAAATTTAGATCTAAACGAAATGTAATCTTTTCTCTGTATAAGTGTACAATTCGTTCTCTTGTGTGAAGTTTATTTTTGTTTTGTCACAAGCCATTTAAAATTAGGTTAATATTTTAGGTGATGAGCAATTTACTTATGCGAATTTTCTTTTTTTTTTCTTTTTTTTCAAAAAATTTGGTGTGCACGATATTGTCTTTATGCACATAAAAAGTTATATTTTAAAGAAAAAGGGCCACATCAATATGGTAGGATTAATTAATATAAGGTTTTAAGTTGCCTTTTACAAAAAAAAAAAATCCAAATTGAACACTTTATGAATGCAATTTTAAGGAAATATTTCCCCTATTATGAAATGTTTGTCTGTTTTTACATAATCCAAATCTGCTTTTTTGGAGGGTTATTTTTATGGATTTACTATTAAGAAAATTCAGTGTTAGCTCTTGCAATCAAACATAAAAGTTGCACTTTCTAATTATTTTGTACATTTTTTGAGGTAATGGGATTTTATTTAATGTAGACTAGTTTGATTTAATAGTTATTACTTCCATTTTGATTTCATTTGATACATTTGTAAGGAAATTTTTCACTTGTTTGAAGCTTGCATTTCTAGTTATAACATTGAAAATTGATACTTCAATAGTGTTGGGCTTTGGTGATGGTAGTCTACACTCTTCAAGTGTTTCTTTAACAATTTTGAACTCGTGCACAAGTAATTTAAAACCTTATTTTTCTCCTTAATTTTCATTTTATCATCCTATTTTATTCATTTTTTTTTTTTTTTTTTTTTTTTTCGTAGATCGGCCTCAACATAACGTCATATTCTGAATTTCGACACCTTCTCACAGCGCTTTTTAATCCTGGGGGCATTACACACAGCCGGATCATCGTCCTGTTTTTCTTTTGCTCTGATGTTGCAATTCGATGCTTAAAGTCTGGCATAAACTTATTCAAACGTTTCATGTGCTGGTCATACCAGTATTTTGCAGAGTATGTCTGTGATTGGGTGAGAGAACATGGAGGATGGGTGAGTACACTCCCTTTGAAAGGGTTGCATAAGAGTTTCGGGAGGGATCTTTATTTCATGGTTTCATAATATTTTGAGAAATTATGAGGGCTATTATTCTCATTTTGGTTACTTACAACATTTCAGCCAATATGAACTCTGACCTTCAAGTACGTCTTTCCAAATTTAGGATCCTATACAAATTTTTAATAATAAAATAAAAATAAATAATATAAATAAATAAAAAAAAAATAAAAATAGATAAAATAAAAATAAATAAAATATATAAATAAAATATATAAAGAAAATATAAAATAAATAATAAATAAAATAATACTAAATAAATATACTGCTATTAATAATAAAATACATTAAAGACTAGTATTAAAATAATACTAATAATAAAACATTAATAATAATAAAATAGAATAAATACTACTTATATTACTACTACTAATAAAATAATACTAAATAATAAAATTTTAATATTACTAATAATAGTTATCACTATTAGTAAGGATTGAACTTTCAACCTTCAAAAGACTATCACTTAGAACTGATGGTTAATCTGTTGCATGACAAATCTACATAGAAACGTTATAAAAATAAACTTTTTGTGAAAATTCAGATACCTTCCATTTTGAAATTTTACAATCATTTCTGGAATTGATGACTAATACCAATAGTTAATTTGTAAAATGTTCAGTTTCCTTGTAATATTTTAAGGGGACATAAAATATAGGTGAAATCTCAACTTTGAAAATTAAAATTTCTTCAATTTGAATGAAATTTAATTCATGCATATTAGACACCAATTAAACAAAATTCCTTGAATTTCAATTTATTAAGACCTCTTAAACTTAAGCCCAAATTCTGACATTTTCAGAATAAAAATCATTTAATGGCTTTTAATCATAATTGGAATGAGAATTCTAAACGCTTACAAGTACAACGTTGAGTATTTTTATTTATTTATTTTTTTTTTACATTCACCTTTGGAAACTAAAATACATTATCTTCGTCTTTGAGCTATCAAAATGTATCTGTTCTGTCCTTGGCTTGAGAGGGGGAAAATGCTTGACTGGAGAAGTCTTAAAAAGATGTTAAAAACGTTTAATTATTCCATTTTGTTAACTGCCCTTTATATAATAAATTATAGTGTTAGCTATTTTTTCTGTACATCTCATGTAACTCTCCTATTTAATGAAATACTTTTAACACTAGCATGATCATCCTGTGTTGCCTGGGAAACCTCAACAAAACAAAGAAAATCTGTATGATATGTACCTGTGATGAAACAAAGATCCAGATTATTTGGATTCATCGGACTACTGTTCTCAGTGTTTAGGTTGATGTAACCTCTGACCTTCTTCAGGTGTATCTTATTAAACACAGGAATGTTTCTATTAAGCTCTGGAATTTGGACGGAATTTCGAACAGAATCCTTTATTTACTTCACAAGCGTAACATGCTTTCGTTCTATCAGCAATGACTGGATAGAGGTCCTAAGTAATTCTCAATTGTATTTCTGTCGCCCACACTGAGAATTGAACCTTCAACCTTCAGGAGAATATCACTTTAACAATCGATTTTTCCAAAGACTCTAACCACTGCACCACTTGATCCTAGCCCAAATGGTTGGATAGAAAAAGAAAATCATTAATAACAAAAAAATAATAAAATCAACTTTGATAGAGCGGTTTGGAAAACTTTGATCACCCATGTTTTCCTCAAATCTGCAACTTAACTGTTTATAACTAAAGATAAGCAAAATTTCTGTGGCATTGCCTAGGTATTTTTTTTTTTTTTGTTTGTTTTTAATGAGTGTAACAGTTAAAAAATTTTTCTCAAATGATAGCAAGAAAAAGATAGCTGACTAACTGTTTGACCTAGTTTCAATGTTTTCCCAGTACTAGTTTGTTCCCTGGTAACCCCAAAGAAAGGAATATCATTTTTTTTCTATAACTATGTTGGTGTCCACACTGGATCTAATGGCCTATGGTTTGTGTATTTCTGCAATTTATGGACCATGTTATTTTTTTAGATAGAATTTTCAAGTTAAAATCAATTTTTATGGTGTCTTTTGTTTATTAAAGTGCTAGCTCAAGTACAGGCCACTTGGATAAGGATTTGAGTTTTTCTTGTTTTCCTTTGTATGTCTTACCTGAAAACCTAACAATGCCTCCCTTATGTGGAGAATGAGTTTCAAAATAGTTATTTCAGCACAGTGAATAAACTGCAGAAGTTTGTGTGGTTCCTGGCACAAACCATCAAAATTACAACTTTTCTCTATATGACTACTACTCAAACCCTCAATTAATACCTTTGTTTATAAAAATGTCTAAGTTCAACATATAATGTCCGTTATCTGATTGTTTATTTTATCTTGTATTTTTGTAATTTATTTTATTCTTTTATTCTTTTCAGGTTGCCGTGCTGAGTCCTAAACACATTTACCCACGGGTGGCTTTTGTTGCAGTGGCTGTTGCAGCTGTCTGCGTAGTTGTCTACAGATATGTGAGAAAATGACTCTGCTGCCTTAGACTTATCATGCATATCTCTCTATTTTATTTTTCTAACCAACATGGTGGTAAAGTTTTTTTTTTGTTGTTGTTGTTTTTTTACACCAAAATTGAAGCTTTCTTGACTTGCATTCAGCTTCTCTTTCTTTCTGACACCCCTCCTCCCTGAAAATCTAATGGAGATTGATAATTTAGATTATTCAGGCAGTTCAACTCAAAGATTCCCCAAAAAATAGTAGCCTGAATAATCCAAATTCTCTTCAAATTTTTTTTTTCTTTTTTGTGGGGGAGGGGGTCAAAGTTGCGCGGTTGCATTTTTTTTTTTTTTTTTTTTTAAGAATTAAAAGCAACAAAATCAGTTCATTTTAGCGGACGTGTTTTTATTGTTTTATAATGATGTACCCATAAACATTTAGTTATGAATTAAGTAGGAAAATGAACTTGAATATTTCTTTCCAAATGTTAGAATGAACTTTGATTGGAAGAATGCAACAAGTGATATAACAGTAGTTTCACACTTTGAAAGTCGCTGACTAGACGGAAATGTTTTGTGATCGAGTACGATTAATAAACAATGATGTCTTTCTCTGTGAACAAAGTAAATATAATAAGATTATAAGTCAAATTTTTAATGTTAAGAATTAGTCAATTGCATGAAACCTAATAAGTACACAATATTAAATTATCTTTCTATTATCTATAAAATGTTGAAATTTAATTTTCATAAAATTTTAGACAGTAGTTGTAAATCAAAGTTAAATTAGTGAAAATGTAATTCTGTTTTTATCATTCAAACTGTTGACAAATTTGCATAACTTCTCTATTTATATATATTATAGTTTACAATATTTTTTCTGGTTTTATTTTGTATGTCTTACCTGTGATAATTTTATTTTTAATGGCATATCCATCCAAGATAAAAACGAATTTCAATCAAAAGTTTTGTTCCTTTAACTTCATTTTAATTACAAAAGCTATATCTTCAAAGTCTGTTTTAGTTCACCTTGCTGCATTATTTATTTTTTTTCTGGGATAGACTCTTACTTTTTGATACTCTTTCCCTCTTTGGTTATTTAACTGATTATTTATTTGAATTTATTTATTTTTAATTAATCCACTCATTTAATTTGGTAGTATGTGTTTTATTTATTCTGTAAGGAGAATGTTTAAGTCTGTGTATGTATGTGACACTGTGCTAGGTGTGAAAGCTTTATATTTTTGACAGAGGCTTCTATTTAGCCTTGAATCACCCTAGCATAAAATATGTGAGTGGATTCTTTTAAATAACTTTGTAAAATATGGCCTTCATGTTAAATTTTTATTAGTCAAGAGGAAAAAAAACTATTTTCTACTTGCAAATAACAATGTCTTGTGTTAAAACATGATATATTTTTTTTCAAATGTTAACATTATTTTCGACACAAAGACATTACAAAATTGGGGGCCATTTTTATTCTCCCTATGTTTTCTTTATCTTATTTTTAAAGATTCATCAAAATCATTTTAAAACAAATTTTTTTTAACTGAACTTAAAGAAAAAAAATAATTTTTGCATAAACTAATTTTCGTATCCATCTTATAAGAAAACAAATATCTACATTTTTTTTTTTTAATTCATGATCTCATCAAATTTTATCCCATCATTGAATCATTTTCAAATGTTTAATATCAAAAGATTCTTTAATTTTAAAAATTTTATCTAAGTTTGTGTAAAGGTTTTCAGTTTTGATATTTTAATAAAACTTTTTCTTTTTTTTCATAAATTAATATTTATATTATTTTAGAAGAAAAGTGTTTATTGAATTCAATTTAAAATTTTTATTTAAAAGTTCTTTTTTACTTATATTTGTAAACTTAATTTTCTGATTTTTTTTCTTTCTCAATATGCAAATTTACATCATTAGTTGTTCTAGTTGCTTGACATTTAATGAAAATGAATTGATAAAACCAATTACACTACTATTCATATCATTCTCTTTTGATCCATCTGAGGTTGTCTTGTCATTCTTTGTGCAACTTAGTAATACTAACTTTGTTTGCCACGAGCGTAGCTATATTTTGCCAAGAATAATTTTTTTCTCAATTTAAAAATTTTTCAAATGTATATTTAGCATAGTTGACATTGCAATGTAAAATCTTCTTCAAAACACAAACAAATATTGATTCCCTTAAATACTAGGTTTGAAAATAGAATGAAAAACTTTGGCAACGTCAGTTAAATATGAAATTTTCTTTGCCTATGGGTGAGTCCAGTTTTAAATGGAGATTAACAGGTGGTAATAGATGTACTAATGTAGGAACATGTACCATCACTACATAAAGAAAAACCTCACTGCCTAATATCAAATATGGTTTGATACAGAAGTGCTTAACACAATAGCAAATACTTAGAACAGCAGTAATAATAATAATTATATTTTGTAGTTTTGATAAAAGGAATGCTGATTTATTTTTTTGGTCAGAAACATTATTTATGATTACCCTATAAAGTTTTTTAATGCCTCTACTAATTTTTTAATTTGATAGTCTCCATCTTGAAATTGCCATACAACAAGCACTAACAGCATCTCTAATGCAATCCAACTGGCGCTCTTCCTTTTCCGCAATACATTTCCATATCTTCAGAAAAAACTGCTGTAGGTTTATCAGTACTGTCCACTGACACCAGAGACCTGACCACTAAATGACTCCCTTATGCACATCAACCATGACAGCAGCTGCCGCAGCACTTGGGATGATTGAGTGGTTGCATTGGTCACAACAACAAGCTGCAGGCATGAACCTGACAATGTTGCAGTAAAAAGAAGACTCTACTGATTCAACCATGTTGTATACCTTTTAATAAACAATTTCATACCTCCCTACAGAGTGCCGGTTGGAAGGGGAATTACATACTACTGCTAGCTGCATATTTGTGGCTGAACAGACTTGGTTGGTTCATAAGCCTGGATGGAGAGTATTATTGGAGTTGATTAGCTCTACATGCATAATCATAAAAAAATAAGAGACTGGTCATGATGACGATGATAAGGAGGCTATAAAATTCTTATCCAGGTAGCATTCAGTATAAAAGTTTGTTTATCCACTGGAGATGAGCAATGTTATTTTTCTCATGCAGAGATACCAAACTCTCTCGTCCTTACTAGTTTATATATATTTAAGATGCTGAGAGATGAGTTCTCAGTGATGTGCTGGTTTCATCACTAATTTCGGGTTTTCAACATGAGACAAATTCAACTTGCAACCCAGCCTTGCTTGGAATGGAAACAAACATTTACTATGGAACTAAATGACACTTTTTGATTTTTGTTTGATGTATATTATGTAAGGCAACAAGTCATTATTCAAACATAATGTTAAAGACCATCGAAAGGTTCCTTTTGATAATGTTTCGGAGTATACTTACAATTGTTTGTGCACTCAGTTTTAGTTCATATAGGAATAATCCTAGGTGGTTGTCCCATGAAGAAATAATAATCTTAGTGAATTTGCTGTGATTTGAAAATTAACAGTTTCTATAGTTCAATCTTCTATTTACGTGTTCCTTCTTTTTATGAAAACCTTTTGAAAAACTTTTCTGTAGTCTTCGGTAAAAAGCTAGATTATCAACACCATTTATATTCTGGAAATAGTCTAAAATGACCCTAAGATAAGGAAACCACCCATACATTTTTTGAGTAAATTCTTTTCTTTGGTTCTTATCTAAATTAATGTCTCAAATAAAAATGCAGTCTTTTTTTTTTTTTTTTTTTTTTTTTTTTTTTACATAAAAGTTGCCATTTGCTTTCAAAGTCAAAGAAACAACTTTGAAGCCTTTTGGTTGTAAGAACACTGAATTGATTCTTTTAAAGAACGAGAGAAAAAATCATAAAGTAATTAGAATAAACTCTTAAAGATGTGTGGCTTACGAACACCTGACAAGAGTAGGTGGGTATTAACATGTCGATTCTTTAGTTTCATGTTTTTTAGTTTACCATTTACCTCTTTATTTTGAATAAAATATACTTACAATTCATAAATTGAGGAAACGAGATAAAACGGTTTCCTTTGTCAATGATTTTCTTCAATTTCTATTCTCAGAAAAATCTTCTGGCAAAAACGATTTGGGTTCTGTTACTGCATTGTTTAAATACGAAAAAATATTTATATGCAACATCAAGACAAGTCAAGACAGTTGTTCTCTTAATGACTAATATATATATGTTTGTGTTTTAATAATGTTAGAAGCTTACTGATGTTGCAAGTGGAGCTTTGAAGTTTGTATCCCAAAGTACTCCACTTCCACATAATCTTCAACAAGTAATAATTTATATATTTTTATATATTTATCACTTTTTGATTGGGTTTTTGAGGATATGTAAAAAAAAATTTTTTTTTTTTTTTTTTTTTTTTTTTTAAATTTTACAAAATCTAAACAATTCAATAGAAGTGATAGATGAAAAGTTGTCTGACAATTTTCACAGCCATAAAACAATTTAACAGAAAGAAACTTTATTTTTTTCTTTCTTTTATCTCGTAATAAGTAAGATACATTATCAAAAATATCATCACACGATTTTTTTTTTGTTAATTTTTTTTTTTAATTTTGCCAGAATACTAGCTTGGAATTGATCACTCCAAGTTGGATCCCTGGATGAGAAAGTCTCAGGTTTTTTTAAACCTGAATCTTTTCATGAATCCAGGAAGTACATCATTGCATTTCAGTGCAACAAACTGGTGTGTGTAATAATCATTTATAGAAGTTTCCTTTTCTTTTTTTTTTTTTTTTTTAATACATTTAAAAAAACAATGAACAGTATGTGATGTGCTTTAATCTTCAAAAAGTTTGTACTTATGCATGTATTAGTATAGAATCCATATAAAGTGATTCCTCAAGTCAATAACATACTCTGGTGGCACTTCTGACTTTGATCGGAGCAATATCCGTACGCTTTTTGATAAGGGTAACAATTCTCCTTCCATCTTTAGTCATGTATTTAGCATTCTATTATTTATTTGCAGCTATACTTGGAGGAGGAGGTGGCGGCAATTCCTTAAAATGATGGTGCTATCAATGATTCCAATTTGTTTTAGCTGTAAATTGTTTGCTAAGAAAGTTGTACACTCAGGTCTTCTTTCAAAACATAACTTGGTGCTTGCTCATTTGGACCATAGTATGCACATAGCAACAAAATAATTGCTCCACCAATCAGGAATGACTCAAAAGCTCCCTTTTCCGAAACAATGGACAAAGAAGAGTTTCACTTCTTTCAATATAACTTGACCTCAATAATTAAACTAATACTCATTTATTGACTTTTCAAGATCAAAGTTAATGGTGGTGGGAATTGGACCCTGGCTTTACTTATCAAAATGTTCTTGTTTTAAAAAAAAAAAAAAAAAAACTCTGCCAAACATACCTCACCTCCGAATTATACATTTGAACAACTGTTTATTATTTTTTGTATGTCGTTAGGCACTTCATTTTTCTATTCTTGCATTGAAAAAAAATATTTCCATCTACTCTGTTTTGCTCCTAACATCAGATGAAAGAAGAAAAAAGAAATTCTGTTTTAAATTGCTCAATAAAACTTACCACGTAAAATCAGTATTGATTATTGACTACGCACAATAAATATTTAGAAATCATCAATCAGAATGGATCGATTCTTAAGATATATTCATTCAACCTATTAAGCGATGAAAATGATATTTCAAACTTTAACTTTACAGACGGACAAAGCTTTTTTTTAGAAATGTTTGGACATATCTAAAAAAAAAAAGAAAAAAATTTTTTTTTTTCCTTCATTTCAATTCCAATCCGTTTTTGCTCATTCAGCCTTCAACCTCTTACAATTGAAGGTTTAATATTTGTGCAATTCTTTTACATTATTTAAATAATTTATATTTTTGACGCTTATTTGAAGAAGATTAAGGGTTCAAGATGTTTGAGTTTTTAATATTAATATTATGTTCTAATTACTATACAGCCTCTCTCATTCAGAAACCTCATGATTTGAGGGATTTGAGTGGTTTTATTATGTCTTACATCTGATAGTGCCGATTATTCGGCGTGCCATGCTCAAGAATGCCCTTGGGAAAGGTTTGATTCCATCCCTCCTTTCCCTCTCTCATAGGTGAAATAAACTCGTTCTTTTGTGAAAATTAACAAGATTTGTTTGAATTTAAATTACAGATTAAAAAAAATCTTTGTGGGTAAAATTTAGCAATAAGCAGTGAAGGTCCTATTTACTTATCTTTCCATGACGGTAGAGGTAGATACAAAGCTCCTTCACTGATCAATAACAAAACATGAGATGTAGTATCAGCAGATACTAAGAAGTCATTTATACTTAAAATTACAAATCTTTAAGAACAAATTGCCACATTATTAGAATGACACCTGATTAGGGAGGTTGTACTTTAATGATCAGACATTTAGATACAGAAATAACTGAAATGAATTATTCATAGAGCAATTATTTTATAAGGAGAATAATTAAGAATTAAGTAAAAAAGTTATTAGCAACAAAATTTTTTGTTAAATTATTCAATTAAAAGTTATTTTAAGCAGATGTGAGATTTCATGAATTTTTTTATTTTTATAATATTTTACCATGTTTAAAAAAACAAAAACAATGATAATTGTAATCTTCTAATCGACCGGTGTAGAAGAGAAGTTTTTTTTTTTTTTCTTCTTGCATTTACCTTTTATCTGCTATTGACCCTTTTGATCTCAGCTTCATTTGAAGGCAATGCCGATTTTTTTTTTTTATTTTATTTTTTTTTTTTTTGCATTTTCACTTTACCACCATATTTTTTTTTTTTTCATAAAAATAAAAAAATTTCCTACAACTCTTGTTTTTGTTTTTATTTTCAATCTGTTTTCTTTATTCATTTGGGCAGAACTCAGTATTTATAACCTAGAAAATAACTACAATGGATCTGTGAAGACTTAAACTTGACATAGATCATGACAATATCCATTAAATCAATCTCGCATCCTTCTGAACGTCTTGAGCAATGTGATCTATATGGATTGTTTAATAAGACTGTTTTAATTCGCTGAAGTACAATCTCCAAACTGTAGCACTTATTATAGTGCCACTAATTATGCACCTGGAAATATACAGCATAATCATATTGACATATTAGTTTTTTTTTAGATCACCAAAGTTAAGCAACGTCGTGCCTGGTCAGTACCAGATGGGTGACCATTTGGGAACATCAAGTGCTATATGTGGGAGTATGTTGACATTATCCTGCAAAAACCTAATGCCATCTCCCCTGATCGGGATATACATGTGACTGGGGATCACTTGTGAATTTAAGTCCCATGACACTTCCTCCTTCAGAGAAAGTCAGTTCAACCAGCCTAGAGTGAAAGCTGTATATACATACACACACACACACACACACACCTAAAAATGGCTAAAATACTTGTCCGTGTTCAATGGATTAATATGGTATTTTGTCATTCCCTTACACATACGCGCACACACCTAAAAATGGCTAAAATACTTAATATGGTATTTTGTCATTCCCTTAAAAAGGTTAATATACCATTAAAGAGATGCATCAAATCAATCATTTTGAAGAGAATCTTTACAACATTTGACTCCTTACGATAAAAAAAATGTTGCCGATTTTCTTTTCAATACCTGCTTGATTTTGGATTATGTAAACTAGTTCTCATCTTGGATGTTATTCTCACAACATTTTGGCTGATGTAACCTCCGACCTCCTTCAGGTGTATCTTGCTGAACTCTGGAATCGGTACAGAACTCTTTCTTTAATCCATGGGAGTAGCTTGCTCTTGTTCCATCATAACCAAGTAGCAAAATATTTGTTCGTCATATTACATTGAAATTTCGGCATGTTTATACTGTCAAGAGAGCAGATAGACTGCTTGCCTTTTGAATTGCCTAAGGAAAGAAGATATCAGAGTAAAAAAAATATTCTAGCATTTAAGGACCTCTATAGTAAAGGGGTGGAAATTTGCTGATAGGTAGATCTGGAGTATTTTTTGTTTACTGGAGTTTAAGCACAGTAAGTTCATTAAAGCATATTCCATGAAAGTACTTAAAAACAAGCACTTATTTTTTTTAAAAGCTCTAAGTCACCTCCAACAAAGCATATTGCACTTTGGACATAAGCCATTATTATTTGGGACCATGTCTACAGAGGACTATGTAGGGAGTTGAGCAGTGAGATATCTGTTCACATTACATTTAAATTTTTGCAAGTTAATACAATCAGGGAAGTAGTAAACAGTAAAGTCTAGCAGTTCAAAGGAAGAAACTATTAGAGTAGAAGGCTTTTCAGCATCTAGGGGCATCAAGTGATGGGATGGGATTTTGCTACTTATTGGGGGAGGGGCAACAGTGACATGATTTCATCAGAGCATGTTTCATTAAAATACTTGTAAAATAGGCATGTATGCAACATTGCGTTGATGTGACAGAGGTTGAAGCTTGGTTGATAGTTTGGGCCCTATCTAAGGAGAAAATAATGAAAGCTGTACCAGCTCGGATGTAGCAACAATACTCCATGCATGACCAAATGATGGCTATGTAGGATACTCTTAGGTGTGAGTAATTTTCTAACATGATAGACCACCTTCTTTGCAGCAGACTTGGCAATGTCCTTAACATGTGTTTCAATCCATGTTGCCTGTGAATGTTAAGCCAAGGAGTTTGAACAAATGCAACTGCGTGGCAATGTGATGGACTGGAGCTTAACTGACAGAATGGTACCTAAAGGGTTAAAAGTTGTTTTTGCTCCAATGTCTGTCGACAATACACAATGCATGAACAAAATGGTGGTTTTGTAAAGATATAAAATATTGGATGATATGCAAAGTTTTTTAGCCTAATAGAGGGGTCCTAACTTCTGAGTAACAGCCTTGACAATTTGTTTCTTTTGTGACATTGTTTCACTAGTACTGTTAAACGTGGCATGATATAAGATGGATAGTATAAAACGAAGTACTGTTGCCACATCTGGAGAGGAGCTGCTCAAAACCGGCTTTGAAACCTAATAGATGCTCTTTTCTCTTCCCTGCAACCTCTTTCCTACGGAAGCGAGCTTGTCTCAGCTCTATTATTTTCATGGCAGTGCTCGTCTAAGCTTGAATCTATCATCCAAACTTTCACAAGAAAAACACTTGTCTATCTGTAACTATTATTAACTTCCCTCATTTCTCCATCTGAGCCTAAATCTAAATACAAATTCCATGAACAAAGCTTCTTTCCTAGAACTGTTTCACTGGCCTGTTTTTCAGCTGACTACAATGGTTGTCTTCAAGTCAAATGTAAACAAGTTCTTGTTGAGCTGTCATTTTAAATCAAATTCTACCTGATTTCTACCACTAACGATCACTATTCTGTTTTTGACCTCTACACTCGTTAACCCATCCTTAAGTGGCCTTTGGGCCTTGATAAGTGGTAACTTCCTTATAAAAAAAAAAAAAAAAATTCTGTTGGAAACTTTTTGCAAGGAAACCCTTGTTTGAGGCAAGATAGTTAATCACCAAAGATCCAGAGGTACATATGCATCAAACAAGGAGGGTTTCCTGGTGGGAAAAGAAACGTACCTTAATAAGTAAAATACAGCTTATGTAAATCTGGAAAATTTTGCCAATCAGTAGTTTGGTGGTCTTTGCATAAACTACGAGCAAATGAGTGGTTTTTAAAGGTTGATCCAGCAATGTACAGAAATGCTGAGTCATGTTTGAATTAACACTTTTTTTTTTTTTTTCATAGGCATCACTACTTATCAAGGCACAGGGGCCACTTGAGGATAAGGGTTAAAGCATGTACAGTAGTCAATTGAACAATATAGTAATTGTCAGTAATGGAAATTCAGTAAATTTGTTAACTTAAGTGGAAAGGCTTATCAAGAACTTGTTTAGATTGGACTTGAAGACAACCATATTGTAGTCAGCAGGAAAACGGAAGACAGTTCCACAGGCGTGCAGTTCTAAAAAAAGAAGCTTTGTTCATGGAATCTGTTTAGGTTTATGCACAGATAAAGAGAGGGGGGAATTATTGATAGTGTTTTTAACTTTAATCTTAAAGTAGGAATACAACAGGGTTCTGTACCAATTCTTATGCTTTTTATTTGTCTTAGAAGCATTGTCTAGAGAGTTCCATGCGGGTTGTCTTGGAGAGATGATGATGATTTAGTTCTCGTCTTTGAAACCATGTTCAGCTAAAGGCTTGGAAGAATATCATGAAAAGTAAAGGTCTGATAGTGATTCTTACCAAGACCAAAGTAATAAACAATGGTTATAGTGTTGGAAAGCTCTCCCCATCCCACCCAAAAAATAAAGTTCCTTTGCTCAGTTTGTGGGGGAAGTTGAATGCAATTCAATTTCTTTGGGGTACTTATAAAACCATTATTTACACAAGAAGGGCAGGTAAGTTAAGAGAGGGTGACAAAAATGTAAGACAATGGATGAGAAGTCAAACGTGGAGAACGTATACATGGATGGTAACGCTATTGAGGTTAAGTTTTACCTGTGTGATTAGAAGAATTAGAAGTGGATAGAGTAAGTTCAAGGAACTTTTGGCCTCACTAAACAGCAAAATGTTACCACTGTTGAACAAAGGAAGAGACTGTCAGGTATGTGCAAGTAGTGTGATGTATGGAAGAGAAACTTAGCCAGTGAAGGTTAACGACATGCATTGCATGGAGAGAAATGATATAAAAATATATGTAATACAAGTCATGGAGACAGATTTAGATCTGATGAATTTAAAAAAAAAAAAAAAAAAGAATTAAATCCGGATAATATAGGGAGATGTGTGCAAAGCAGGAGACTTTGTTGCTTTGGTTATACCAAAAGAATGGATGAGAGTTTTGGGGTTAGTAGATGTAGAACAGTTGAAGTAGCAGGGTTAGATCAGAGAGGAAGGCACAGGAAAAAATAGGAAGTGATAAGAATGCTTTTAAGAAAAAAATAAAGACCTGGTAGAGATAAGCTAGTTTAGAAGTTAATTTCTGAAAAGGGCCTATCTTTGCCTTGCATGCAATTTGAAAGCTCAAATGTTTGAATGGTGAGGATTCTAACTCTGCTGCATTGATCACGAGTACAAGCGTTAGCTGCAACAAATCATGGTGTCTTTATTTTAACATCCAGGATGAATTCAGATATGTGGTTATGTAAATTAAGTCTGTTTGTATACGGTTGATTTAAACAAATAAAATTGGACAAAATTTGCATTTGGAGGTTGGGAATTAGTCGGGTGGTGGCAACATGGTAGTGTAAGAGCTGCCTACTTAACAGGTAATCAGAATTGCCATCCCCTGGTTGTCTCTGTCTCTGCATATGACAAGGAAAGATATGTCAAGCACAGAACCACAAATCAATGGAATAAAAGTGGCAACATTGTTTCTGTGCCATTCATTTGTGTGCACTATGGGGCAAAACGTGTCATTTGGGGGCATTTTTGATCTCTTTTGAGCCCTTGGGGATGCGACAGGAATTTTTGGAAAAAAATTTTTTTTTTTTTTCTATTTAATGAAATACAATTTGTGGCAAAATTTCAGGAAAAAACTGATGGACGGTTATCTAGCAATCATCCGGACTAATGGACGGACGCATGGACATCACTGAAAACATAGGTTCCTAAAATAAATTGGTGGTATGAACAAAAGTCTAACAACAAACTAACCGAAACGGCCTCACAAGTTAAAAAAAAAAAAAAAACTAAGGGAGAATGTTAGAAAGGCTTATTGTTGCTTACAGAAAGTGAGTAATTCTTTTTTCTCTCTAGATTTTTTTAAAACTTTACAAGAGACATTTAAAAGACTTTTTATTCAGTTCTTACAGAAAGTAAGAACTTGCCCTTTTCTCTTGTATGTAGAAAAGTTATTGTCTATACAAATTGGAGTAAAATTAATACAAAATTTAAAAATTAATTGTCTACCTTTTAGATTGAAGGTAGCTCCAAGCCTATTCCAGTAAATAATGGAGACAATGTTGGCAGGTATGGAATATGCAATCACATATTTAGATAATATTTTTATTAAAAGCAAAAATGAGACGCAACACAAAGCTCATATTAGGCCCGTATTTCATAGAATTGAAGAATATGGATTCAAGCAGAGTTCTGAAAAATACATGTTCTTACAGAAGATAAAATATTTAGAGCAAGTTATTGACAGTAAAGAAAAAAAAAAATCAAGACCCAGAAAGTGCTGTCCACATCTGATAACGTTGCTAAACTGCAGGCTTTCTGAGGATTAGTATGTTACTAAAGCATATATATATATATATATATATCTCAAAAGTATCTGATATGAGAGCGCCGTTAAATAATTTGATAAAAAAAAGGGTACAAAGTGGATCTATTCAGAAGGATGTGAAAAGATCTTTAAAAAGATTTTTTAAAAAAAGCTGTTCGGTAGCAGACCTGTCATTAGCACATTTTGATCCGAGGTGAAAAATCATTGTAACAGCAAATGCTAGCAATAAGGGACTGAATGCTGTACTGTTTCACAAATTTGAAGATGGATCTACAAAGCCAATAGCACATGCCTCAAAAACATTGCTGCCCATGAAACAATTTAATTGAAAAGGGGAGTTTAGCAATAATTTACACTGTAGAAAAGTTTCACACAGTTTTTATTTTATGCTGCAAACAGATTACAAACCACTGATAACCAATTTTGCTTGGAAAAGATGTATACCAATGCACACGGCAAATCGATTACAGCATTGGAGTGTAATTCTATTAAATTATAATTTTAAAATAGAATATGTACTATTAAAAAACATAGGTATTAATCTTGATAAACCGTCAGCATGACTTAAATTTTTAGAACCACTCGAAGAAACAGTAATAGCGGCACTAAAAGACCAAAGTGAATTGTCAAGTCTCTTATGCAATAAGATTAGAGAATTTCTGGTTATGATAGATGTGAAAAAAGCAGCATGAAAGGAGGATTTCATTAATAAAATGAAAAAGCATGTCTGATGGAATGAGAAAAATAAAAAGGAAAATAGTGTGTCACCTTTTTCTATATGTGAGTAGTAATTCCGGCTACTTTGCAGAAGAGAGTACTCAAAGAATTCCACACAGGCCATCCAAGAATTTAACAAATTAAATCTTTAATGAGAGGTTACATATATTGGCCTAGAATAGAATAGACCAGGACATAGAAATAGTGGTGAAACAACTGGCAGCTAAGGATCTGCTGGTGAAAATTCAACCATAGCTTGATTGCATATCAACTATGCAGGGCCCATAAATGGACCATTGTAGACAGCTCTACAAAATGGCCAGAAATTGTGAAGTGCAGACATCCCACGGTAACAAATATGATAAATGCACTTAACAAAATTTTTAGTTGTTTTGGACTCCAGAAAACTTTAGCCAGCTCACGGGAAAAGAATTTAAGGAATATTGCTAACCATTGTCAGTTAAACATGTGACAACACCAATTTACCAGCCATGATCAAATGGAATGACTGAAAAGGACGCAAAATTTGTGAAAACGAGCTCTCAAGAAGAATCAAAGTATGGACACAAATGAAAGAAGTATTCAGAAATTTTTGGCAGTTTACAGAATCACGCCAAACCCAAATATGTCACATTTATCATCAGTAATGTTTGCAAAAAAAAAAAAAAAAAAAAAATGCTTTGTATTTAATATGTTGTTGCCAATTCTGGCAAAGAAACCATCAATAAAAGAAAAACATATGATTAAAGTCTATAGGCCAGAGGACAGAGTTTTCTTCAAAAAACTTTAGGGCTGGAAGAATGATTTTGGAAGAAAAAATAATAACCAAAAGAATTGGACAGATCATATGATATGAAAGGAAACAAATTTCCGTGCAAAAGACATTGGAATCAGTTGAGACCCAGGCAGCACACTACAGAGGTCACAGAAAGTACAGAAGAGATACCAATGGAAATCTTATGACTCGTTTGCAATTCTTGTTTCGATAAGTCAGAATTCTCCAATGGAGGCATTTTTTTTACTCAAGGTCAGAGATACCAGTGGATCAAAGGTCACCATGGCAAAGCTTGAGTAAGAAACAATTCCGAAAAAAAGTGGATAGATTATGTCCAGACCCTAAGAAGAGAAGATACTTAAGCTAAATTTCACAGAAACAATTTAGCTCAGGGGAAGGTGATCTAATAAAAATAAGTATATCTGGGTCTTTCCTCCTTGCAATATTGTGATTGGATGGGCAAGTCATAAGTATCAGCTGGTAGGGACATTTGAGGAGATGTCGAAAGGTACACAAATCTCATGCTAGCTACTTCAATGCTATATATCTGGATTATATTAAATGCCAAATCGGTCAATTTGGTAAAAGTTTTTACACTTCAAGTTATTTATATTTTCAGATATTTATTCATTGTGTTTGGTTTAATTGTTTTGCAGAGGAAAATTGCTGGTTTTGTTTTTGGCTTTGCACACTGAGGAAAAGAACAAAACACAATAAAATGAATGTTTGGTGCATTTTAGGTCTGGAAGCAGATATCTTCAGACAGCCTCATCTGGTAACACCAAATGTGTAGACATCTGCAATGTTAATAAATAGCTGCAACCAACGAGGAGAACTTCATGCAGTCTAGACACTCCTGAAAAGTCCAAGTCACTTAACAAATAAAAACAAAACAAGAATTCATTTTTTCTGGATTAAAGAAAAAGGCAAAATTCAGTGGAGAACTCACATCCCATCATAGCGAGAAAGTGATAAATATATACAACTGTAACGAAAATTTCATTAGGTTGATGTAGTTTGAAGCTGTGTTTAGTGATAATGAATATAAAGATAATTTATAAAAGGCAATACAATACGGAGTTGTAACAAATAAACATAAACCAAAACAAATTAAGACATATATAATGGTGCAATGAGTTTTGCAGTTTCCACCTTTTTATTAATATTTATTTATATATATATATATATATATATATATATATATTTTGTTTTGCAATATTTTTTGAATGAATTCAACTTGCATTTAAGTAAAAATGTACTTTCGTATATATAATTGAATTCATTAAAAAAATATTGCAAAACAAAAACAAATAATATCTAGTAATTGTCTGTATTTTTGAGATGAGGTGTTTCCATTTACTGAGATTGTCGGACAGACTTCCTCATCTTGTTTGTTATAGTTACGTTTCGGCCATTTTGCCCTCCCGCCTTCATTAGGTGTTTTGTATCAAACTGGGGAACCGCTGGTTAGGAGTCTCGAACCCAACCCTTTATTATTATTACGGGTGTCTTGCTAGTAATAATAATAAAGGGTTGGGTTCGAGACTCCTAACAAACGGTTCCCCAGGCGGGAGGGCAAAACGGCCGAAACGTTGTGACTATCACAACCAAGATGAGGAAGTCAGTCTGACAATCTCAATAAATAAATAACATCTACATAAAAAAAAAACGTGATACATTCAGTCATGCAAGATAGCCTAGTGGTAGGGGTTATGCTTCTTATCACAGGTCCCAATTTCGAATCTCGCCAGATTCAGCCACTCTGATGAGTCGTAGATGACAAAACATGTTAGTGGATATTTTAAAAATTATATATATAAAAATAAAGGTGTGTTTGAAGGCTTGTCAATGCAGGAATTATTCAGTTGTTGGAAACAGATAAATAATGCTAAATAATTCAAAGGGTTCAGTAATTTTCAATAAGTATTTATCTACCTTACTGTAAATGGTATATTTCCTCAACAATTAACAAAATATTAGAAACATTCAAAATAGCATTTCAAGACAAAATAAGATATAATGGCCAATTTAAATCAAACGGAAAACAACAGCACAGAGATTTGATCTACATTTCTTACTTCTTGAAAATGTGGGATGCCCCCGTAAATATGAGAAAATATAGCATTTACAGTCAGGTAAATAAATACTTATTTTAAAAATTATTGAACCTTTTGAATTATTTATCTGTTTCCAATGACTGAATAATTCTTGCATTGACAAGCCTTCAAACGAACTATGACATATTTCTTTTTATATATATATATATATATATATATATATTTGATTTTTGTTTTTTTGAGAACTGGCTTTCTTTTGTGGCAGTTGCCTCACAAGGACTTGTGGTTTTAACCAACCATCTGTTCGAAACATTAGCATGTCCAGTGTCACAACATTGTAAATTAGTTTATATCAATAAATATATTTTAAACATTAACAATTATTTTTATACCTACAGACACTAGTATTTCATGCTTCTGCAATCATCAGTGTAGGAAGTGATAATTACTGCTGGTTGTAACATTCAAACCCAGTCACAAAAATCACCCTTGACTCTGTAGGCTAACATCTTTACTTTAAGGCCATCAGCAATTAACATAAGAATTGAAGAAATTAAGTGCCTATAAAGTATATATACATATATAATATATATTTGTATTTATTTTTTTTTTAAACAGTAATCTTTATTTTCATTTTTTATTATTTTCAACATATATAATGTAATTTACAGAGATGTATGTTTTGAGGTTGCTACCTCTCATCAGTGTAGCTCGACTGTGTCTCTCTAGGAATCAACAAGAAATCTATGTTTATCAACAATAAAAATAAACAGTAAATTTGTCTAGGATTTCATGGCATAATGCTAAACATACTGAACTATAATACACATTTTTTATTTTATTTATTTTTTTTTTTTTACACAGTGGTCACCACTTATCAAGGCCCGGAAGCCACTCAGGGATAAGGGTTATTGCAAGTACATTACGTTAGTGTGGAGATTTGATGAAGTGTTTACTTAAGGGGCGGTTCATTAAGAATTTGTTAATGTTGGACTTGAAGACATCCAAGTTGTAGTCAGGTGGGAAACAGGCAGCCGGAACAGAGTTCCACAGGCGTGCAGTTCTAAGAAAGAAGCTTCGTTCATGGAATCCACGTTTTGATTTAGGCACAGATAAAGAGTGGGGGAAATTTTTCACAGTGGATTCAGCTAGACGGGTGTTTTTCGTGAAAGATTGGCGAGGGGGGACCAGAGATTGGTCAAGGGTTCGATTTCTAGAGAGACACAGCTATGCCGATGAGAGGTAGCAACCTTGAAACATGTATGTCTATAGATTACTATTTTAAAAATAATAAAATAAAAATAAAGATTTATCTACGTCCAAATAAATATAGGCAATTTTTGGTACTTGTACAGTTTAGTCAAGACATTAAAAAATGAAAATATCGAAAAAAAGGTTACATTGTACGTATCTGTTTTAGACTGAAGATCTCCGAAAAAAAATTTCATTTAATTTGATTAAGTAGTTTTTATTTTATAGCAGAAAAACACATTTTTATGAGAGCGTGTTGAAGTCAGCCATTACGAAATTTGTTGAACACGCCAAAGGGAGATAACTCCAGTTAAAGCGCCAACACTCCCTCCCCATCTTTATTACTAGCTTTTCTTCCTAAAAATCGAACCTTTTGCTCGGTATCATAAATTGTTTTTTGCTGTAAAATAAAAACTACTTGATGAAATTAAGTGAAATGTTTTTCCAGAGAACTTCAGTCTATAACGAGTACGTACAATATAACATTTTTTCAATATTTTCATTTTTTAATGTCTTGACTAAACTGTATAAGCGCCCAATTTTCTAAGTAAAACTAACTCTGAGGCAAAGTGTATTTATCGATTTATTGAGGTGTATTTATCATTAAAAAAGAAAAATCAAGAAATATACATGTGTGTATGTGTGTGTCATCTACACACTGTTTTGGCTGTATCACAGCTCTTCAGTGTGGCTAATTATATATTTTGCTTGTTTTCATGCACACAACTAGTCATAAACAACAAAATGTAAAAACATTATTTAAGAATTATCTTTTATTAACTTAAAGTAAACAGACATTTTCAAATACATAACTTCTTTAAAAACGTTTTTTTTTTCTTCTCAATAGAGATGATGGGCTTGTTCCATAAAAAGTAATGTTTATAAGCAGTGATGGTTTTCAGATAAGGCTTACAATCCTCCAAGATTGGGGCAATTCTTAGAGCCAATGGTTATCAATAATAAATAAAATCATAGAGTAAGCCTGACCGTCTTATGTCACATCAAGCCCTTACGAGAGGAGGCAGCTTATTAATTACATACCACCACTGTCACCAAATATATACTCGAGAGCTCTCTGAATATCTCCGCCTGCTTCGCGTAAAGCATGCCTTGCCAAAGCTTCATCTGTGATTCCCATATCTCTTAATTGTTGCAGTTGAGTCTGAAAAGAAAAAAAAAAAAAAAAAAGAGTAAGAAAACATTTCATTTTAAAGATTGTAAATAACGTATGATTTGCAAGTACAGAAATTTATATTGCAGCAATATATACAGGATGTTGCAGTAATATCCAATATTTGACAAAAAGTAAACAAAATAACTGTTAGGTATACTTTAAAAAATAAGAGTTATTTCCCTTGGATTGAAGAAAGAAGAATGAGTAGAGCAAGTCCGCCATGACAGTTTGAGAAGTAAACAAAAAGCATCCCCAGAATTTAAATCATCCTGCATTCAGTGGCTTCTACATTACCATTTAATCTGTAAGTTGTTAAATATTTTCATGGTTATACGCTGTCTTTTGATCATTTTTAGTGGTTATTAAACTGATAACGTATATCATCAAACGTAACAAATACCAAGACGTTCTGAAGAGTGTAGTGAAACTCTGGATAGATGAAATCATCACCGGACACCTCTACATCTTCCAGGAGAACTTCACTCCTGCACACAAGGCCAAAATCATTCGGACAAAGTTCTTCCTTCCTGGTCGTCAGACGTTGTCACTCTCCTCACCGAACTGCAACTATTTCTAGAGGCGTGATTGAGGTCAAGACCAACAAGCATACCCACAACATTCAGCTCTCTGAAGGCTGTCATTGTAGAGGCATTTGCGATTATAGACAAGGACATAATCTCCAAAGTATGGGATTCATTTTGTGCCTGCCTTGAAATGGTTGTCTCTACTGGTGGAGAACTGTTGAAAAAATAAACTCTTGGGTCTCTACATATACAACTTTTGTTTTTATTGCTTATTTCTTTTTCTCCAGTAGCAGTTTTTTTTGTAACATCTTGTGGATGTACAATTATCTGTATCTGGGCATCAATTTTAAATGGTTGATCTTATAGTAAAACTAAGCATAGTGTCAGCAATGTTTGAGCCTAGTGATTTCCTACATTTTGTGTTGCTCACTTGCCATAAGTATATTTTTTATACGGCTACTGTGGTTGGGGCCTTAATGGAGGCTTTAAAAGGCTAAAAAAATATCCTTCTAAAATCACAGGTAACCATTTTATTTTATTACAATTCCAAAACAGAAATGAACAAAGATATACAACATTCGCAGGTTGGGAGGTCAGAGGTAACAGGACAGTGCTAAAGGATGAATGATTGTGTGGAAAAGGTTGTCTAGGTGAACTGAAAATGATAACAGGCATAATTTGCAAATTCTAGCTTTTTGGAATTGAAAAATAAAAAAAAAAACGTGTATATGTATATCTAGATAAAAGCCAAAATCTATAAAAGTTTAAAAAAAAACAAAACAAAAAAAAACACACACACACACACACACAAAGTATAGTTTGGATTGGTGTTGACCTGGATGAATAATATCTAAAATAATAAAAAAAAAAAAAACAAACAAAAAACATTATTCATGGGTCAATTAGACCAGGTTTTATCAGAGGGATATCAGCTATTTCCAATGTGATCAATTATATAAAGGAGAGATAAATGATTTACATTATTAGTATTTTCAGTACTTATGCACCTATTGAACTGTGCTGAAACAATAACGTTATTTATTTATATTATTTAATTGGAATTCATTATTGAGATTAATATTATTTATGAATTTATTTATTGCGGACTATTATCCTCATCTTTCTATCCCGTCGCTGTTACCACCTGACAAAGGCCAGAAGAATAGTTGGCCGAAATGTTGTTAAACAACAACTAAGAAAGATAAGGATAATAGGCCGCAATAAATAAATTAATAAATAACGTTATTATTTAGAAAGGCATTCTTAACATGGGGAGAGGAGGGAGTTTTGTAACTATTCTGTACTTTCACATAATTTAATAATAAAAAAAAAATATTGTATAACTTCAATTTAACTCGAAAATACTATTTAAAAATAGTGCAGTTCAATAAGTGCATAAGCACTGTATTTTCAATAGAGACGAATGAGTTGGGTGGAGGCGTACAAAGCATGAAGGAGGAAAACCAGGGAAGAGAAAACAGAAAAATAGATAGAGAGGTAGGAAGCTAGAAGTTTTAATATAAAGAGGTTACACTTGCTATTTTAACCTCTTCTGCTAACAACACATCTTATATAATACAAATTAGTAGATAAGCTATTTTAATTTTTAGATGACCTGTACATATACACACACACAAATATACATACCTATCGAGTCATATGTATCCCTTGACCATGATGTAAATCCAAGTGTGAGGCAAGGATGTTTATCATTAAACTTATATAAATTGATGAGGGTAGTGGTGTTAAATTTGTTATGGATAGTTACCCAATTTTAGCAGTGGAGCTATATGCATACAAATATACATGCATGCACAAGCACACATCTTTCCAAACACACACACACACCCATACTCATGAATCTAATACAGTAGAACCCCGGCATGTGGCATTAAAAATCAGTAACAAAATACAGTACAGTATTATATACATGTGTATTATAATACACACGTATATAATCAAATAACATTATAAATAACACCATATGGCGGTGCAAATACCATAACCAGAGGCTGGAAAAACATCATATTCCACATCGTAACCTGAAAAAAAAAATGTATCTTAAGCCACCGTATCCTGGAGTTCTACTGTATATAAAACTCATTATATTGCTGTATGTTTGCTTGACAGTCTGTTTCGACTTTTTTCAAAGGTCACAGAGCGGTGTGAGATGGGTTAAATGAATGCATTTCTTGTAGACAATTGTTTTGTGTGTGTGTGTGTATATATATATATATATATATAAGCTGGTAAAAATAGCTGTTAAGAGTCAAATTTGAAAAAAATTGGAACTTGGTAGGCATAAGTCGACAAAGTGCTCTTGTATGCATGCACAAATAGACATTCATATGTTAAAGTAGGCTCATTTTTAGAGATTTCTTATCCATTCGATGATAGCTCAAACAGTAAGGCTGGAGCACTAAATGTTTTGATTTCGATTCTAGCTAATGGCACCAAAGTCATTTTTTTTTTTTTACTTTTGAAATCATTACTATATATTGGGCACAATATAATAATCAACAGAGAATTGGTTCTATATTGATAAATAGAAAATCTGCATAAATTAAAATATCACATTTAAGCATATTTTATAACCTGGAAATGCTGGGTGCCCTACTAATCCAAATATATACTTGTGCAAAGGTGATTTGCTAATCCAAATATATACTTGTGCAAAGGTGATATTTTTTAAGTATAGGTGTATATGCTAAGTAGTATTTCAGGATCATCCATTTAATGTCGAATTGAATATTATCCTTCAGATTCTAAAACGTTTGCTGGCATGACAGTTATGTCCCTTTGTTTAGAAATCGTATATGTATATTATTGATAATATTGTGAGTGTTGGATTTTTTAGTTGGCTTAGAGTTTTGGATTTGCACTCGTGTATAATGCTCAATATCTTCTCAGAATTTTATGAAAAAGAATTACATGTTTTTAGTAAAAGCCATGACCAGAGTTTTACATTTTTTGTGATTTTCACATGAACCAACACGAATTTGGAGGCAAATTCGTGTTTTTTATTTTTTTCTTCAAGAGTTACTTCTGGCTAATTTTTCTGTGCATTGGTTTATTCCAGTTAATATTGTCCTGGGTCTTCTAAAAAAAACTTACTTTTATTTACTTCTTTTATTATTATATGGCAATGCTATTAAAGTAGGAACACAAAGCATCAACAATTAAATTATTTTTAAAATAAGTCATGATTAGAACCCATACAACCATACAGTTTGTGTCTATTAACCTTTCCAAAAAAGTTACACTTGAGTGAATTGCGCGAGTAAATACACAGAAAGATATACACGTGATCTTTGAACTCCATTATTGGATTTGTTTTCATGAGTCACTAATGATTTGGATAGGTAATAATGGTCTTTTTTGAAATAGTCAATCCATGTCAATGAAACGATAGAACATCTCTGAAACAGTTTTTAAATAAATTTGTATTTTAGTGTTCACATTTTTGCAATCGAGCACTTTATTGATTTCTTTTCAACATACGTCACCACATTTATAAATATTGCAGATGGCAACCTTTTGTCTAATAAGACAATGGCATTCTGCATCTAGTCTTGTGCACTGCAGCATCTGCTGTAACTACACAGTTCAAAGGATGCAGGCCTGGGCGGGCGATAAGGAGACCTAGGTTTGCTCAGTTACTAGGGTCTCCCTCTCAGTGTTGCAGACAAAGTTAGACGGAAAGGTAAACCAATACAGTCAGAGCCAATGCAGCTGCAAGAGTTGCCAGAAAGGTGTTGCAGTGCTTCACCATCTGCCTACCGGGACTCCAAACCGAATTTTTTGTTGGGGTTTACTCCCTTAGATTTTGCCAAGGCATCTACAATTTTATATATATATATAAAAGAGAAAATATTATTATTATTATTATTATTATTATTATTATTTAAACATGTTAAAAAATACTTTGAAAAAGAGTTAAAAACATATTTAATCTGAAAAGGAAACACTTAATAAGTGGATAGTCCTTAATCCGCGGAGTTTCAAAGAAATACTTTCTCATCAGAAGGTAGGAATTAGCAAAATGCGGGATCGGATTTTGCATAAAAAAGTATTTGATGAAACTGCAAATAAGTCAAAGATCTTACTTGATAACAAAAAGTGAAGCAGAGGGAATATGGTGAAGAAAAAGGTGATTTCACATGAATGGATAGTCTGGTGAAAGGTAAAGTATATTTTATATATATATAGACACACACATATATATATATACACACAATGTTCCTATAATCAAACACTTACTTGCGTGGCAATATTTTGTGCTTGAGCAATGGCTTGCTGAAAGAAATCACTTGTAATTGGAGGAGAGGCTCCAGTGGCGTCAGAGGATATTGCAGAATCCTGGAAAAAAATGAATATTAACTAACTCTCGGTATGTCTCCATAAATATTTTAAACAATGAAAAAATTTTTTTTGAAATCTGTTAAGTATTGATTAGATTTTTTTTACATATACAAAGAAAATTGAAATATTAAAGGAAAAAATTGAAATATTTTTAAATATAAGTAAAAGGCGTCACATTTTAGGTCATGAATGATTAGAATGATTGGTTTATAAAAAAAATGACTTAAGATTATTATTAACCTATTCAAAAACTTTATGACAATCATTTGGAATAAAAAATAAGAGCCATTACTTTTGGAACGCCCCTTGTATTAATTCTCATTTCATGGAGAAATTTTCCAATTACTTTATCAAATTTACATAATTTTTTTTTTAACTTCATTCTATTGTTACATTCATATACTTAATCTAAATAATTAAATCCTCAAAATATTCTTTAATCAATATCTTTAGAAAACATCATGCCAATTTATTGAAAATTGTGTGAAGTATTTAATTAAGAAATAAATATTTTATACATATTAATAGATTTTTAATTAAAACTAAATCACTCATGACCTGTTGAGTCAGTATTCATTATATCTATCTATATACTACCGTTCATCTTGTTTTCTTGTTTCTATATGTTTTTGAGTGGCATAAGAGATTCAACGAAAGTAGGGAGTCAGTGAGGGATGATGAGGTGTGGGAGGAGTATGGAAGTCAAAAAACCAGGGTTGATTGGTCAAATAAAGAATTTCATGGATAAGGATCGCCGTGTGTCTGTAGAGACAATAAGTGCACAGTTTAATGTAAGCGTAGTTATTCGCGAGAAACTGAAAATGTGGAAGATTTGTACGAAGTTTGTTCCAAGAGTGCTCATAGAAGATCAGACTATTTGACCAAGATGGGCATTAAGACAGTTCCTCACCCCCCCTATCATCCAAACCTTGCTCCCGCGTCTTTTGGTTATTCCCTAAACTCAAGGAAAACCTTAGAGTCTATCATTATGAGACAATTGAGGAGATGAAAGAGTCTGTGACAAGGATCATTGACACGTTCACACAAGAGGACCTCCATGAGGCCTTCCAGTTGTTGGAATGGTACAAGTGGATTGCAGCTAAAGGAGACTAGAGTTTCATGTGTGTATGATCAATAAAAGTGGCCACACGAAAAAAAAGTCTGGAAACTTATTGAAGGCACCTCATATTTTAGTTTATTATTAAAGTTTAATTTAGTAAAATTTCGATTTTGACCACTTCCATTCAAGTCAGAATTTCTTTTTCATAAATAAAAATCATATTTAAAAAAATGTTCATTTTTTTTTTAAGCCATATATTTTTCGTATAAATATAAAAAAATGCCCGTTGTAATTTATTTCAAAATTACAATTATTTTATAAAAGTTAAAATATTTTTATTTTGATTCAAGAAATGTTCAGTTGTGTCATTATTGTTAATTTAGTTCGGTTTGTTTTGTTTTACCAGTGTGTTACATATAAACAACTCTTTGAATTGTCCCTCCTTGGAACTCTTCAAAAATAAAAACAAAAAAATTGTCCTTCAAGCCTAAAATGTACAAGTGCCCATTATATATATATACAGGGTGTCCCAATAAAATGTATACCCTCTTTAAATTATCTCAACTTGCTACATGAATATGCTATACCACGTTCCCAAGAGATGTTTAAGAATTAAGAATGGCACTTCCAGCAGGATGGAGCACTTCCCCACTATCATCATGACGTAAAAGCATATCTTGATAGTCTCCTGCGAAACAGATAGTTAGGATGAAGAGGAAGTATCGAGTACTGTCCACCAGATTTCCTCTTTTTGGGGGCAGGGGTAGAGGCATTTTAAATACAGGATCCACACCACAAAATGAGCTACAATGAATGAGCTGAAAGCAACCATTGAAAGAAGATGTGTTAATATATAACAACTGAACTGATTAGGGACGTTTTTTATTCAATTGGTGAACGTTGTAAGCTGTTCATGGACCACAATGGCCAATAATTTGAACACTTTCGATAATTAGCTGGTTTCTATATTTGTTCACAGTATTTTGATGTATGAATCTTTTCTTTCTTATAATAAATGTTGGTTTTATGGTCATTTAAAGAGTGTATACATTTTATTGGGACACCCTGTATCATTAAACAGTTATGTAAATCTTTGAAAATTAAATTTTCACGAAACTCTTTTGGGACTTCATAACTCCTCTTTTCCTACTCTTTTTTTTTCTATCTCTTAATTATTTACATCATTTCATTCCTTTCATACTACTCAAATCATTCACCCTGTATTTAGATTACATCCTCCCACCATTTAAAGTATTCATGTACAAAAAGTCTTTGCAGTAGGTAGCGAGCAAGACAACAACATCAGAGTAATTGTCTGTATTTTTGAGATGAGTTGTTTTCATTGATTGAGATTGTCGGACTGACTTCCTCATCTTGGTTGTTATTGTCACAACGTTTCGGCCGTTTTGCCCTCCGGCCTTCGTCAGGTGAACGGTTTGTTAGGAGTCTCGAACCCAACCCTTTATTATTATTACGGGGGTACCGTGTTCGGACTCCAGCTAGGCTTTGGGACATAGTTGCTGATTCTCTGTTTTTCAATGTTACTTTTTCACTGCCTTCGTTCAGGATTGAACTCAGCACCTTTGGGTAACTGTAAACTTTGATACAACGTCTAGGACCACTCGGCCATATGTCACTAGGACAATTCTTAGTTGGTTTTTGTTAATGTTAAACCTATGTTGTTATTCAAGGTTTTCTCTCTCTATCAGAGGTGTCCAAATTGCATTCAGCTCTATGCTTGGTTTGCTCAGTAGGTTGTTATGTCCGAGCATGTGAGCTGTTTCTTTAAGTTTTCTCACTTTCCAGTGGGTCTCTCTGTTTATTATTTTTACTTCATCCCATAGGGGGCGATGATCCCCCCTCTCCATCCAGACATGGTTGGCTATACCCGATTTTTCCGTCTCCCCTTTAGTTACCGCTTTTCGGTGTTCTTCCACCCTTACTTTAAGGGGGCGGCATGTTTCACCCTTGTAAACCTTTCTGCAACTGCATGGGATCGAGTATATGCAGTTTTTGGTCATGTTCTCATCCATGCGGGGCTTCACTCGTACCAGGTGTCGTCTGAGTGTTGACTCGCTTTTGAATACCGTCCTGATGTTGTAGGGGGCACATATTCTCTGAATCTTTTCGGAGATGCCTCATATGTATGGTAGGCAGACCGTTGGAGGTTTTTGGGTTTCATTCTCCTCTCTTATACTATTAACACGTCTGGTGGATAGTATGCTATCGGGGTAGTTGTTACGACGGAGGGTATTCTTCAACCTGACCATTTCTTGGTGGTATGTAATGGTGTCGCTACTTATTGTCTCTGCTCGATGTTGTAAGCAGCGTGCGATTCCATGTTTGATACTGTATGGGTGATGGGAGTTGAAGTTTAGGTATTGTCCGGTGAAGGTAGGCTTGCGATATACAGATGTCTTAAATCCATGCTCTGTGCGTGATATGAGTATATCAAGGAAGGCCAGTTGGTTATCTTTTTCTTTCTCCATTGTGAACTGTATCGATGGTCTTATTGAGTTCACATGATCTAGGAGAGCCTGGACGTCTTCCTGATGGGGCCAGAGTATGAAGGTGTCATCAACGTATCTTAGCCACATGGTGGGTTTTAAGGGGAGCTGAACCTAAGGCCATGTCTTCGAAGTATTCCATGTATATGTTCGCCATCACTGGTGATAATGGCGAGCCCATAGCTAGTCCCTCCTCTTATCGATATAGGTCAGTACCCATTCTGAAGTAGGTTGTTTCTATGCAGAATGTCAGCATTTCCATTAAGTTTGGCAATGGTACACATGTGCACTCTTCTATGGAGAGGTCCGCAGCTAGTTTGTCTTGAATTACTGCTAGTGCCTCACTAGTTGGGACTTTAGTGAACAGGCTAACCACATCTAGGCTTACCATTTGGTTTGTACTGATGGGTGCTCCCTTGATCAATTCCGTGAAGTGGGCAGAATTCTTTACATGTGTTGCTGACTTGCCTGCTAATGGGTTTATTATATCCACAAGGTACCTGCTCAGTGGGTGGCATGCTGAGCCTTGGCAGCTCACTATGGGTCTGAGTGGAATACCGTCTTTGTGTATCTTGGGGAGACCGTACATATGTGGTAGCTTACTGTAATGCTGGACCAGCTGTCTATATCTCATCGGAGCGATGTGTTCCTTGTTTTTCGTAAGGATTTGTAACAGCTTTCTTTCGGTTTTCAAAGTTGGGTCCTTCTTTATTTTACCGTAGCTACCATCTGCGATTAGGCCTGCCATTTTTTCAGAGTATTCCGACATGTCCATCACCACAGTAGCATTGCCTTTGTCTGCTGGCAGAATTATTATACTGCTGTCACCCTGTAGGTTTCTTATAGCCAGCCTATCTTCCCGAGAGATGTTTTATTTAGGAGGCTTGGCTTTCTCGAGTACTTGTCTCACTTTCCATCTTATTTCATCACCTTGGGTTGATGGGATTCTCAGGGCTATATCTTCCATGTGTGTTATGATATCTAAGAATGGAACGCGTTTGGTTGTTGTTGCTAAGTTGAGACCTTTATTTAGTACTGCTTCCTCTGAGTGACTCAGTTGGCGGCTGCTGAGGTTGATGACCGCTTTCACAGGTGAGCGGTGTTTTGATGTTACAATCCTCTGGTCTTTGAGCTTTGTGAGCTTCTTGATTTGGCGTCCTTTGACCTTCTCATATTCTTGTCTGTACGATTTATCCAGATCTGATTGGATTCTCGCCCTGTCTTCCTCTTGGATCACTTTGACAAGGAACGATGTTAAGGTGTTGGAGATTTCGTTCCTTAGTTTTTGTTTATTCCAGCGGGTGTGTTGGATCCTTTCTCGAACGAGGGCATGCCCTGCCCTTTCCGCGACTCTACGTGCCTTCCTGGACTCCACTGCTGTTTTTAATGTCAACCCTGCTGGTATGAGTTTTAAGTCTCTACATCTGTACAGGAAGGTTAGATGGTTAGCGAGTCTTGCCAGTTTCATATGACGCTTTTCTAGGTGTCGCCATTCAATCCTAATGTCGGGTCCGTACCGATTCGATAGTAATTGTCTGTATTTTTGAGATGAGTTGTTTTCATTGATTGAGATTGTCGGACTGACTTCCTCATCTTGGTTCGAGACTCCTAACAAACCGTTCACCTGACGAAGGCCGGAGGGCAAAACGGCCGAAACGTTGTGACAATAACAACCAAGGATGAGGAAGTCAGTCCGACAATCTCAATCAACAACATCAGAGTTTGTACACAGATTGCATCACAGAAAATAAAACTTTGTATTGTCATTGTTTATATGAAACTCCTGAAAAGAAAATTTTGATTTCAGGTTATCTTTTCATAGTCACTGAATGCAAATATATTTGTAATTTGTGTAAATGAAAAAGGCGCAGAGAAATTGAGCAAATGATTCAACTAAAATAAATTACCAAAAGAAAAAAAAAAAAAGACAAAAAAGAAAATAAAACAAAAAAAAAAGACAAAAAAGAAAATAAAACAATATCAATAGAAAAAAAAACAAAGATTCTGTAAATCCAAAATTGACATTGAAAAGGTCAGTCTTAGATTTACAAAATTCTTTCTTTTGAAAATTTTGGAATCAAAGTCAGAGTGGCAAGCCTCTGCCTGAAAATAAACCCTCATAAAACCACACTTAAGTCAAGCAAAATGATAAACTTAATTGCTATGGTATCTTTCGTACAACTTATTGTCATACAAACATTGAAATAAAATTTCAAAATAAAATATCTTACAGTTTCCACAAATTAAAAGTATACAGTTTAGTAGAGAATTTAATTTTATCATGTTATATTTGTTGTTATATTTGTATTTAATTTTATCATGTTATATTTGTTGTTTTTATGTACGTGTTCCCAACTGTAAACTATTCTGTACTTGAACCTTATATTATTTTTTTGTGTATGTGTTATCAGATGAAACAACTATACAGAAATCAGAACATTGTCTCGTAGATGATCAAATTAACAGGCTGATCATTATGCCAATCGAATAGTCTATTTTGTTAGAATTATCGGCAGACATATACAACTCCCCTTCTAAAATGTTCTATTTCATTTCTTTAAAATAACTTATTGGCACTATGAAGTAAGCAGCAAATTTTCATTTTATTTTAACTGACATGTTCAATTTTTATGTGAGGGTTCAATTTGGCATGCAAATGTAATCTGCTCAAAATTCCCAAAAAGGCATTTGTAAACTGGATTATTTGGTTAAGACTTGTTGTAAAATCAAGAAAATGGTTATTTTACTTTAAACTTACATATTTTATACTGATGAGTCACCACTTAACAAGGCCAATCACCACTCGAGGATAAGGGTTAAATGATGTTATTAATTAGATGATGGAAAATATTATGAAAATGTGAAACCACGCACCATCACCTCAACAACAATTGCCAACCTCAATGCTGTTTCCATGGCCTTCATTTTGTTATCTTCCAACTCTAGCCATATCATAGTCTCTCACATTGACAACTGCCAAGGAGGCGTGCATGGGTTCACAACTAATAAAAGAAAAAACAACTCAAAACACAAACTTGACAGAAACAAGACTAACACATTCTGTATATATCAGGCATTTGTGTAACATCATCATGGAAAATGATTCTCTGAATGCAAATGTCCACATTTACATAGTCTGTAAAAGCCTCTTTATCGTCGATTGTCATCAGCTCATCACAATCTCCTGCAAACTGTCTTCAACCTTCACAAACCTAATACTGTCTGTAAACTGTCCCTAACAGTCACAAAACTCATTGCCATTTGTAAAACTGTAAACTAATTCTAAATATACTGATCTCTATTGTTCGATCTTTTGTCCCCGTTTCTGCAACACCTTGATTAACAATACTAATTCAACTTTCTTTTATGTTCATTTGTAAACAATTTCCTTTGCATTGTCTTTCTACCTACTTCCTATACCTTTGTTTCGTCGATAAACTTATTTTATCTTTTTCTTTCTAACACTTGAGGGGGTGGGAAGGACGTCAATGGCATCAAAAATGGATTGAGAATGATGGGTGGGATGGATAAAATCTGATCACTTAAATAGACAGTCTGATAGATATTTGTTGACATAGTAATTAAAGATGACCACGTTGCATGGTATTGTGTGCCACAGATGGGATGTTTTTGGAAAAAAATTTTGTCCATGGAAAGTTTCATAAAAATTATCCAATAATTATTAATTGTATTTTATTCATAAAGAATATCGTTTTCATTTTTTCCAATTTTTCATTGAATTATCTTCATGATAACAGAAATAACATTCTTTGTTGAAAAAATTTGCCATCGTTTGCATGAAAAAATAAAAAATAAAAAAAAAATCACAGAACTTTCATTCAGCATCTTCCAGCGTTTTACATAAACTGCCCCAAAATTCCAATATCACGGTCCTTATTCTACATAAGTACCATAATTTTAAAGTAACATGTTTTGTAAAATCTGATATCTAATTAATAATTCTCCATATTTTTTTTAATTGACTAGCATTTTGTTGTACACTAGTAGGCCACCAGGCATTGCCCAGCCATAAAATACGCTTAAATACAATATTTTGGTTAATGCAGATTTCGTATTTATTATTATATTATATTGGACCCAATATATAGTAATGATTTAAAAAGTTTGAAAACAAAAAAAAAAAAATGACTTGTGCACCACTACCAAGAATCAAAACCAAAATGTTTAACTTAGGATTTACTTTTTCCTGTCATGTTAATCCCTGATCTATGAAAACATGTTTGCTGCAAGGTTAAAAATTAAAACATGAACCAATAGCTATTATATTATGCATGCATATTCGTAATGCCGTTGTTTGACCTTCATCTGGCAAATTCCATTTCTTTAATTTTCACACCGGTTTTTCCCAGTTAAAACCCAAATATAAAGTTTTGCATGGGTTCGAATGCCCTATATATTAAGTTTCATGTCTGTTTACCAAAATCTAACAGAGGATTTTGATAGGCAAAATTTTTTAAACAAATACATGTATACATAAATATATATAGAAATAGGTTTGTGTTTAGTATAACCTTTTTACGCAAATATTACACAAGTATAAATCATGTAGAATATCTGCATGAATACAATTACATGTAATAATTAACTAAAGATGATCATTCCATAAAACAAATAAAAAACTAATAGGGAATTAATTAAAATGAATGTTTTTTAAAAGAATATGCAAATTAGCTAGATCTTTTGCAGATGAATGCAATTCCACGCCCCATATATAACAAAGTTGTATTTTCTTTTTAAATAAATAGAAAAAGGGTTTTTAATATTAATATCAATACACAAAAAAAAATTTTTTTTAAATTATAGGAGTATAGATGTCTGCCACGGTAAGCATAGGTTACAAAAAACAAAAAAAAAAAGTGTGTACCAATTTCTGTAAAAGACACTTTATGTTTCATTGCAGACTGATTTCAATTTTATGATAAAGACAAACAAAACAAAAACTAACCAACTGTCCAGCCCCCGATGTGGAGGCTTCAGAAGAACTTCCTGTTGCCGTGGCAGCAGCTAAAGCTACTGCAAGCTGGGATGCAGTTATGCCTTGGCCTGTATTGCCATAGAGCTGAACAAAAAATAGGAAAGCATTTCAAATCAGAATTTAAAAAAAGAAGCAACTTTTGAGAAAGCTGAACACAAAAAAAACTTTAGTTTACCAAGTATCATATGAGAAAAAACATTGAAAAAGAATCAATTTTGATGCAAAAACATTGTTTTTAACGTTGATTTTGAATATATAAAGAAGATATATATGTTGAAAGACATTTTTCACATGAAAAGAGTTCCTAGCCATTATTATTATTAGCCCACCCATGACCTGTTGAGTATATATATATATATATATATATATATATATATATATACCCACACACATTTATTAAACAAGTTAAAATGTATTTATAAAATGAACTTAAAAATCAATATTTTTTCAAAAGTGCTCAATACTAGTAGAGTTCTATATTATATGAACATTTAATTTGGCTTACAATTGTGTTTCACTTCCTCAGAGCTCAGGAATAATATTATTATTTCTGGGCTTTGACGAAGTGTTAAGTTACTGAAATGCATTTGCATACCTAAATTAAATGTTTATATAACAAATATTTATATATAATTAAATATTAATGTTACTGAAACTGTCTTGTGAGCGTGCATAAATGCTTTAGATGATGGGAGGAAAATTGAATAATAAATGATAATAAAGTGTAAATGATAAAAAAAAAGAAAAAGAAATGGTGAGATCGGAAAGGGGGAGGTAAGCAAGAGAAGAGCGAGGGAGAGGAGGCATAGAAGAGCGAGAGAGGGAGACCAGAGGGAGAAAGGAAAATAGAGAGATAGAGTGGGGGAATAGGAAAGTGAACGGAGTAAGACAGAGTTGGGAAGAATGAGAGAGAGAACTTTGATAATAATATCTCAAAAGAGTTTGAAAATATTTAGAAATTCTAAAATATGCTCATAAATATTTAGGAATTCCAAATATTTATGAAACTCATGTAATGTCTTAAACTATCTCTCTCTCTGTCTCTATATATATATATATATATATGATATTTCTCTCTTTTCTTCTTCCCTATTTCTTTTTACATTTGCTTTCATTCCCACCATCTAAAGAATTTACACATAAGTGTGCACAATAGGGCAAGGCCTTGGCAGTTTGATGCCAAATCCACTCTGATGCAGTCATTTCATGAATAACGCACTATTTTTATATTATCAAATTTAGCATAATCAATTTCATAATACCCAACAGTATCCATCAGGCCAATAAGGAACCCCTTCTCCTCCCAATTTATGCTTGAACCAAATTCAAATAGTTAATGTTTGTTCTCATTAACAATGACATAAAATGTATTGCTCATATGATAGATGGTACTAAGCAACTAGATAAATAGCAAGTTCAAAGTAAACAGTTTGATTAGATAACAAATTGTAATTAGTACAAATGTACAAATACGCAGAATGTCCTTGTATATAATGTTAACAATAATGCAGAAAAATTGCCAGGCTCTTACAATACAAACCGGGAGTGGGGGAGGAGGGTTGATACTGAGTGTGGATCAACCAATGTAATATAACATTTTTAACACTATGAACAATTACTTGGCCTACTTTAAATATCAGTGAAGATCAGATGCTATTGAAAAAGATTACATGATACAAGTGCATTTTGTGAACCGAACATATGTAAGCATCCACTCGGGCTTGCCTTTTGCAAATGCTTTTTCATTTTTTGTTGTTTTAATTGTAATTCATATCCAATTAACCTTGCTATTTTCTGTTTCATAACATTTGTAAGATTTGTTTGTTGAAATTTACATACGCCCGGTTCATAAAATGTACAAGCACTAATTACATTGTATAGAGTTCCATAGGAGATCAGTGCATGACACTAGTTTATGCATCCGTCGAGGAATCAAGTACAAGTATGTGTTCCTTGCTTAAGCCAGGCACATGCAACCCATCCTTTAGAATCTGTTTATAGACTCTTAGAATAGTTGAATAAATAAGTTCTGGTACTAATTGCAACTAATTTGCACCTGCTTTGCTGATTCATAAGAATCTTAATTTATAGTCTGTAATTATTTTAATTGACATAAAAGACTGACAATTTGAACAAGGACAAACTGAAGATGCAATAAATAAATATAGAACAAAACAAACTATACTTTTAAAAGCAGAAAAATTAATATATATTATTGAAAAAAAAATTATATATATATGGTCCACCAAAAGTAACTATATAATTTTATTTATCTTCTTTTATTATATAAATCTTGTGTATATGTTTGTGTGTTTGTTTGTATGCCTACTAAAAGCTTTTGTCATCTGCATCTGACTGGGTCGAAACCGATACCATGTGAAAGAGCAATGCCCTGGATGAAAATTAGAAAAAAGATTGGAAGGGAGATCTTGTTTTTCATGTTGCTGTTTTGCAAGTCACGCACACGTAATTAACTAAAACTATGTTTAAAAAGCTTATTTTGCAACGTCATGATGTCATAAGCACTCGCGGCCATGTGACCAAATGCGTGTGGTCATATGGGCAACCGCATTTGCCCATAACTTTTTACCTTCTTCCCCTCTTTCGCGTTTCATGTTCAAGCCTGGCTGCCGTGACTTTTTTTTTTTTTTAAATCAGTTTCACGGCACTTCCTGCTATTTTGATTGAAAGAAAAGTTGTTTTGATTCATTTATTTCTTTTTTCTGGGAGGGGGGGGTCCAGCGCACAGGCAACAAAAAGTGCTCAATATCCAGAAAATAGCTTCTTTTCTTCATATCTCTTTTGCTGGATTATCTTGTAGAGTGGTTGTTACATACTTCTTTTTTTTTTGGGGGGGGGGGGAGGCGATTACATTATCGTTTTTTTATCCGTTCTTTTATATTCTTAATTGTTGTGGGGGTAACGATGGAATTGACATATAATAATGAAAAATCCTCAATATCCTTAGTATAGTAGAAACATAACAAGCAGAACTCCACGTGAACCTGGGCTATGCTAGTCTATTATATAATGGGAAAATATCTGTGTGTTAGTATGTCAGCTAAAAGCTTTTGTCATCCACATCAAAGTGGCACGAACATGGTATTGTTAGAAAGAGTGATCTCTCAGACACACAAAAATTGGAAAAAAATTAATTATTTTATGTAAAATGTTTTGTTTGAAGGGAGATTAAATAAAAACTTTGCTTTCAACACTGATTGCAAAACGCGCATGTATAAATGGTCATTTCATTGTTTTGTTTTAAAAAAACTAAATTTGCAGTGTCATAACATGTGTCATCATGGCCCCATCCATTTGCTTGTGAACTTAAGGAATGCGAGTTTGTCCCGAGCATGCAGCCTTTTTTTTTTTTTTTTTAGCTTACAAAATTTTGCTTTCAATTTCACTTCTGGCTGATGGCATCCAAGTCCCATCTTTACTTTTTTTAACCGAATTTTTCAACCGTTGGGCGCTCCCCACTAGTCTATTATATAAAGGAAAGATGTCAGTGTGTATGAATGTATGTGTGTTTGTATGTCTCACTAAAACTTTTGAAATCCAAAGTGAATAAGAATGATTCTGGTACTGTCTTAAAGTATAGGGACTCTGATGCATATGTGAAATTTAGAACAAAATATTTCTTTTTTTCTACCTTAATGACTGCAGAATCCGATGGGGGAGTGTTACGTAAAATCATCTCTTTCTAAACGATTTTAGATCTGTGCACGCATGAAATGCTTCACCTCTCGGATACGTTAAGTACATAAATTTAGAGATATTTATTTAGATAGTATGACTGTGGCCAAATGAGGTAAAGCATTTATTGAGAAATATTTTTTTTTTGTTCTTAGACATTTATGAACGTGATGCGGTTTGCAAAGCACCGAACATAATTTTTCTTCACTATGCGTAAAACTTGATTTTAATTTGAAAATACTATTCATAAATTAGCATGGTACAATAAATCCATATGCAATAATAAAAATAATTAATATTAAACCTTTTTAATGATTTTATAAATAAATATTTGTTGAAAAGTGAATTTGGGACATTGAAAACATACAATTTTTTTTTAGAGATGTTTAAACAACTACATTTCTTCCCTTTGTCTTATATGACCCGAGCAACACCAGGTACCTCTGCTAATACATAACAAATTTAACATAAAAGATATATGCACCTCCAATATGCTTAAGTTTTTTGCAATATAAAACATGCAATTTATTAAAATATTTATTAAATCTTTGCATGTTTTCCATAGAACTCAATACACTTTGGTAATTTGTCAGTAACTGAGTGGCATAATTTGTCAAGTTCAATATAAGTGACCTTGTTTGTGTAAATTAAAATATCATATTTAAGGGATTTTATGGCTAGGCAAAGCCAGGCGGCCTACTAGTGATGCTATCAAAATATGATTTTTGTTTTCAAATGACACATGAAATTGAAAAAATGCTTCAGTATAAACAAAGTGACAGACAAAAGAAATTATATAGCTACTTATGGTGGACCCTGTATTTTAATGAATCCAATTTTTAAAAAACAATTAAAACGTACATTGAAAAATAAAGTAAAAAGATTAATTTAAAGTTAGTTTTCTGGCTTCAATCATTTTCATAAGCAAAAATTAAAGATGGACATTTTTTTTTAATGAAAAGCATTAGGCAGAATAAAACATGCAGAATTTTATGAATATAAAGAATAAAATAGAAAGATGGGAAGTTGATGGATAGGAAAGTGGGAGAACAGGTAGAGGCAAACGAAGGATGGGGAGAATGCAGAGGAGAAGAGGGAACGGAACAAAGGCCAGGTTTTTACTCTAATGCTAGGGTTAGGATGACAAAAAATTCTTTTTGTTTTGATTCTCGAATATATATCCGACACAGTTGCTCAATCGAGAACCACATCATTCTATAAAAATCGCGTTGACACACCGGTTCTCACCAGATCACCAAAGTTAAGCAACATCAATCCTGGCCAGTACTAGATGGGTGATCATTTGAGGTAAAATACCAAGTTGGGAAACTGGCGCGGCCTATCCTTCTCGAGGGTAAATGGGCCTCTCTTAAGCTGTGGTAGGCGTCACAATAAAAAATACCCTTGATAGCCCTAGCGAAGTGTCAAGTATTCAGCTGCGGACAAGATTTGAATTACACTACAAACTCATGTAGTAAGTTCAATCTGAACTGCGGCTGCATATTAAGTTTTTTTTTTTTTACTATAAAAGAACATAAGATATCGACGGATATCAAGAATCAAAACAATGAAAAGAATATTCTGTTGCCTAGTCCTAATCATCATACTGCACACATGTCTGATAGACCCTTCCCTCATCAGCAATGGTAACATTTTGCCTGTTAATAGTGACAGAAGTTTCCTGAACTTTTCTCATTCACTTTTAACTCTTGTTATCACACCAGCATTTTCCTGTGCTTCATCGGTTATCATTAAAGTAACAAAATTTATGGACAATCTTAACAACATCACCATCCAAATATACTTTCTCCACATTGGATTTTTCATCTGTCTCCATTGTCTAATACTTCTTGCACACAAACTTTCAAAATGCCGTTAATTTCACTGAACTTCTTGTGTCACCAATGAAAGGGAGACACACAGTTGAAGCATAAAGATTTACTGACTAAGAATAGTAGAGTACCACAGAGAAAGAAGTATTTTGGATACAATCCAATGCCTAATGGTTGAGTCAATTACAACGTAAACAGAAAAGATTGAAGAAGGGGCAGAATTCACTTCTACAAATATTTGTGTTTAAAGATGGAAATATGTCCGTTTCGAAATTATCTCCATTGATATTGACTTGACTTGGCATATTAAATACTTAGCACCTAAATATCTGTACCTCCATTCATGCCAGCATTGCTTTTCGACAGTTTTTACTTCTTCCTAAAGCTTGAATAAAGTAATGCCAAGTCAAATAAATGCAATTAGTTATTGTGTAACTCTTGCTTACCTATAAACTCCTCAGCATGAAAGTATCCTTTCAGATTATCTGCTCTCTCATCATGCGCACATTTATGGAGATGCCACAGGTATTAGAGATGAATTGATTTTAGTGCTATGAGTGCCTGTTTGAAAGTTGGAGCAGTCCTCTTCAATGGAGTCAGATGTTATTCAATTCGAGACAACCTGTGACCCGTCGCGTCAGCGTTTGTTCTATATATTACTAGCAGGGATACCCAGCATTGCCCGGGTGTTTGTAGGGTTGTGTCGGGGGGGGGGGGTAAAAAAAGAGTTTTGGTAGGTAGGTAGGTAGGATCGAACCAGGAGCCTTAAGGCGAAGGGAGAAAATACAGTGTGAAAAAAAAAAAACCCCAGACATTTTACCGTTGCACCACACCAACAAGGAAGAGTAACAGAAATGTGTTTGAATTTATTTAAAGATTAAAAAATGAGATCAAATATCACGCCACAGAAATCGTGCAGTTAACTTTTACTGCAAGGCAATTTTTTCTGGTTTTGTTTACACAAATTAACAGGTCAAATAGAAATCTCACAGTTAAGTTTTACTGCAAGGCAGTTTTTTTGAGTTTGTTTACCCAAGATGTTGGGGGAGGGGAGGACCAGCTCCCTATAAAAGGGGGATTGTCCAAATTGAATAGCAGTTGTCTTGCCTTTAGTAGTATAGCATTTAGATGTTTGAAGCATTGGAAATAAGATTAAAATCATCCAAAAAATAAAATAGTAAACATTTTGTGCTGTCATAGTCTCAGGCAATATGGCACTACCCCCAATGTAATCGGATATAAGGTAATAATGTAATCATATAATCGTGTATAAGCAACATTTTAAATTATTAAAAACACAAAAAAATATATATTTTCAAAATTTTGAATTAAGCATTGATAAAGCACATTTTTCTTAAATGGTAGAGTGATTATAAAGAAACAGTTAGAATTAAAGTTAGTGCATGAAGCAAAGATGAGCAAATAACACTTGAATAGGAAACAAATCTCCATTTACCGGAGTGGGAGAGTCAGCTCGCATGTTCAGTGGAGATCCAGACTCTTCTTCATCAGACATTTGATCAAGAGAGTAAGCAGCTGAAAAATATTAAAACAAAATCAAAATTCATTAAATATAACAAAGATTATCCCTTTGTAAACATAATCATCATGTTAATCTGTCCAAATCAATATTCTCATGTTAAAAACACAGAATTTAAAAAAAAAAATAGGAGAAAAAAAGTAAAGTTCAATATTGCAAGTAGCATCTACCCCCAACAGACCACTTGAGTGTTCCATGGCATTTCCCTAACTATCATCTAAGGCAACACTATGTCTATTATGATGACATCCTAACAACATCTGTTTTCCTTTAAAAAAAAAAAAAAAAAAAATTGCCCTTAAATGGAGGATATTTTTATCTCCTGATTGTTTTATTTAATGATAGCGTTTTCTCGTCATAAATGTTTATTATATCTACCAAGTTGATCTTAAGGATAGCATACTCAACCATTTTATATTTCTTTCAGACCCCCCTCCCCTCAATTTCTGTTTTTTTCATTTTATGCTGAATTTACTTATAACGGCACTAGTTGAATTTCGCTGTTCTCTTATATCGCAATTTCTTAAACGTAACTCGCAAAAATTCAGAAAGCGATTACGTTTTTGTTTAAACAGTTAATTAAAAAAATAAATAAATAAATAAAAAAGTCTTTTGGGACGCTGATATTAAAGCTAAAAGTCTTTTCAAATCAGTTTGCACTCTGGAGACGAATGCGTGTTCGAGATAAGTGTATTTTAATTTTTATGTTTAATTTCTAATATTAACAACTAAATTCTATTTCAGTACTTAATTTATATTTTTATCTCCTGATTGTTTTATTTAATGATAGCGTTTTCTCGTCATAAATGTTTATTATATCTACCATGTTGATTGCATGAAAAGATTAGGAAATTGTATTCATTGTTAATTCATGAGAGGTGAATCTATCACCATACGTTCCCTTTAAAAAACACGCCAGTTTGACTTTTATTAAGTACAATACTTAATAGATTTTTTTTTTTTTTAAAGGAGAGTAGAGAACGTTTTGTGGAAGCGTTGTCGGCAGCTCCCGTTACTCTCACTTCTCTTTATTTGTCACTCAGTCCTCATTTTTTTAATGAGTGATTTTTCTGACAAAGGGAGAAGAAAAAGCTGTATTCTAGGTTGGCAGTATTTTGCGTGAACAGTCGACAGAGATGGCGGAAATTTTCTGTTCTATGTCTATCCTTGTAGCCATGTCACTAGTAAGGGTGCTGGAGGTAAATGTTTTATCTGGGCTGACGTTATCCGCCTGATAGTCAGGGACCCGAACCTTGAATTAACCACTAAGGAGGCTGTCCTATCAGCAGGCGCAAAGTACTGGGGCAGCTGTATTGCCATTTGGTGAATGGATTCTGGACCATGCAGTAGTCTCTGGTGGAGCCTCTCGATGCCATACTAGTCGGTAATTGTTACGGCTTTACCTTATCATATGCTACAAAAAAAATAAAAAAATCTTTGTTACTTTTCTCTCTTTGTTTCCCCTCTCTGTCCTGCTCTAAGCAAGTCTGACGACCTAGTCCACAAACTCCAAAATTCCATCATGAAAAGTTTCAATAAAAAATACACGATTAAACCCGGATCTGAAACTTCCAACGTAGACCCCCACTACCATGTCTCCTTCTCCAACATAAGGGGTCTACGTTCTAACCTTCCAGAAGTTGAAGCCCAATTACAGGAGACTAAACCAGACCTTTTATTTTTAAGCAAAACTGGAATTGGACAGACTATTTCCCTAAATGAGTTCGTAATTAAAGGATACTCTAACCTAACTTCCAAATCTGACCCCCAAGATCGCCATGGGCATGGAATATGTGCCTATATAAAAGATGGCTTTCCATGTGGTAGGGACATCTCCAGAGAAGATCCTAACTTACCCTATATGTGCTTCCGAGTAGCACTAGCTCACACTACGGCATTTATATTTACTCTCTATCGCCCCCATAACAGCGGAGTTACTATCTTTAAAAGCATATCTGAGAAAATTAACCAAGTTCTATCAGCATATCCTTCAGTTAACATTCACGTATGTGGAGACTTCAATGTTCACAATGTGGAATGGTTGACCCGCTCAAACAAGACTGATGATGAGGGGAGATTCTGTCATGATTTCTCCATTGCTTATGACCTCACTCAGATTGTTCACGAACCCACCCGTGTGCCCGACAATGACGGCCAGTATGCAAGTCTCCTAGACCTTTTTCTCACAACTTGCCCTGAACTATGTTCAGTTTCCGTTCTGTCTTCTCTTGGATCTTCCGACCACTCAGTTGAATCAATTAAGATAAAAATGAAATGTAATAAGTCCTCAGACGTACCTCTCCATCGTACTGTATATCGATACACTATGGCTGACTGGGATAGTTTCCGTACATTTATATCGGATCTTCCTCTGCGTTCCATGTTTAAAAAGGATGTGTCGTCTATAGTATCAGACCTGACGGAATGGTTAATTGTAGGTATAGACAATTTCATACCCTCGAAAAAGTTCCAGCAAAAACCTAACAGCCAGCCATGGTTTTCTCCAGAATGTGCAGCTGCTATTGCGCACAGAAATCACTTTTTCCACTGCTTCCAACGTAATAGATGTATGGAAACTAAAGCCGCTTTCAGGACTGCCAGCAACCATTGTAAGAAAGTAATAAAGAACGCAAGAGAGTTGTATGCTCAGTCCGTCAAGTCCAAAGTAGCTGAGCAGCGGCTTGGTTCCCACCAGTTTTGGCAAATTGCAAACAGAATCCTGAACAGAAGCGTGTGCTCTATCCCAACTATCATCAATGGACCTGAGTTAATCTCGTCAGCATCAGACAAAGCCAAACTCTTTGCCAAGAACTTTGCAGCCAATTCTACCCTTTGCGACCAAGGCTGCCAACCCCCAATATTTCCTCCTGTATCAGAAAACACACTATGTGATATACAAATATCTGTACGTGATGTTGCCAAGCTAATCAAAAACCTTGATTCCAGTAAAGCAACCGGCCCTGACGGTATTCCAATTATAGTACTCAAAAAACTTCAACCAGAACTAGCAACCATACCTACAAAACTGTTTAAACGTTGTCTTAAGGAGAATTGCTTCCCATCACCCTGGAAAATCTCATCAGTATGCCCTGTATTTAAGAATTCAGGTGATCGTTCATCCCCCTCTCAGTACAGGCCAATAAGTCTCCTGTGCGTCATGAGTAAGTTGCTGGAATCTGTGTTAAATAGAGAAGTAATCAACCATCTCAGCAAAAATAACCTTCTTAGTGACACACAATATGGTTTCCGTTCTGCTAGATCTACAGCAGATGTGCTTACAGTTATATCTCATAGGATTAGCGAATTTCTCGACAGAAGCAACCTTTCTAGGGCAATTACTCTTGACATATCAAAGGCCTTTGATAGGGTATGGCATAAAGGTTTACTTCACAAGATCTCCAGCTATGGTATAGCTGGAAATGTCTTCTCAATTATTAAATCATTTCTCTCTGATAGGTTCATAAGAGTAGTAGTTGATGGGCAAAAATCAGAAGCTCACAGTATAAATGCTGGAGTCTCTCAGGGGTCCATCCTGGGCCCAACTCTTTTCCTGATCTACATTAATGATCTTCCAAATCACATCCTTACATCATTCGTAGACATTTTTGCTGACGACACTACCATCTATGGTAGCACATCTAAGACAGTAAACGACCAAGCTCTCTCCGATTCTCTCTCCTCTGATCTTGATCACGTTGTACAATGGGGTAAGGAGTGGCTGGTTACTTTTAATGCATCTAAAACCAAGCTTCTATCTTTACATCATCAATGTTCTGATCCCCATCTGGCATCAATTAAAATGAATGGCTCTTGTCTTGGGGAGGCCTCAAGTTTTGACAGGCTTCTGGGCTTGACCTTTACTCCTGATCTTGAATGGAATACGTACATCAAATCTGTTGCCAAGGCCGCTGGAAAAATGGTCGGATTCTTCTATCGATCCAGTAGATATCTCACTGCTGATGCAATTCTCTATCTATATAAGAGCCAGATATGTCCAAGGATGGAATACTGTTGCCACATATGGGCAGGAGCTGCTAGAAAAGACTTGTCCTGCCTTGATAGGGTTCAAAATAGACTTCGTGGTCTGGTGGGAGATGTCCTTTTCTTTTCGCTGCAACCTCTATCTCACAGAAGAGATGTTGCGAGTTTGTCTTTGCTTTATCGTTATTTTCATGGAAAGTGTTCGACTGAGCTTCAATCTATGGTCCCCCCTCGCCAAACTTTCACAAGAAACACTAGACTAGCTGAAAACATTATCAATAATTTTCCCCACTCTTTATCTGTGCCTAAACCTAAACATAGATTCCATGATCAAAGCTTCTTTCTTAGAACTGCACGCCTGTGGAATTGTCTTCCGTTTTCCTGCTTTCCAGCTGTCTATAATATGGTTGTCTTCAAGTCCAACGTGAACAAGTTTATGATGAGCCGTTCCACTTAAGTTAACAAATTTACCGAACTTCCATTACTATCGATTACTATATTGTCCTTTTGACTACTCTATACTCTTTAACCCTTATCCTTGAGTGGCCTATCGGCCTTGATAAGTGGTGACGCCTATGTAAAAAAAAAAAAAAAAAAAAATGGTTTTGTTTGCTTTTGGTAAAAAAAAAGCAATGGAATAAAAGATAAAAAGCTAATATTTTATAATCTATATATTAATACGATAGCATATGTGTTATTTTCTGTGTCACGATTACATCTGGGTCATTTAATTGTTATGTACTTCCATTGCTATATATTAGTTGAATAAAAGATAAAGACTTATTACTATTACTAATAGAATAAAAGATATAACTATTATTTTATAATTATTACTGACTAGCGAGTGGTACCCGGCGTTGCCCGGGTGTTTGTAGGTGTGTGTGGTGTTAAATAAAAAAGAAATGGGGGTAGGGGGGGTAGGATCGAAGCCGAAGCCCTGAGGCGAAGTTTGAAAATAAAATCAACCAGCCAGAATGAAGCATTGTTATAAGCGAATAAGTGAAAGATGTTTGAAAGACATCGAGCGTTACGATGATGACGATGTAAGCATTGTTATAAGCGAAGTAAGAAAAGAAAACGTTTTAATTAAGCGGGGGCGGGGGGGGGGGGTAATCAAAACATCGAAAAAAACACAAAAAAAACTAACGTAAGGCAAACGAACGATGAAAACAGAAAAACGAACATGTGAAAAATGGCTTAAATAAGCCGGTTTCGATATTAAAATTTTAAAAATCGGTGGGTACCCGGGTGTTTTTGGGTGTCGCTAAGAATAAGCGAAGTAAAAAAAAAAAACAGGTGGGTACCTGGATGTTTTTGGGTGTCGCTAAGAATAAGCAAAGTAAAAAAACAAAACAGGAAAACGAATGTTACATGAAAAATGGCTTAAATAATACAGGGTTCAATATTTAAATTTAAAAAATCGAAAAAAAACCAAAAACATCTCATACCACGATTCAAACCCAAAATGTTTAGATAATGAACCAAGGCCTTAACTACCTGAGCTAAACTGCCGTATATGAAATTTGTTCGGTTTTTCAACTATTTAACGTAAATCAGGTCACGACGTCATGACGTCATCTGACGCATGCGTTGTTGACCCCCGCCCCATATCGAAAATTGATGATTTCGGGGTGAAAAAGTTAACGTTTTTCTCTCTCTCTGTTTGCATCTCTCTCTCTCTCTGTTTGTGTGTCTCTCTCTCTCTCACTTCGTCTTCCTTACTCTAAAGAGTGTTACTAAAAAAGAAAATGGCGTCTGGCTGTTTTTTTTTGTAAAAACTTCGATTGTTAATATTTTTTGTAAGCATATTTTTTTTTTACTTCACATTTTTGGCTTGTTATTTTTCATTTAACTATCGTATCTAACTATTTTTAATGCGCTAATAACTTTGGTAACGTTGTCATAGCGTTCATAGTTTAGCTTGTGTGAGGGTTAAAAAATTTTTTACCGATAACAACAATGTTTTTAAATTCAGACTGCCATTAGAGTTTGCTGACGTCAAGATCACGTGACATGACTCAGCGGGTTTTAAATACAAGTTGACCCAAAATAAACGGCCCCGTGTATACTTTATGTAGAAGAGTTGGCGCCCGTATTTTTTGGGGCAGTTATAAATCGATTTAAAAATATGTAATGTTTATAACATTAAAATGTTGCTTTTTTGGGGACCCCCCCCCTGCAGAAAATCGATCAGTTGACGCACTTCTGATGGTCCTTTTGGGCTAATTTTTTGATATTTGTTGTCCGGAGGGTGGGGCTTTAATATGATACAAAGTTTGTGAATTTTTTGTTCCGTCGGTCAAAAGTTTTTAGCAGACACACAAACATACATACATACATTTTTGCTTTTATATATATAGACTAGGGGGGGGTACCCGGCGTTGCCCGGGTGTTTTTAGGTGTCTGTATGGGGAGGGGGGATAAGTAATAACCCTGAAACGATGTTAAAAAAATCAGAAAAACCAAATCCAAAAAAAAAAAAAAAAAAGAAAACAGCGAAAAAAAAAAACAAAAAAAAACGCTATGTGTGTAGGGGGGGGGGGAAAGTAAACTAAAGAATAAGTGAAGTAAAAAAAATAAAGAAACGTTGCCCGCGTGTCTAAAGATGTAAAAGAAAAAAAAAATAGTTTTGATCGTGAGGCTGGATTGAACGCGGAGGTGAAACTAACTCCAACCACTTAACTGTCTAGACTAAGAGTAAGAGGAATTGATTATAGCGTTAAATTAAGGTTTATAAAGCGAGTGAAAGAGGTTTGATTGACAGATAGCCACTAAATGAGGTTATCGTGGGAACGTTACGAGATGACATAGCATTATTTTATTTTTTACTAAATTACGTATTTTGTTTCCTGTCTAGACATCTCTCTCTATCTGTCTCTCTCTCTCTGTTTGCATTTGTGTATGTGTGTGTCTCTCTCTCTCTCACTTCGTCTTCCTTATTCTAAAGACTGGAAAATGGCGTCTGGCTGTTTTTATTTTTAAAAGCTTCGATCGTTAATATTTTTTGGAAGCGTATTTTTTTTTTTTTTACTTCACATGTTTGGCTTGTTATTTTTCGTTTAACTATCGTATCTAACTATTTTGAATGTGCTAATAACTTTGGTAACGTTGCCATAGCGTAGAAGTTCATAGTTTAGCTTTAATTCATTTTTTTTTACCGATAACAACATTTTTAAATTGTAAATTCAGACCACCATTAGAGCTTGCTGACGTCAAGATCACGTGACATGACTCAGCGGGTTTTAAATACAAGTTGACCCAAAATAAACGGCCCCGTGTATACTTTATGTAGAAGAGTTGGTAGCGCCTGTATTTTTTGGGGCAGTTATAAATCGATTTAAACATATGTAATGTTTAACATTAAAATGTCGCTTTTTTGGGGGACCCCCCCCCCTGCAGAAAATCGATCAGTTGACACACTTCTGATGGTCATTTTGGGCCAATTTTTCGATATTTGTCGTCCGGAGGGTGGGGCTTTCATATGAGACCAAGTTTGTGAATTTTTGTTCCGTCGGTCGAAAGTTTTTAGCAGACATACAAACATACATTTTTGCTTTTATATATAGATTGGATAAAAAATAAATTATTATTACTACTAATGGAATAAGAGGTAAATAACTATTATTTTATAATTATTACTAATGGAATAAAAGAAAAATAACTATTCTTACTACACTACTACTAATGAAATAAAAGATGAATAACTATTTTATAATTATTACTAATGGGATAAAGGATAAATAACTTATGTATTATTACTAATGGAATAAAATTAGGGTAATCTGCTTAAGTAGGGTGGTGTTTAATAAAAGTGCTTTAGTATGGCGTGAAATTGCTAAGTAGGTTGGATTTGTAATGCTTGAAAACAATTGACAGTTCACTTCTAATATTTAGTAGTTTGTCTATCTTTAAAGTTAGTAATAAATTTTTCATGCAGACAAAGAAAGCAAGGTGAATATAGGGATTTACAAGTAATGGATTTTTTAAAAAATTTCCCATTTTATGGTGAGTGTAAGATCATTTTGGATTAGGCTTAAATAGTGGTTATTTAAAGAGGTTTTGTTAGTGTGTTTGTTTTACCTGAATAAAATCACCCAACCTATGTTAATTAAAACCTTGATTGTTCCAAAAATAAATGTAAAAAATCTGAATCTTCACATCCCCCTTCTCTAAACTTAACTAAGATTCCATAACTACCCAATAAATATATTACAACTTCTCGTTTATTTGACAACTTTTATTAATTATAAACCTATAATCATTATCCCTTTAATTTTTATTGGATGCATCTATCTACCTTCTTTTGGAGCTGGGCATATCTTTGTTCTGTCTGCCCCTACCACCACCACAGTTAGATGGACACCACAGAAACTCTAACCAAATTTATAACTTTGTTGGAACGCGCAAATCACTGTTGCCCTCTACTGACATATGTTTGACACACTCTTCTTCGTTATTTCTTTCAGTCTCTCTAACTCCCTTGTATTTCATTTTCTTCTTTTTCCCCCTCTTAACATATAATCTCCTCTCTTTTTAATTCATTTCAAGTTCTTTCCTTCTATTCTTAATTTTTAATTACAATTCTAACTATATTTAATCTATATCCCCCCCCCCATCCCTTGTTTTTTCTTTTCTTCCTTCTCACTCCTCCCTCTCCCCTATCTATCCAGCATTCCAACTCTGGGTTTTTTATGCTTATTTGTAAAATAATCTTTCTTCTAATTTATTTTGGCTTGCATTATCTGATGAGATCAGTAGGATAATTTTATTGTCCTGTCAATTGAAATGACTTGTAATGATTTAAGCAAAATCCTTGAGGTTGAAATAATAAAAACATATTTAGCTCTACTAACATATTGAGCACTTTTTTGACCATTTTTTTACTAAATATACCTCCTTATATATATATATATATATATATATATATATATATATATGATGATTGCTGCATCTTTTCAGATGATTGCCGTCACATTGAGTTTTCTCAATCTCGTCGTCCATGCCATCTCAGATGATTCTGCACTCCCACCGCAGATTTGCACATCTTGAAGCAGATGTGACATACAAATTGGGCAATTTCCACTGAGTTGACTTCCTCTGGAGGTTGAAGTGTATTCCTATGAACAATCACATGTCTTCTCAAACCAGCAGTAGACTTGCAAACTTTGCTGCATATCAAACAGATCGTTTGGTTCGGACTAATAGGTGGAAAGTTGACCTGAACAGGAGTTTTGTGCGACTTAAGGTGGTTGACGTAGCCAGCTTTTGACAAAAGCACTCGTTCACAAATGTCGCATTTCCAACTCTGTGTGTCATGGTTAGGACCATCAATTAAACCTTTGTGAAGCTCTCGCTTCAGATTGCGGTAGGCCTGCTTTCTTTTCTCTAGAGCATCACAATTTTCGCATACAAGCTTTCACCACCTCGGCCTTTATAGAGTAAGTTCTTCTCATGTGTCGATGTCGATTTGTAAGATTCAAATTATTCTTTGTAGAGTCCCTGAACCTCTTCCTAGGCTTGTGTTGAGGGCGCTTACCATTTTCCAACTCCCCGTAAAAAATTTGTTTTGGCAGTCTACAATCTTTCATTCAAACCAGGTGGCCCACCCAACGCATGTGAGATCTGATTACAAGGGTCTCAACACTAGAGCAACATGCTCTCACAAGGACTTCAGTATTGGTTACTTGTGTTTGCTACTTGATGTTTTAAGATACGTCTCAAGCATTTTTGGTAAAATCATTCAAGCTATTTAATGTGCCTTTGATGCAATGTCCATGTCTCCGATGAATACAACAGTGTGGTTAGCACACAGGTCTTGTAAACGCAGATCCTAGTCCTGTCTGATGCCTCGATCAGCGCACACTATTTTCCAACCTTCCAAAAGCTACAGATGGTGTCTGCGGATTTTATTGTTGAAAGAGCCATCCCTCGACAGAGAGCTACCAAGGTAGAGAAACGAATCGACTACTCCTACTACTCCACAGACCATGATGTTCGGCTCCACGTATGACTGGCCTGGTACAGGAGTGAACATCACCTTTGTTTTAGACAGACTGATCCTCAGACCAAAGGCAGTGCAGTGCATATCAGTCTCAGTGTGCGACAAAAAAACAGCATCGTCTGCATACAGTAACTCCTTGACCAAGACATGATACAGCTTGGTTCTGGCATTAAATCTTCTAAGATTAAAAATGCGACCTGTGATTTTAAACTTTAACATGGCACCCTTATCGCAATCCCGCAACACATGAGCAAGTAGAGCAGCAAAATATATAGAGAAAGAATAGGGGCAGGAATATCACCTTGTTTGACACCATTGTCAACTGGGATTTCATCAGACAATTTTCCATTAAACGAGACTCAAGCTTTCATGTCCCTGTGCAGTTCCTTGAATATTCTAAAAAAGGTTGGAGGACACCCTACTTTCGCTAAGATCACCCAGAGAGCATCCCTATTGATGGTGTCAAATGCTTTGGTCAGATCCACAAACACTTGATACTATGGTATCTGTTGTTCAATGCATTTCTCCTGGACTTGCCGGGCTGAAAAAAATCATATCCATAGTTCCTCTGCAGACCTAAAGTCACTTTGTGACTCTGGAATAGCATTAGGACAAATATCTTCCAGTAACCTGTTTAATAGAAGTCGTGCGAGAACTTTCCCAGCATCTTCCAAAAGTGTGATCCCACGGTAGTGGTCACAAACATTCTTCTGTCCTTTTCTTTTAAACAGTAAGACACCATCAATCCAATCCTGTGGAACAGGAGCACCTGCCCAGATTTCCTCAACAAAAGCAATGATAGCATTAGCAATATTCACACCTCCAATCTAAAGTTCCACCGAAACATCATCCAAACCAGGTGCCTTGCCACCGCTGAGTTGTGCAATAGCCAACTGCACCTCAACCAGACTAGGCAAACGATCCATTCTGAATATGATATCACATTGGGGTAGGCTATCAATGCATCAGCATCTACTGTAAGGGGTTGTGAAACACATCAGTAAAGTGCTCTTGCCATCTTTTCAAGTGCCTTTGGAGGTTTCTGTCAGGGTTACCTCACCTTTAACCTTTGGTTCAAAAACCTTATCCCACAAGGCAGCAGGGATTCAGTTTCTGGCGCTGAACACTTGCCATTCACCAGAGCCCTGTTAGCGTAGCAGAACCATTATTCAACATCAGAAGAGATATTGAAGAGGTAGGAGGACCAAATACTTGGTGCAGAAGTCCATAAAATTCCTTTGAATTCTTTGCGTCAAACGCATTTTGGATCTGCTCCATTATATTCATCCACCATTGATTTTTATTTTTCTTAGCTCACGTTGCAATGTGGCTTTGACCTCTTTGTATTGAAGCAAATTAGTTGCATGATCAGAATGATCTTCATGAAGAGTTATAAATTGTCTGTTTATTCATCAGTAACTGATGAATTTTAAGATCAGTGTCGTCAAACCAGTCCTTATTCTTATCCCTCTTGAAGCCAAGAACTTCAGCACCAGCAGAATAAACCCGAGTCTTGAAATTCACCCATGTACCATCAAATGCAAGATTATCAAGCTTTTCCGCCATACTCTTTTAAACTTCAGGCAACTTTAACTTGGCGACATCAATACAGCTAGGCACCTTAACGCTATTATGACAAACTTTCTTATGGATTCGTAGATTAAACTTTCCTCTCACCAACTTGTGATCGGTGTCACATTAAGCACTGCACATGAAACCAACAGTATATGCATCTCGATGGTTGCATTTTCGAGTTATGATGAAGTCAATTAGGTGACCATGCTTTGAACATGGCTGTATCCAAGTAGCTTTGCGCTTCAGTTTATGGCAAAAAAAAAAAAAAAAAAAAAAAAAGTGTTACAGATAGCAAGATTAAATTCTGAACACAGCTCTAGTAGCTTAAGGCCATTAGCATTCATGGTACCGATACCATAGCGGCCAAAAGCACTCCAGGTCTCATAGTCTTTCCCAACACAGGCATTGAAATCACCAAGAATAACAAGCTTTTCATTAATTGGTGTAGCTGTAACAACGGAATGCAGAGACTCATAGAAACACAAGATGCCATCTTCATTCGCTTGAAGGGTTGGTTGAAAGAATAGTGATGAATGTTGTATGAGAGAGGAACACAAAGTTTCATGATGCGGTCACAGATACTGGAAGGAAATTCCATAGTATCAACCAAGGATGTTTTAATCGCAAAACCTACTCCACCATTTCTATTGATACCCTCTGGTTTACCAATCCAGAAGAGAGTGTAGCCTGATGATACCTTTATCATTTGATCTTCTCCTGAGAGACGGGTTTCTGATAGAGCAGAAATATCTATATAAAGTCTCCATAGCTCTGCAGTGACAATCGCTCTCCTACGCTCTGGACGGTTGGATGATCCTTTATCAAGAAGAGTGCGTACATTCCAACAGCATAAATTTTACTCCTTTTTGGAGATACATTTTTGTCTTCTTCCTGCTTACATGAACCACCGTTAGCCGCAGGAAACTAACCAGTGATAGTATGACAGACAATTTTTGGTGCACCTTTTTTAGCACTTTCCCAAGACTCTGGGTGAGCAATGCTCTCTCTGAATAGGGCTGCTCAGTCACAGGAACCCCCACCGGAGTTGGTCTCCATCATGTGAAGGCACAAAAATGATGTTAAGATAGGGTTCCTATCACTTCTGTGCAGATTTGTGACTGTACCTTCAACTGGCCAGGTCTGTACACGTTGCCACTCCTCCATCATCATAGAACTTGCAATAGAAATGAACGACAGACAAAGATAAGATGATAAAAGATAGATCTCAAGTAACATCTGTACATCGTTGTATTAAAGTGACAAGTGCTTGTGCGACACGAGTGCCACTTTCTAAGTTTCCACAACAATAACCCAGTGACAAGCCATTGCAAGATGACTGGTAATTGCTTTGACCGCAGATTTTTCATAAAAGTTATCCTCTCCCAAAAGGAGAGCCTTCGCCATGATTTGCAGGAGCTCCCTCTACCCTGCTAATGTTATTTACCCATGACTGGAACTTAGGTAGCTGGGCACCAGAGCATGGTCCACATGCCAGTGGGTCATGAATGCCGCAATCAACAGGGCCTAAGCTGTTCTGGAGGTTTCTGTCACAGTTACCTCACCCTTAACCTTTGGTTCAAAAACCTTAACCCATAAGGCAGTGGGGATCCAGTTTTCTGGCGCTGAACACTTCTTGTATTCACCAGAGCCCTGTTAGCGTAGCAGAACTCACGACGTGCACGTAGGGATGATTAGAGTGAGAGAAGCTACATATGACGCTAGAGCATCTGTGTGCTTTTAACACACGCTCGCACCAATCCTTGAGCTCCATATATATATATATATATATATATATATATATATATATATGTTCATTAAAAGTTGAAATGAGATTGATTAAAATAAAGTCCAAAGAAGCCAAAAACAATTTTTTTAAAAAACATCTTAGATACCTGGCGTATTTGAAGTTTCTCCGACTTTAGCCCCATTTGCATTGACTGCTGCTGCTACACATTGAGCAACATGATAAAAAGATGGATGATCATCAATAATTCTGAAAAGTAAAAAGAAATTTTAAATAATTAAATTCTACCATCGATTCAACATATTAATAGGATGTAAATTGGTCACCAATTCTAGAAATTTTGGTTTTTAATATCTTGACATTGATAAAAATATCAATCCTAATCTTTTTAATAGAGGAATATGTTTCACATATTTAAAAGTACATTGCTATATATATATATACTTTCAATTATAAAATATATATTAATAATATATATGTCAAGAATTTTTTTTCCAATTGGCATTCTTAAACTCAATGAAAACGCTTTAACACTTTCAGAGCATATATACCAGTAGTTGACATTCCAAAACCAAATATATACTTATATATTTTCTCATAATATTTTTTTGTTTTACAAGTGTTTCATTGGATGATGTACAAACACCAAAAAATTCATCAGAGACAGTTTATATGTTCCTCAGAAAAAAACAAAGAGTTTGATTTTATAAAGAAGATAAAAACTGGTAATGGAAATCGTTAGATTTTTCTTTATTAACATCAGAGTAATTCTACATATATATATATATATATATATATATATATATATATATATATATACACACACACACACACACATTATATTATATCCTAGCAAAAGTACCCATCGTTGACTGGGTTCAAAAACAGCCTACAGAAAATGGACTCTGATAGGTCATGAAAAGGAAGGGTTGTAAAGAGATAGCTTCGAATTTGGGGGCATCAAAACCAAAGCAAAATATGATGAAAGTAAAAATAAAATAGATAAACCCCATAATTTATTATACCATACCTTTTCACACTGAAACATTATCACAATATTCTGTGGATCTATATTAAAAAACCTTGGTAAACTTTGTGACATATTTCCATTCTATGGAGGTCATGTGCGAACAAACACCCCATAATTTTATTTTACCATATTTCTTCAAATAAAACATAATTATCAAAGTATACTTACGCAGATAGATATGAAAAGTCTTTATTAAAGTCTGTCCCTATTTCCATTCCATGGAGGCCAGGCGCGGACGCAGACCCCACAATTTTATTATACCATCCCTATTTAAGTTAAAACATACTTATCAAAGTATTCTTATGTACATCTATATCAAAAACACTTGTAAACGTTTTTTTTAATTTTTAAATTTTTTATTTCCATACTTTGTGGACCAAGCGCGAACGCAGACCCCACAATTTAATGAACCACCGTTCTGCCAGATCAAACATAACCATTCCTGTGTCTCGATACATCTTCTATCATTATATGTAATCAGTTTTTTAAAATACTCAATCATATAGGAGCCTATTCGTGACCAGACACACACAGACATTCAGCTTTTTTATATTATAAGATATATATGCTAGAGCATTCACCCTTGGTGGGTTTAACTGGCTTCTCTCATAGGAGGAAGTTTCATGGGAATATTAAGTTCACAATCAGTTCCCAGTTGCATGTATGGTAATTCTGAACAAGAACCAAAGCTAATTTTGAATTTTGTCCTTTTTGCAGATCTCAAAATCATCCACTTATCATTCACTGCCAAACTATCACCAATCTGCTTCTAACAGCCAGTGTCTCCTGAATTCTTGACCAAAAGTCCTACATGTCTGTTTTTACATCAGCCTACCACAGGAAACTGGCCGTACCCGGTTTCCGCTTCAGCTTGCTTTCAACATCATTATCTGGCCACCCAGAAAGTTAACAGATAATTGCCATGATATCATTGGTTTATGTGCAGCAGATTGGGGCCCTATGATTAGCTTGTGAGTACATTAGCTTGTTTATATATGCAGTTTGCATAGCTGGATAGAAAGAATGTCAAAAAACTAATAGTGGAAACAAATAGTAAATATTGAGAGGAATTTTCAAAAAATAAACAAAAATGAAAAGAATAAAATCATAAACAAATGGTAATTGGTTTGAATTAAGAATTTACAATAACAATAATAGGTTGACAACAACAAAAGTTGGTCTTATTTGCAAATGCAAAACAGATGATGTAATCAGATCCTGGGAACAAAGAAAACAGTTGAAAATCGAAAAGAGTTAGGGTCAGGAAGTGAACATGACATGACATTGAATCATGTAGTTTGCAGAGTCAGTTCTGGGAAGTGAAACAGGCAGTAATTCCATGTAGTTCCAAAAAAGAGACGATCCAATAGTGCGACTAAAACAGACATGCATTAAAAAATAAAAACGATATGCGTTAGTTGCAAAAAAATATATTCTGAATGTTTACAGTTGAACTGTTGTTTATTTAATTATACATACTCTTACAATCATGACCTATGTGGGGATTATGTAAAGGTGCTCATATGACAAAATTTTTTGAAATTAAAGAAAAGAAAATTAAGGAAAAACAAAAATTAAGGGGGAAAAAAAAACAAAAAAACAAAAGGCCCTCTGAGTTCGATACATTACAAGAGGGAATGGGGAGACTTTCAGGAGCTGTAAAATACGGAGTAGACAAACAAACCCAGTCAAAGGAACAGAATGCTAAGGACGAACGTTAAAGTTTATAACAAGGTTATTATAAAAATAGACTACAGGCAGAGGAGGAAAAAAAAGTGAGATAAAAAAAATCATGGGGCTGAGGCAATCTTACGATAATGTCTAAAACTGCCGAGCAGAAAACATTAACAAACAAAAAAGGCAAAACAAAAAAAATAACAAAACAAAATATCAATTCGCCAAGAGAGAATGAGAGAAAGCAAGAGAGGGGGGGGGCAATTTACAGTTAATTTTTTTTATTTGCATGGGATTTTTACCTATTTGCATTCACAACACCACAGTTCATTTCGATCATTTTTTTTCTTCAGGCTGTGTCTGCGGTTTGTTTGCAAATATCCACTTTCAGTTATTTGTTTCTTTTTCTTTCTGGGCATATTGGTTAGCTTTGTTTTGTCACATCCATGATCCTGGCTATCATCCATGGTGCAGCTATCATCTCCATTTCGTAGTCATCCGCTACTGAGACTGACTTAGAGATTGACATATCATTTTTGCAAGCCATGTTCTCTCTTTACAGTTTGTCAGCAACTATTGTCTCTCCTTTATCCACATCAAAGAGTTTGCCTATCTAGGTTTTATTTTCATGGTCCACATAATCATAAAATTCAAGCTTCCATTACTGTTGGCGTTGGAATTGGAAATCCAAAACTCCATCCACACACTGCAACTGTTTTGCCAAAAACTGTTAAAAATGTCTTTAGTTTCGTCTTCCTTTTTCTCTCTTCTTCCTCTTCCTCCATATTCTCCCTCTTTTGTTTTCCTTTGTCCATTTTTAGTGGTAAGCATCCCAGAACAAAAAGTGATACAGGGTGCACAGTACTCAGCATATAAGCTATTAATAGAGAGACTTCTATTCAGTCTCGAGAGACAATAGATACTCCCTGTAAGGAAGACTATTGAGAAGCAAAAATTGAACAATCTCTAGCCGAACTCTCCTGAACCAGTATTGCTCGTCCAATAGCAAGAAGTCCAAGATGGTTGGAAACAATGCTTGGATAAAAAGAAAGACCCTTCCATGTACAGCACTGGATATTATTAAATGACCACTCATTTAGCAGTGACCATGTTCAATGTTAATTAATTTGGATAATATAACGGAAATTGATTCATCAAGATAATTATGTCATATGCAAACTGTTAACGAGTTCAAACTGTTAGGTTTCATAAACAGCTGCCAATATCATCAAAACTAAAGGAAAAGGGTCCATAATTAATTGGAAAGTTCAAAAACGGTTTTGGAAATTCTATAATGGTAGTGATTGAGTCCCCCCCCCCCGAAACAGCATTTCATTCTCTGAAGGTCATTTTATGCCAAAAAAAGTTTGTTTTTATTGTAAATTTCTTGAAAAGTTTATTTTTCAAAGAAAAATGTTTTAGTTTAGTTTAGAGGAGTTTGAATAGTGATAGTGAGAAACTTTGAATATGAAGGAAGCGGACAGTCGTACAATCTTAACAATGAACATTTGAAAGTGATTGTTTGAACACATGAAAAAAAAAAAAAAAAAATTTCAGAGAAATATCTCTGGCATTTGTCAGTATTTCAATTCAGTTTCTGAAGCAAATTTATAAGGTGAAAAATCTCCATAAATATACCCCATATGTGCTAAATGAATATTTGCTTCTGAAATAGATCATTATTTTCTGAACAACCCAACTGTATCAAAATTAAAAATTATGGATCTTGATGACCCGTGCTATAAAATACAAATATTTACTCACTGTCGTATTCGCTTTGTTTGACTCAAATGAAGTAACAGCTTTAGATCTTGAAACATAGCTGGAAAACAAGAAATAAAGTTAGGTTTTTTATATGAATATTATTTAGAATATACTCTTAAAGTGTTCTGTGATTTACTATGTGAAATGGGTCAATAGATATAATTAACACATGTATGTACTTGGAATCAGCTGAGACTCCATACAAAGAAAAAAGTCATTTTTAAATAATTTATGGGAACTTGTAGGCATTACAACATAAATCTTTCAGGTTTGAATTATTGAGTTATCTCCTTTTGTTTTATTTAGATTGTTTTTAAAATGGTGGACAATAAAACTTGATTTTCTAATTTAAAAATAAAAATATTTGATCAAGTTACGAGGTGCCTTCAATAAGTTTCCAGACTTTTTTTGTACAAGCATTTAAAATTGTTGTAGACTTTTGAAAATTCAGTATGTTATTGCTATACATACTATGCGATGGTTGATCAATTTTTATGATTTCAGGTTCAAATGAACAAGTACAGCAGGAATTGGAATACACCCTACTAAAGCCCAATTGTCACAGCTGGTGAATTTCAAAAATGCAATCTGGACGTGAGAATACTTTAGGAGAATGATATGCAATAAAATTTTGTTTTAAACTTAGAAAAAATGCCACAGAAACGTATGGAATAGTTCAGACTGCTTTTGGATCATCTTGCATGAATCGAACATCAGGTTTTTGAGTGGCATAAGAGATTCAAGGAAGTCAGGGAGTCTGTAAAGGATGATGAGGTGTTGAGGGGATTAAGGAAGTCAGAACACCAAACTCGATTGGTCAAAGAATTTCATAAGTGAATTTGTGTATCTATAGAGACAATAAGTGAATAATTTAATGTTAGTGTGGAAACTGTACACACAATTATTTGTGAGGAACAGACGATTTGCGCAAAGTTTGTCCAAATGGTGCTCTATCCTTGTCAAAATGGGTATTAAGACAGCTCCTCATCCTCCTTATAGTCCAAATCTTGCTCACTGTGACTTTTCGTTATTCCCTAAGCTCAAAGAAAACCTTAGAAACTGCAGTTATGAGATAATTGGGGAAATAAAAGAAGTTGTGACAGAGGTCATTGACACTCTCACACGAGGATTTTTCCATAGGGCATTCCAGAAGTTGTTGGAACGGTACAAGTGCATTGCAGTCGAAGGAGATTACTTCGAAAGGGACTAGAGTTTCATATGTGTACTATCAATAAAAGTGTTCGTATGAAAAAAAGTCTAGAAACATATTTAAGGCACCTTGTATATGATTTTTGGAATATGATATTTTTCTTTCCTCATGAGTACGTACATCATACATATTTTTCTTTCTTTTTTTTAATATGGAGGGGAATAGTGGACAAGAACAAATATTTATTAATAGTTGAAAAAAGAAAGAAGAAAAAAAAAAGAATAGAAGCTTACTCAATACAACCATATCTTTGTTGAGGCCGGGTGTAGTCGCAATAATATTTTCTACCATGTCAGGATCCAGTAACAGGTTTTCAACCTAGAAACAGTGCAAAAAAAAAAAAAAAAAAAAAAAAAATAGAATACAATAATAATATTTGGAAAGGTTTTACCAGATTTCAAAATATTTCATTATTTTAAATGTCTAGTCAGTGTTGCCTGGGGACATGATGAAATAAAACCGAAGAGTTAAAAAGTATATGTAACATCTTTCTTTAAAAACTAAATTTCTCTTTTAACACCTTACCATTCTCCATCTAGCCTAAATTTCACCCAAACCTCTCTCGATGGCTAATTTTCTTCATGATGATACCCAAATAAATAAATCTTACAGACATAAAATAATCTTGCCGATATTTTGTCTTATGCAATCCTGAAATAGAATATATCAGCTTTGTAGGAGTTTCATGTATAGTTTTTGAGTTTTAGATGGACACACACACACACACACAAACAAACAGAAAATTGCCCATTATACAAAAGACTAGCAAATATATGCTCCCTCCAGTCACATATGTTTGCTAGGTTAGTAGATCCACTCATAGTATAAAGGGTATTTTTAAAATTATATAATATTTATACAAATTATTTGGTACAAGTCCAGAGTTCAACCTAATTACAAGATAAAATTTTTTAAAATCTTTCCAATGTATGTACCCGTCATGGAATGAAAATATCATATTCCAAAGATCATGTAAATTAATCAAGTAGTTTTGTTTTTTTTAACTAAGAAAATCAAATTTTACGAGGAAGCTAGAATGTTATGTTTGGATCGACCATATTTAATAAACAGAGACAATTCAATTCGAACTACGGAGATCATACTTAGCCTTGTAAGGGCTACAATTTACTATTAAGTACTATTAAGATTGCTAAACATCATAAAATATATATATATATATATATATATATATATTGCAATCATGAAGGGAAGACTTATAATACATGATTAGAAGGAAAATGTGTTTTAAAATAAAGAAAAAAGAGGCGAAGAAGAGGAAAGAAAAATAAAAGGGGGAGTCAGCCTCAATACACCTTTAAGAAAGTGATGGCGAAATCAGTTAGCCGACTCCCCACCCCTTTATTTTTCCTTTCTTTTCTTCACCCCTTTTTTTCTTTATTTTAAAACGCATTTTACTTTTAATCAAGAATTATAGAAGTCCTCCCTTCATGACTGCAATATTTAAATTCTGTATCCCCCAAAGAATCATGAAATATATATATAATAAAAACATACTTGGTCAATTTACGAGATTTTTGGAATATGATATTTTTGGTACGTGAAGAGTATGTACATCATAAAGATTTTTCTGTATTTTTTTTTTTTTTTAATTAGGTTGAACTCTGGACTTGCATCAATTATTTATTTAAAAACTATTAGCTAACATACTCTAGATATTTGATAGATATATATATGGTTTGAAACATGACAAATTATAAATTTATGACATCACATCAAAGCTATGATAATTTTTAGGTAATACTAGCCTGGGTGCCTGGCGTTGCCCGGGTGTTTTGAGGTGTGTGTTGAGCAAAGTGATAGTAGGTAGGCAGGCTTGAACTCGTACCATAAAGGAGGAAAAGAAAGTGAAAAAAAGAAAGTGACATTTTTGTTGTTGTGCCTATTGCCAAACCGGAAATAAAATTAAAGCTAGTCAATCGAAACGAGGGAATGACTTTCGAAAATGTCGGCGAAAAAAGCGACCCCTCCTTGTAGAGAAAGGCCCAGTTGAGGATGAGGGAATTAATGTTTTTAGCAAATTTTTTTATATTTGTCGTCTGAAGGGTGAGCTTCAAAATGATACTGATCTTGTGAAAATCCGTTGCCTCTATCGAAAGTTTCAGGTAGACATACATACATACATACATACATTTAAACAGACAGGTGAGATTTATATTATACATTAAGGTCATGTTTTAAGATCTATTTCTAAGAAAATCTAAATAGCTCAATTTGTAGAACATCAGACTGGTTTTAGTTTTGATTTCCAGTCATGGCATCCACTTTCTGTGTTGGGAATTTATTATTTAGTATTAATGTAATACTTGCAAGACACATGGAAATTCCACAGAATGAGAAATATATTTAATCAACAAATAAATCTGATATTTTTCTGGATAGTGCAAAAAAAAAAAAAAAAAAAAAAAAAAAAAAAAAAGAGTTTTTGGATAGAGAAATCAATAACATACAGTAAATATGAAAATAGTGTCCATTGTGTTGTAAGTACAGAACTGACACAATTGAGATAAATTAATAAATATTAATAAATACTTTGAAAGTAATATTGTACTACATAGTTCAATACAAATAAAATCATATTGTAAGAGACAATCTTTAATTTGCTCCTACAATCCAGCACCTCTTGACAGACAATATTCTTTGTTTTTTTTGTTTTTTTTCCCTGTTTTTCAAATGTTCTTTACATACCGTTCTTCTGATTTTTTTTTTTAATGAAGAACTGCTGCACATGGAAATTACTATGAATTTTGTGCATCCAAATATATACACATATACAAAATGTCCTCAAATCTTTTCTGCTGATTTTAACCAATTGTTTATTGGGCATTTGGAATATTCCATTTTCATTCTAAGGGAAATCACCATGATAACGATCAGAGCAACTAAGCGTATAAATATATAGATTTTCGATTTCTAAAAGAAGTTAACATAAATTCCACAATGTATTTCTTATTATGTTAATATTTTGTTAATATATAGTCGTCATATCGATTTTATAAATATATTGTTTTAAGCAAAAACAATATTACATACTTAATTGTCATGTTGAATAGTAATATCTCCAAATATTATGAAAAGTTAGCAAGTAAAATAACTGTTATTGTGCTTTTAGTAAGAAAGAAAAAAAAGAAAAGAAAAAAAGTCTATCGCTATAGGCAACAAATATTGCAGAACAAGTAATCTAAAATATTCGTTTCAGAGTTATGTCCCCTGTGTGTAGATGCCTACTACTACCTAACATCTAAAAAAAGCGCAATTTTACCCAATTTTCTATAAAAATTACCTTTAACTAACTTTCTACTCAATGATTTTTCATAATTTTTGGATATATCACCATTTGCGGCATAACAATTATGTACACAATATGGTTTTTGCTTAAAACAATATATTTAAAAAATAAAAATCGATTTATCGACTATATCTTAGCAAGCACCAAATTAGGACTGGCAGACACACAGAGAAAATGCCTCTTGTACTATGAGTGGATTTATGAAAACTAACAAAAAAAAAAAAAAAAAAAAAAAAAGTTTGGAATTTTGTGTCACTGTTCAATTATGTTACAATTGTAAAATATTCAATAATCATTTGTTAGATTTGGGTAAGTTTCCAGCGTTCCCTTTATATTAAAAAACAAAAATAGAGAAAAACCTGTATGATGTAAGTACCCATGATGAAATGAAAATATATTTCAAAATCACATAAGCTGATCAAGTAGTTTTATTTTTAAATAAAAAAAATTTTATGAGTATCCGAGGAGTGACCACCTCACCCGCTGTTTTGAAAAGACATCAAGGAATAAATGGAGATAACAATTCATACTTGCTAGATTTATGTTGTAATGCTTACAAATTCCCATTAATCGTTTAAAAATTATTTTCTTTATAAAAATAAAATTATTTGATTAATTTACATGATTGTTAGAATATTTTCGTTTGGTTACAAGTACATACATCGTAGACATTTTTAATGTTTATTAATATACAGGAATTCTGGACAAGAATCAAAACTAATAATATTTATATTGTTCTCCCTTGCTCTCATCATTTAAAACCTCATGTACAAATATGCACAAGTATGCACAATGACAACAAAATCAATGCTTAGTTATATGTAGACTAGCAAGCTGCCCAGCATTGCCCAGTTGTAAAATATGTTTATATATATGATATTTTAATTTATGCAGATTTGATATTTATTATTATAGAACTAATTCTCTATTGATTATTATATTGTACCCAATATATAGTAGTGATTAAAAAAAAAAGAAAAAAAAAAGGACCTGAGTGTCATCAGCTAGAATTGAAACCAAAACATTCAGCATTCCAGCCTTAGTGATTACGCTTGAAGCTATCGTCAGATGGATAAAAAATAATTAAAAATGAATCAACTGTATATTTGTGCATGCACACAAGAACACTTTAGGTCAACTTATGCCTGCCCAGTTCCATTTTTTTTTTCAATTTTAACCCTTTAACAGTTATTCTTACTGGATAAAAACCAAATCTCCTTCACACAGACAGACTGACAAGGTCACTTTTATATTATATAACAAAGGTGCACAAAACTGCAATCATTCGACCCACCTCATGTCACTCCGCAATCTTGTGTTTCAGAGGAGATGCACTTTAAAAAAAAATGGAAACAGACAAACCTACATAGTGAGTTTTATATATTAGATTATTATAAAATTTCTGCAAATACTTACAGTTGCTCGATAACCAGGATTTAAGACAGCCATTCGAAGAGCAGTTAAAACTTTAGAGATTTCAATTTCACTGAACTTTTCTGTAAAAATTAAGAAACAATATTTAGCATTATTAGATGTGAAAAAAATGCATTTCTACTGAATTTACCAACTGGAGATTTATTTTTAGATTAATGTGTACACTAATGCAAATTATCGAAACATTTAAGCTTATCGGTTTACGTAAAATTGCAAAATTTCTTAAATACCAATTATACATATATACTTTGGTATTGAATAAAGGCCACTAAAGTTGCTGACCATTCCAAGCCAAAAATATTGGGATGGTTGTATTCAAGTAGATCTAAACCTCATTGGCTATACGCATTCCTCCTCCTCCTGCTAGCCATGCCCGCCCTACACTTATTTCCATCATTCACACTGAGGAAGACCGAAGGATCGGTTGAAAATTATATGCTCTTAAGAGAAACGTTTTTTTTTTTTTTTGAAAGACTTTTCATTCCTACACATCAACAAATAGGAAATAAATACAGAAAAGATATAAACATTAACATATTTTTTGTATTGATTTTTATATATATATATATATATATATATTCAGGTTTGAGGTGTTCTAAAGTCAGTACTATGAAGACAACGAGGTTGTTAAATAGGGCTCAATAAAAAGAGCAAAATATTTATTATTTGGGGGTAAACAGTTACATATGGTCGCTACAAATAGCCATCTGTTTCAGTCAAAGAGACTTCATCAGGCGACCTGGAACCTCTCGACGCCAAAAAGAAAACCTTTTTTCTTTTTTAATTTCTCTCTTACCTATCCCATTTTTCTTTTTGGTGTCGAGAGGTTCCAGGTCGCCTGATGAAGTCTCTTTGACTGAAACAGATGGCTATTTGTAGCGACCATATGTAACTGTTTACCCCCAAATAATATATATATATATATATATATATATATGAAGGATCTCTTTAAAAAGTACAAGAAGTTAAAAAAATTTTCTCACACTTTTTGCTAACATCAAAGTGTAGTTTCTGTTTAGTGTAAGAGAAGAGGGGCATTACCTTACCTTTTTAGAGAAGGGGGGGAGAGTTTATTATCTATTGGCACATATGTATACATACAACTATGCAGGTTATTTTTGTTTTCAATCCAGTGTTCCTTTTGAGGTAGCGTGATTCTTTACAATAAAAATCACCTATTTAACTTTGCTTTCATGGAGAGATAAGTAATATATATATATATATATATATATATATATATATATAGTAAAAATTTACTATTTTAATATAACTGGATGCACAAATGTGAGATGGGAAGTTGCCAGCCATGTAATGGATGCCATCTTCTCCATAAAAGTGAATCAACAACCAAATGACTAAAGTCAATGAGAAGCTTCCTCAGCAATTTCCAGCCTCTAACAATATCTCAGGAATCTCTGTGGACCAGAGAATAATCCACTTCTACTGGCATAGAAATTTCCCCTTCTGAAGTACTCGTTCTTGAGTTCAGTGGAGGACACTCAATCACCTCAGAATAGAAATGAGGTAATCAAAAGCTGTTATGTCCAGATAGAGTTCCTGAATGTGCAAATGTGAGACAAGAAGTTACCATCAGAATAGAGATTACAATGGCTACTAGTGATGAACACCATCTCCTTCATGAACATGAACCAATAGATGAAGTCAGGGAGAAGCTGCCTCAGCCATGTCCAGCCCCTAACAATATCTCAGGAAGAGCTGTGGACCAAGGTTGTAGAATGGCCTCCCTCATACTGACATGGATCAGTTGCCTGATAATGGTAATGGGATGATCAAAAGCTGCTATAGCAAAAAGAGCCTACAAAACTGGCCAAACCATCTGCAAATGCATTAATACACAACCAGTGTAGCTTGAAAAATTTGCAGAGTACTATAATAATGCACAGAGCTGTTTAAAAAGTGCCAAACTAGTTTTCCTCTTTGTTTCCTTTGGCCTCCAGTATTGACTCAAATAAATAATTCGTCACGCCTTAACATGGTACGTATTCATGGCTTGCCTTCTTCAAACAGCTTGCTTTTATATAGCCTAGGATCATCTAATTTATATATGAACAGTGAGAATTTACGTCACTTTTGCATAACCATTGAGCATAAAATCAGCTGCACATTGTCATTTTGGTTTTCCTATTGTTAAGTAACTGTACTTTACAAAATGCACAGAGACATGGGCATTTCTAGGTCATTTTCGCAATGAGTAAAATGTTTGCTATAGAAACAATCGCATGACTACATGATTCAAAGATATGAAAAGCCAAAGAGAACCAACTGCAAATTTATTTGAAGTGAAATGCCAAGATATTTTATTTCTTCACGCAGTATGGATTACATTTTGCGTTTACTAATGTAAAGTTGTAAGTGTATCGAGATTTTACATTTCATTGTGGAATTTAGTTTTATTATAAAAGAGGGTGCTTCTTCATTATGGGAGTGAAATTTTAAAATCGAATTTCAAATAAAACCAATGGTATCTACTTAATTGTCATGTCACAGTAATGAACATATCCAAAAATTACAAAAACCGATCCGTTTAACAGCAGATATCTTAACTGTAGTTTCTGAACGTATATACCGTTCATTGGATAAAACAGGGGAGGGTAGAGCAGTGGCCCTTGATATATCTATGGCTTTTGACAGGGTATGGCACGATGGTCTTCTAAGGAAAATTAGATCATATGGAATCACTGGGAGAATTCATAATGTAATTAAATCCTTCTTAAGTAATAGAAAAATCAAAGTTGTCCTCGAAGGACATACATCCAAACAATATGACATAAATGCGGGAGTACCTCAGGGGTCTATCCTTGGACCTCTATTATTCCTGATATTCATAAACGACCTCCCTGATAATATTGTTTCGGAGATGGGTATATTTGCCGATGACACCACTCTCTATAACAGATATGAGGGGAAAACAAATGAACACATATCCAAGGAAATGGCAGAAACACTAGAGGACGACCTCCAATCCGTAGTGGAATGGGGACAAAAATGGTTGGTCACATTCAATGCTGCTAAGACTAAGCTTGTTTCCTTCAATAACTACAAGAAACCTTCTCTACCACCAATAGCAATGGCCAAGAACACATTGCCTGAAAGTACTTCTTTTAAACTCCTCGGCCTAACGTTTACAGGGAATATGAACTGGAATAGATACATTGAGAGCATTGCCAAGGCTGCTGCAAGGAAGGTTGGCTCCCTCTACTGTGCTAGAAAACTACTTACGCCTGACAGTATCCTATACCTCTATAAGGCAACCATTCGCCCATGTATGGAGTACTGTTGTCACATCTGGGCTGGTGCATCTGCTGCTTGTCTCTCGCTCCTGGACAGGGTTCAAAAGAGAGTAGCCAACCTGATAGGTCCTGAACTGTCATCTAGGCTTCAACCTCTGTCCCATCGACGAGATGTTGCATCCCTCTGCCTGTTCTACAAATACTTTAATGGTGAATGCTCTGACGAACTGCAAACACTTGTACCTCCCCGACGTAACTACCCCCGACAAACCCGACAAGCTACTAAGTTTCATCCCTTTACAGTAGAGATCCCTAGGTGCAAGAAAGCCTTTTACTCCAATAGTTTCTTCTCCAGAACTGCAGGTCTTTGGAACTCCCTTCCGGGATTCTGCTTTCCCAACTGCAATGATATGCAGAAGTTCAAGTGTAATGTTAACGAACATCTTTCTACTCTTCTCCCCTCATAATGACCCCGCTAATTAATTCCCTGTAGCCCCCTGCTTCAAAGTGGCACTGTGCCTTGTTTGGGGTGAAAATTGAATAAAAAAAAAAAAAAAAAAAAAGGTAGAAAATTAATTATTAATGAAAACAGTTTTTAAAGACAATTAGTTAAAATTTAGTTTTGCTAAATTGGCATAAAATATTCAAAGTTTTCAGAAAATAATTATCTCCCTTCTAATGATTTTTTTAGCAAAAGTAAAACTCAATTTTCACTAATTGTCTTTGAAAACTAACTAAAATTACTTTTTTTTTTATAATTCATTAACTACTGTGGAAACACAATACACTTGTTTGAAAATATTTGATACATTCCAGTTTAATCATTTATCATTCCTGCAGTTTAAAAAGGAACTGCTTTTGCTATAACATAATTACTAGGATGTTTTATTTTCTGTATATTAACTTTGGATTTTGTTTTGATTTGTTATATAACTGTAATTGACTTGTGTTATAAATACTTATTGTAGCCCAAAGAAGCAGAAAAATACCCTGCTTCATTGTTGAGATCCCTTGATGCCAGAAAGCCTTCTACTTTTCCTTCCCACAGTCTACTAAACTTTGGAATTCCTTTCCTATTTCTTGCTTCACTAAGTGTATTAACATGCAGAAGTTTAAATGTAATGTGAACAGACATCTCGCAGCTCAACTTCCCACATAATCTGTAGACATAATCCCAATTAGTAGCTCAAGTGCATTGTTTGGGGTAAAAAAAACAAAAAAAACAGGCTTTTCAACAGAAATGAATGTTTGGATATGGAATAAAATAATAAGCAAGAAAAAAATATGTAAAAAATAATATGGGTTGAGTTTTTTTTTTTTGTTTTTTTTTACATAGGCATCACCATTTATCAAGGTCAGGAGGCCACTTGAGGATAAGGGTTAAAGAGTGTACAGTAGAAATTGGACAATATAGTAATCGTTAGTAATGTAAATTCGGTAAATTTGTTAACTTATATGAAACAGCTCATCAAAAACTTGTTTACGTTAGACTTGAAGGCAATCATATTGTAGTCAGCTGGAAAGCAGGAAAACGGAAGACAATTCCATAGGCGTGTAGTTCTAAGAAAGAAGCTTTGCTCATGGAATCTACGTTTAGGTTTAGGCACAGATAAAGAGTGGGGGAAATTATTGATAGTGTTTTCTGCTAGACGGGTGTTTCTTGTGAAAGTTTGGCGAGAGAGGACAATAGATTGGAGCTCAGCCGAGCACTTTCCATGAAAATAACGATAAAGCAGAGACAAACTTGCAACATCTCTTCTATGAGACAGAGGTTGCAGGGAAGAGAAAAGAACATCCCCTACGAGGCTACGAAGTCTATTTTGAACTCTATCAAGGCAGGCCAAGTCCTTTCTAGCAGCTCCTGCCCAGATGTGGCAACAGTACTCCATCCTTGGATGTATCTGGCTCTTATATAGATAGAGAATTGCATTAGCAGTGAAATATCTACTGGATCGATAGAAGGATCCCACCATTTTTCCAGCGGCCTTAGCAACGGATTTAATGTATGTGTTCCATTTAAGATCAGGAGTAAAGGTCAAGCCCAGAAGCTTATCAAAACATGAGGCCTCCCTAAGACGAGAGCCATTCATTTCCATTGATATCAGATGGGGATAAGAGCATTGATGATGAGTTTGTTTTTATTTGTTGTATAATTGTAGGAATTGGTGTGTTGTTACTTATTTTTAAAAAAAGGGGGGGGGGCAGATATCAATGAAAAGGCCAAGAATTCACATCAACGAAAGTCAAATAATTTAAGTGGAAATCCATTTATTTCAGGGTGGGGTGGGGTGCATTATCAAAGATTGTAGGGAGTATTGATATTATGTACCAATCATGGATGCATATCCCAAAAAGAAACAATTAAATATAAACTTTGTACCTGTTTCAATTGATTCTTCAGGAATTACTTTCTTAAGAGCATATATTGTAGATCCATTTTTCACACCATAAAAGTCTAGTGTTTGGTGTCCTTGGAGAGCAACTCCACAATATATAAGTTCTGAAAAAAAAAAAAAAAAAAAGAAAAAAAAAAAAAAGACAAACATGTGCATTAGGGAGAAATGGAAAATAAAAATAAATTAGGAAATTCTTCCCAGCGAATCTCTTTAAAATGCATTAACATCTGTTTTGCATCAAACAGATTACATTATTGTGAAGTAGATCTCTCACGGAAAATAAAAGAACACACAAAACGAAGATGGGAAAATATTAAGTGAAAATTTTATTTCTTCTTCTAAAGAGATTTATACACAGTGTGTATCATATAACGTTGTAGTAAAACTTTGCTTTTAGTAATTTGTGATCAAACAGTTATGTGTATTACATAGTAAGGACCCTATGCCAATAAGTAGCTAGTGTGAATTTTGATGAGGGCCACTTTTAGTGCATGTCACAATAATCAATATACAAACAGAATTGTACCCAGAGACAAGTGATGAGTTGAAGCAGGGGGCAGCGGTAAAACTTTCTAGACAAAACAGTCGAATGATATCTGCATATAACGAATGAGTCATGTTTTTGAGCAAGAGAAAACTAAAAGTTTCAGTTCTGTCTCTCCCTTGGAAATCAAGTGAATGGACATGCAAATGATGTAAAAATAATCAAAACTGAATGTTACTTAGAGTCTCTGTCCATCTGCATCTCTCAATTCTCAAGTTAGATTTCTAAGAAGGAAATAATTTTAGTTGTGTAGTCTCTCTCTCCATAAGTCCATTCTCTCCAATAAAACCTTGAAGAACATTGCAAAAGTCTCCTTGTGTCTTTCATGCATAAGAAGTAGTTATTCGTCCAAGTTAAACAGACAAAGAGATCAACAACAGTCAGATACAACTAAATATATTTGTTTATTATTGGAAGGAATGTTTTGGCATTTCGGTTTGGTACAATTCAGCATTTCAACATATGAACAACGCTTGGTTTAATCCAGTGATTGCCGGTCAAGCCAGAGGCATGATTGACAGAAAATCTCAAGGATCTGAGCTAAATACAGCAAGAGTACCACTTTTTGAATGCATTACTCATAAAAGTGGGAAGATTGATCTTAGGAAACATTACTATAAAAAGGAAATTTTATAGAGAGGGTAGGGGCATTACTCCAGCGAAAATTATACTTGTTTTAAAACATTACTCTTTGACATTTTAATCTTTATTCTCAACATGGTAGCCTTGTTTTTGAGAGGGAAGGGGGATTTACATTTCTGAATGGGGTTACAGTCAGTGAATTCATAACCGGGCAAATATTGTTGTAGAGAAAAATTTTGCATTTAGTAGTTTGTTATATGGTTGTTGAGAAATGCTTTGCACTTAGTAGTCTTTGTTTTGTTTTTTTTTTCACAAGAAGTCACCACTTATCAAAGCTAAAAGCTATTTGAAATTAAGAGTTAATGAGATAGATGGAATGTCAGTTGAATGATAAAGAATATTACGAGAGGACTGAAAATGGAATGGATAAAATTTGAATTCTTATCAGGACACTTTATGACAAGTATTTGTAGACATTAAGCTAAAAGATAATGCTGTAGTCTACAAGGAAACAGTCCCATGATAAAGTGTTCCACAAATTACAAGTTTTTAGAAAGAAACTCTGTTCATAGAATTTCTGTTTACAGTTAGTCACATGGAGCAAGAAACATTTTTTACATTATTGTAACAAGACCACTTCTTGCAATGTCTTATCAGGAATATCCATAGATTGGAGCTCAGTCAAGCATCTTCCATGGAAATAACAACAGAGTTGAGAAAGACTAGCAATGTCTCTTCTTTAAGAAAGAGGCTCAAGAGAATAGCTCATCTCCTACAAGATTGTAAAATTGATCGTGCACTCTGCAATAGCAAGAAACTGTGCTCTGGACGACACCTCACTGAATGTGACAGTAGTAGAACATATCTGACTTTATAATACAGGGTGGAATGATAAAAGAAGAAGACGATATGAATTCATTTCCATTTGATGAAAACTGGTTTTCTTATTTTTTGTTGCAAACCATCTACTAGTTGGCCAGTAGTGTAAAAATCCCAAGAGTGATAGGAGGCTTCTATCATGTCTAAAAGTGACACAATGTTCAACGAGTGAGGTCAGAGATGTGCTGCTGTACAACTCATGCTCTCTACTGATCCAAGTTATGACAACAGGACCATTGCCAGCACCCTCAAAATGCATTGCTGGATTACCACGAATAACAGGGTGATGAAAACAAGGTTTCCAGCCACGGTTATGGTCTTTGGTGTAGTTTCATGTGAGGGCCACATCATGCCACCTCACATGTTCAAAGTCGGCTTGAAAGTCAACACAAAATGTACCTGGCTGTGCTAAAGAGTGTGATGATCCTCTGGTGCAATCAGGTGGTCCCTGGTAGACCCTGGGTGTAGCAGCAAGACTCAGCACCGGCCCACAATTCCAAAGAAACCCAGGCTTGGCTTCAGAAGGAGTGCTATGACTTTGCACCCTTCTCTTACTGGCCCCACTGCTCCCCTGACCTGAACCCGTTGGACTACTTCGTTTGGTCATATATAGAGAACATCACCAACATGACCTCCCACAACACCAAAGTCAGCCTGATCGCCGCCATCTGCCAAGTATTCACCAAGCTCCCGCTAGCGTTTGTGGAAAAGGCATGCTACCCCATTTCGGACCTATATTGAGGCGGTGATCAAGGCTGAGGTCGGATACATTAAATAGATGTCAGCTCTACTACATAATTAAGTTACCTTAATTGTTTTCAATAAAAGTTTTAAAATAAAGCTGTAGTGTTGTTTTCTTCAGGGCAACAAATGTATTATTAAATATTGTAAATAAAGGAATGCATCAGGAGTCAAGTACTTTCCAGAGTAGTAAGATGATACAATCATTTTTCAAGCAATTTTAGCAACAGATTGGATATACGAGGTGCCTTCAATAGGTTGTTTTCATATTTTTTTGTACAGGCATTTAAAATTGTCATAGACTCTTAAAAATCCAATGTTATTGCTATACATCTTATAAGATGACTGACCAATTTTTATAATTTTAGGTTCAAATAAATAGCTACAGCAGGAATTGAAATACATCCTACTAAAGCTTGATTGTAACAGCTGGTGAATTTCAAAAATGCAATCTGGACATGAGGACACTTTAGAAGAATGATATGCAATAAAATTCTGTTTTAAAATCCAAATCCTCAAGTGCATCACGTGTTCGAAGAAGCTCCGTCTTCAGGAGATGTTAAAACACCCGTCATACAGATAGACTACAATACTCATTGTGGAAATTCACCACATCCAGCGAGAACTCAAACCTCCTTTTAAACATTCGTATCCCAAACCACTGTCCTTACAATACGAGCACGCACACACGCATTCACTTACATGGATTATGGACCGTTTTTGACTCTAAGCCGTCCTGCGGCACACCTATCATAAAAATCAGTATTTCAAGCTTTATGTCATTCACACAAAATCCGCACACTGATAATCATTCATTTAAAACTTTCAAACACAAGAAAACACTTATGTTGGAACACTTTATTTTAATACTTCTTTCATGTAAATAAATGTTATTTATTTTATACTAGCGGGGGTACTCGGCGTTGCCCGGGTGTTTGTAAGTGTGTGTTGTGTTAAATAAAAAAGAACTCGGGGGGGGGGGGGGAGGATCGAACCCGAAGCCCTGAGGCGAAGTTTGAAAATAAAATCGGCCAGCCAGAATGAGTTAGTGATCTTTCACTAACTCATTCTGGCTGGCTGAATTTATTTAAGGATGAAATTGACAGGTGCGCGGCCGGAAGTCGTCGAGCGTTACGACGACGTAGGTTTGTTTGTTATAAGCGAAGTAAAAAAAAAAAAGAAAACAACGTTAACACTTAAGTGGGAAAAAAAAACAAAACAAACTAATGTAAAGCAAGCGAACGATGAAAACAGAAAAACAAACACGTGAAAAATGGCTTCAATAAGCCTGTTTCGATATTAAAATTTTAAAAAATCGGTGGGTACCCGGGTGTTTTTGGGTGTCGCTAATAATAAGCGAAGTAAAAAAAAAAAGAAAAAAAAAGCAGAAAAACGAGACACTGGTTCAATATTTAAATTTAAAAAATCGAAAAAACATCTCACACCACGATTCGAACCTAAAACTTTTAGATAATGAACCAAGGCCTTAAGCAACTGAGCTAATGCGACGTACTGAAATTTGTTCGGTTTTTCAACTATTTAAAGTAAATCTGGTCACGACGTCATCTGACGCATGCGTAGAATCGGTCATTGTCACGAGAGGACCGTTTTTGTTGACCCCCCACCCCCTGTCGAAAATTGTCGATTTCGGGGTGAAAAAGTTAACGTTTTTGGCCAATTTTTCGATATTTTTCGAGCAAAGGATGGAGCTTCGATGTGATACCGAGTTTGTGAATTTTCGTTGTGTCTGTCGAAAGTTTTTAGCAGACATCCAAACATATACACAAACATACATACATTTTCGCTTTTATATATATAGATAAACTCAGCGATTCCGTGTTCTTTATAGAGTGCCATCTTTTTCCTGAATTTATTTTTATTTCTTTATTTGAGGATGTAAATTGGTAACCCTTCCTATAAATTGGTGACCCTGTTTAATTTATAATCAAGGGTCCTAAAAATGCATCCTATATCAGTTTTCAATTTCAAAAATGGAAACCATCGTCAAGTAGACATTTTCTATCTTAATATTTTGTCAGATTGTCAAACAGTGACAGGATAGTATTCTTTGTCTCATTTTCACAGATGTCTTAATATATTATTATTTCGTTACTAGTATAAATTTGGAACTAGACAGAAAAGACATTTACCAATATTTAACTGCCTTTTTACTCCAAAGACAGTGGCAAAAATAAGACAAACGCAACAAAGGCCTACCTTAAAATTCAATACAAATTTTATTTGATCCTCGGTTGCAAAAAAGAAAGCCCGCCTTTTGTCTCTGTAAACAGAGTTGTTAACAACCTCGAAAGGTAATAATCTTTGATTTTTCAACAGGAACTAGTCGCAGGTTTATCTGTCTTCGGAGATAAGAGTTGGCAGCCATTGAAGGGGTCGATATGATGCCTACTGATGTAATATAAGAAAATGTTACTTACCTTCAATGGCCTCTGGTTTGGGAAGACAGATGCAAAAGCACCTTCTCCTTTGTGATTGTTTTTTATATCAATGGTAATCATGTAATCTTGGATCATGTTATAAAATGGCTTCTTTTTCACAAGCTTGGATTCTCCCTTTCTCTTGACATTTGATTCCTCCAGTCATGGTTGTTATTTTTTCCTAACAATTTGATTTGATTTGTGACTAACATTTATGGGACTTCAAAGACTAATATCTTGGTTGCAACAAATGGCAATCTGTTGCAAGAGATATCCGAATAAAGAAGGCAAGACGATTTTTCTCTTTCTCTCTCTGCAAGTTGCCATTGATGTGTCTAGAATAATTCCTTGAATTTAGACCTAAGTCTTTTGATTGTACTTTTTGTAGCATCCTAGCAAAGATCTGCTACAGTAAAGAGATCCAGTCGTCACAGATAAGATAGTGCAGAAGTCCATTTTGAATGATCATGTCAGTTCGGTAATGCAAACCAAATTGGAAGTCACAAACAGACTTAAATAATAATATGCCTAATTATTTAGGCTTGAAATATGTCTCAAGAGACAATAAATGGAGGCTCCATTATGCCTCAAGTGTGTGTGTGTGTGGGGGGGGGGGAATTTCAACGTCCTTCTTATACGGGTTCCATGAATGAAACTGGAGTGGAATTCTGTCCCATCTGTACATTTCAGCTGCCTTCATTGAAACTGAAAAGAAACATGCAAATACAAAAAACCTGCAAAAGCGAAATGCTACGCAGTAAATATAATCAACAGATTTGATTGGCCCAAAACAAATACAATGGGAGGCATGATGTAATTGTCAAATTTCTAACAATTCACAATGTTTTTGTGACTATTTTCTGACTAGAAAATCACTGAATTATAAGTATTTTTGTGTTTGTGCGTGTTGGGAGAGGTATTTTTGATAAATTCTATTTTTTTCCTTTTGTGCATTTTAAGTTTTAGGTATAGATACAGCTTTTGAAACGGACAAAAATCGACTAGATTAGAGTTAGGTTGGTACGTATGTAGTTTTCGTACCGTGCTAAAAATAATAACATTATTTCGAAAATCATTCTTAACGTGGGGAGGGAAGGGTGTTTTGTAACTATTCTGTGCTTCCACCTAACAATTTAATAAAAATAGCAAAGAAAATATTGTGAAATGTGAATTTAACCTGAAAAAAAACTATTAAAAAATAGCGCGGTACTAAAAATACATAAGCACGGTTAGATTTTTTTTTTAAGTTCGTTTTTTGTCCAGTTCATTTAGCAGATTTATACCTGGCAGAAATTTTAAGAGTTACTCAAGCGTTCTAATTGGATAAGCGTTTCGCCATTTCGGTCTTGTGGTTGTTTACGTAAACGACCAGAAAATAAAAACTCAATTTTGTCTGGTTCAAAAGCGTACCATTTTTTTTTTTTTTTTTGGTACTTACTTATGCAGCGAAGGTATCATGCTACTTTTTTTTTTATATAGTATTTAACTTAAATTCAAGTTTTACAGTATCTTTTAATTAAATTATTAGGTGAAAGTACAGAATATTTACAAAATACCCTTCCCATATTAAGAATGGTTTTCAAAAATAATAACGTTATTATTTCAGCATGGTAACATAAGTGCAGAAATATCAAAAAGTTATTATGACCCGAACATAGGATTAGTGGTAGGATTATGAGAGAGCATGTTTTCGTAAGAAGTAATAAAATCAGAATTTATTTTTTTAAACATTTTTGGTAAATGTTACCTTACACCACAGCAGAACACTGACCACTAATTTGTTTTTTTAGGGGTATTCGAGGTCGCTGACAACGAATCTGATAATCAAACCCGTACTGTTTGCATGGTATGAACCCCTAGACCTTGGGACTATTTTGTGCCATTTCACCGCCTTTGGTAGTGTTTTTCTTACATGATATGTTCGCATGCGAACGGGCGTATCATATCGCGTAGGAATCTTTAAGCGGTCATTTAAAGTAAAGTTTTTAAAAAAATGTGGTTTATTTATTTTTTTTTTGTCTTGCGTAGTTTTAATGCTTTTTAATTGATCTAAAAAAAAAAAAAAAGTTTTCACAAGCGGTTTACCAAAACATAACAACCAAACATATTTTTATATTTTTCGTTCTTTTTAGGGGGGGGGGTATTCCATTAACAGGTGCTTCTGTAGTTTAATTAACCGTTTTTCTGTAAATAATGTGCCGACATTTACCATTTCACAAAAATTCTGTTGACATTGGGGAGGGGGCGATGGTGGTGCTGGGGGGCACACGCGGTAAATGTCGGCACATTACTTACAGAAAAACGGTTAATTAAACTGCAGAAGAACCTGTTAATGGAATACCCTCTAAAAAGAACGAAAAACATAAAAATATGTTTGGTGGTTATGTTTTTGCAAACCGCCCCTGAAAACTTTATTTTTTGATAAATTAAAAAGCCACATATTTTTTTTTTTTTAACTTTCGTATTTGAAAGATTCCTACGCGATGTGATACGACACCTCACTACGCCCGTTCATATGCGAACGCTAACGCATTATGTAAGAAAAAGGCGGTGAAATGGCACAAAATAGCTCCAAGGTCTAGGGGTTCATACCATGCAAACGGTAAATTTGCGGCGAGTTTGATGGGTTTGTTTTACTGTACACAGATTCGAAAAAGTTGTAAAAAAACAAATATATAACAAATAAATGTTATCAAAAGCAAGATTACTTTTCTCCGTAACACGATAATTTTCTAGTGTTTTTATTTAATGTAACATGTTTATTCAGCTCGAAAAACATGCAGTGTTTACCGATGTATTGGAAAATTTTAAATGGCGTCCGGACACGGTAAGTTTGGGAAAAGAAGTTATAAATAATAAAACTAGACAAAATACTGTTAGAAACTCGCTTAATATATGTTACCGTAACATAGGCGGACATATATTCGGTGGGGTTTTAACAGTATTTGGCATATTTTTTAAATTTTTAACTCCTTTTCCCAAACTTACCGTGTGAAAGAGAGAGTCGGCCGCCATTTTGAATTTTCCAATACATCGGTAAACACTGTATGTTTTTCGAGCTGAATAAACATGTTACATTAAATATAAATACTAAAAACATATCCAGTTGGGTAGAAAAGTAACTTATCTTGCCTTTGATAACATATATTTGTTCTATATTTGTTTTGTGACAACTTTTTCGAATCTGTGTGTATAGTAAAACAAACCCATAATTTAATAATAATAATAATAATAATAATAAAGGGTATTAGTGCACTGCACTTATTGATCCGTGCTGAAATAACGTTATTATTTAAAAAGCCATTCTTAACATGGGGAGGGGAGGGTGTTTTATAACTATTCTATACTTTAACCTTACAATTGAATAAAAAAATATATCATAAAACTTTAATTAAACTTGGAAATACAATTTAAAAAACAGCGCGTATCCAGTAAGTGCACTCGCACCTAAAAAAGATATCGTGAGACTTGAATTTAACCTGAAAAAACTATTTAAAAATTGCGCGGTATCAAAAATGCATAAGAACCGTTTTATTTTGTCCGTAAGAACTTAAATGAAAAAAAAAAAATTGTTTCTTATGTAAAAGCTCTACTTTTGAAAATTTTTTCACAAAATAAAATCATAACCAATCACAGAAAACGTAAACAAAAGGATCTTCATTTTCGAAAAGAAAAAACACTTTCTATAAATTATAAATAAATTTAGAACTTACCAATTTCTTTAACGGAAAGATGAACATTATCTGCAACTTTACTCATAAACTCGTTGACCATACAATTTAAATTAATTGAATCCAGCTGAAATCGGTTTTGCTCTATCAAGTTACGAAGATAAACAGTCGCCATTTTCGGTGTCACTAGTTGATAGTTTTTTTTTTTTTAGCACTTCCGGTCGGTTACTTCCGGCTAAGTAAAATTGAAAGTTTTACAAAACAATTTTCGTCGCTTCTTCTCTTCTCCACTACTTGGATTTAAAAGCAATGTTATCTACTTAACTGTCAAGTCGTAATTAGTTAAATATTACGGCATTATTACATAAAATATGTACTTTAACGATTTCATGAATCAGTGATATCTACCATTAATTGTAACAAGACGGACTACAGTTACTTCCCCTGACTTTTTTATTGTTACAAATTATGATGCTTTATTTATATAAAAAAAGCAAAAATAAATGCTTGCGTTTTTTATTTACTACTGAAAACCATAACTTTAGTAAAGGTATTTTTTTATTTAAACAAAATAATACATTTCCACTAAGATTTAAATAAAAATAATTCCGCGATCATTAATTGATAAATACTGAAAATTTCATTAAAATTTGTTAATTTCCTGATTTTTGGTGAATTTTTAAGTAAAGGGAGGGGTCAAAATGTTTATACATTTTGAGCATCGGCATTCATTTTGCCCGTACCTAAATGTTATAAACTTTAAATTTATTTAAAAAACTATTTTCATTAATAATTAATTTTCTATCTTATCGTTTTTCGTTATTTTTGGATATGCTACTAAATTCAGCATGGCAATTGAATAGATACCATTGGTTTTACTTGAAATTCAATTCATTCTTTTTCTGATTTTATATCTGTTGTGAATATGGATTATCTCCTCTTTGATAATCCAAGCTATAAAAGCTGTACATTTCTGCTTGTCAAGTAGAAAAGTAGTAAGAGTCTTAATTGAATAAAATATTACTAGACGGAATATCTTCTCTTGTTTTCATTACAATTTATTCAATTAAGAATGGAACAATTTATATAACTGGAGCGATTTATCACAGATCCAGAAAACGATTCCGACGACATGTGCTGGAAACATTGCCGAGAGATATTTACAAATTTCATCGAGGTTCTAAATTCAGAAAGATTAGGCCGTCCCATCAATAAGCATGTGCTCCTAACGAACTACCTGTCTCACACAGTCAACGAAATTATCTCGGATTGCGTTACCTACGAAGAAGCAATCAATGTACTAAATGCTACATACATAAGGCCCAAAAATTAGATATTTTCTAGACACTTACTTGCAACTCACCAACAAGAATCAGGTGAAACATTGAACCATTTCCTTAAGAGCCTTTGTACACTGGGCAAATACTGCAACTTCTGCCCAATGACAGCATTAGAGGCCCAAGAGCAACACATTATGGATGCTTTCATTAACGGCTTATGTAATTCTCAGGTAAGACAACATCTTCTTGAGAATAAGACCCTTACACTTAGAACAGCTTATGAGCAAGCCTATACCTTCGAATGTGCTATACAGCAGTCTAGTTTTTATTTACAGCCAGACACAGTGGGTGCTGCACTAAACCCACCTGTTCCCACAAAATATATCTGCAACTTTAGCCACCTCCCCTGACTGCTTTTCAAAAACTATTGCAAAAGTGAAAATTAACAAGAGATCTACAAATGCTCTGCTCGATACCAGGAGCTCAGAAAATTTGATCAACGAAAACTTGGTAAAAACCAACAAATTGTATTTTGTCCCCTCCCTCAGCAGAGTAACAATGGCAAATGTGTCGTTGTCTGCACAAGTAAGTGGTTATTGTTTGATGGACTTACTATTTAATGACGCCTCCTATAAAACCACTAAATTATCCGTAATGAAAAACCTTTGTTGTGAAATAATACTGGGACACGATTTCTTGCAATGACACAGATTGAAATTCTATTTAGCAGTTCAATGCCTGCATTGAAAATTTATGAATTGGCGGCAGCAAAAATCCAGTACCTGTCACTTCTCAAAAATCTAACTGAAAACTGCAAACCCATAGCAATGAGAAGCAGACGTTTTTCTTATAGTAATATAATAGCTATAAGCCAGATAACGGCCAATGCGAAAGATATAACAGCTTTATTTGGAAGACTGTTCAATTGGCTGCATCAAATAATGGATGTTCAATTGATAATTGGGAAAATCTCCTTCCTGTCACATTATATGCCATTTGATCCCTATTGTCTACTACCACGAATGCCACCCCATATGAAAGTTTTTTTCCTTTTCAACAACACCAAGAATGATCCCTTGGTGGACGAGGTACAGCTCATAGAGGTGAACCCCAGTACGTTCTAGTACGACATGCAGATGGTAGAGAGTCTAATGTGTCTCTCAGAGACCTAGTACCAGCCAGAGATGTACCAGGACTGTGGACAGTCCCTGAGGACAGATCAATTCCCCCTGATACTGAAACCCCTCCAGACAATCATGGCACTGAAATTGCTCATGTCGAGCTGTATATTTCTTCCATTCCTTTTTTTACGCACATTTTATCTTACTTTTGATAATATATTGGAATTCTTTCTCTTTTCCTTGTACCTATTTGTGAATTATTCCACGGATTTCTGCCTTTTGGATTACTTTGGATCATCTTCCAATTACGCGGTTGCCTTGGATTTTACTTGTGCAAATGAAATTTTAACTAACTCTCTTGGATTCTGCATCTTTGGATTTTACCGTTATTGGAAATTTTACCCTTCACCAGACTATCCATTCACATGAAATCACCTTTTTATTCACTCTATTCCCTCTGCTTCACTTTTTGTTATCAAGTAAGATCTATGACTTACTTGTAGTTTCATTTAATATTTTTGCAAGCAAAATCCGATCCCGCATTTTGCTAAAATACTACCCTCTGATGAGAAGGAAAGTATTTCTTCAAAACTCAGCAGATTAAGGACTATCCATTTATTTAGTGTTTCCCTTTTAAAATTAAATATGTTTTTAACTCTTTTCCAAAGTGTTTTTTAACATGTTTTATTAACTACTTGTTCTTATATATATATATATATATATATATATATATATATATATATATATATATATATATATATATATATATATATAATTTCTAAACTTTGACATTAGTTAATAAAGTAACTGCAGCCGGCAGTTACAACAGCTGCATTCAAACAATCATACACGTCCACAGCTGGCACCAGCTTGAATAGGTATTTGTATCAGTTGAGGATACATCCTTAACAATCAGGCCAACAGAGAGCAAACCATATGGTTTCTTCTGACACTGCTAGATTTGGTTGAGGTGTGATTTTGTTCACTCCACCCTCCTAGGCTTTAACTTCCTTTTGAGAAGGGCTTAGTTTATTGCTAATCACCTGAGGTGCCCGTACTGAGGAATGCTGCTACTGCTGCTCAGGCATTTTTTGTAGATCAGAGTGCACCACATAGTGCACTGGCTTTTCAAAGCTACATCTGACCTTGTGTCTCACCTCCTGGAAAGGAAGTAAATAAAAATACATGTTAATTTGGAAATTACTGTTCATACTTTATGACGTCACACTGTTTTCGGCAACTATCATTTAGTCTTCATGATGTCATAATGCATTTGGAAATTTCCATTTATTCTTTATGGCTAGGAGCAAAATGTAGTATTTGTTTTTTCTACTGCAGTTACGAGACTTCTGGGAGAAGATTATAGAGATTATTCAGCAGTCTCTAGTGGAGGAAGGGTGGTAACGAGAAGTAAGTGGTGGGTTAGTACTAAGGCTAAAATTAGAAGCCTTTTTTGTCCGACACAGCTGACACCTCACTCAAAAAATGCTTGGGCAGAAAATACTTAGAAAATAAGCTAACCTGAGTGGTGGCTGGAGGGGATCCCCCTCCCCCCAGAAGTAGCACTAATTAAGGGAGACCTCAACTACTTGGATGGTGAGTGGAATGATAGTCAAGTAATTAGGGCTAAGTTAATGAAAGTTTCCAACAAAGTCGTGAATGTTGACGCTGATAAGTCTGCTCTACAGTGCAGTTTGGACGAGTACATTTGGAAAGTTAACAACCTGGAAGGACATGCCCTCGTATAGACTCAGGAAATTTGATAGGAATTCTGTGAACATTTGAAGGAGTGCTTCACCCAACTACCCAGACTCTGCATCCATGAGTTTGACAACTATTTGCCTGACTCACCCTGCCTCTTGGTGGCTGGAGCAGTTAGTTGTGATACGGAGTGTGAGATCATTACCAGATTGAAACAGGTCAATCATAGCAGGTTTCCCGGACTTGAGATTGTCGCCCTTGTTGGTACATATTTTGATTTGCTCCGGAAGACGTTACTAAGGGAGTGATCACATTGCTGAAGTAAAAGGATCAGCATGGTGAGGATGATCTCGATAATTATACTCCCACAACTCTGCTAAACACAGTTAAAAATTTTGGCAAGAGTTTTTGCGAATCATTTACAGGTTGTTGCAAGTGACTTTATCAAACCTGATCAGAATTATGCTGTGAAGGGAGATTTATTCAAAGCAATTTGCATCTGATTCACACAATCATAAAGCGAAACAGAAGACAAAATCAAAGCCGTGCTGATCAATTTATATCAGTCCAAGGTCTTCAATAGGGTTGACCATTGCTTCCTGGAATCTGTTTAGAGGCTGCCGGTTTGAATCTGAACTTCAGCAAGTGGGTTTCCGTTCTACATCGTCTGCTGACAGTGGCAACACAAGAAAATGGTATCCTTTCAGAGTCATTCACCATTTCTCACTTAGTGCATCAGAGTTGTCTACTGTCGTTCCTGCTTTATGTCCTAGTGTTGGAGCCCTTCCTTTGCACATTAAGGGCAGGGAGGTGACACCAGTCCTGCATCTGGCAGAGTATGTGTCAGTGTTTCCATATTCACTGATGACATCACCGTTTGCATGTCAAGCCATATGGACATTGCGACTGTGGTGAAGAAGCTCGCTAGATATGAAGAAGTCACAGGGGCTGTTTTAACCATAGCAAATTCATTGATTATGGTTGGGAGCCTGAAGTGGAGAGTCTGCACTTCCAGATACTTTCAGCTGGATTGACAGCCCAGTTTATTGGAAATACAGTCAAAGGTTAAATCATCTGTGAGGACTTGAATTTGAAGGAAACTTTCCGTAAAAGATAGAGCCGAAGCCTGCACTACTTACATCATTCCTCTCATCCTTTAATAACTAGCTGTACTACCACTACCACTGGCTTTCATGCATCTGCTTTTCTTGCTTCTTTGAGAAAGAGAAAAGTCTTATGTTCAGAGGGAGGTCTGTACCCAACATTCCAGCAAGAGAGACCTGGGAATAACCAATTTAGCAAGCCATAGACATGCCGAATGACTAGCTTTTCTGGGTTGTACTCTATTAGAAAATACTTCATGGGTCCCTGTGATTGATTTCTGAACCTTATCCTGGTCCCTCGGTAGAAGGCTGTCACAGGCCAAGGGAAGAATCGCAGTTCTTCACTGAATATTGAGCTGTGCTTGGAGCTTTGCCATAGACCAGGATCCTTGCACAGCCTAGAAAGAAACTATATCAAGAATTAGTGAAAGGTATACCCAGATACCGCTTCAAATCCACTATGGGAGCAGTTGAGATGGTCAGAGGAGGAGATCAGCTCTCAGTGGAATTGGCACCAAGTCAGGATTGTTTTAACAACTCTGAATATTCTCTGACTTGACGATTTGTCTGGAAGACACTCCCTGTTTGTCAAATTACACAGAGATGACTTAAGGGACCATCCCTTTTGCCTGCGCAGTGAAGATCAAGAAAAAGAAACAGCCGAGCATGCCTTCTTCACTTGCAGTAAGGTTTGGTGACTTTGGAAGTGTGTCAAAGATGTTACAGCTCACATCTATGCTGAGCATCCAATGTACCTTAATGTAGCATACATTATCAACAACAAAGACCCACTGTTTTCTAGGGAGAAAAGAATATTTTTTCTTGCTATCCTAGCCATAGCGAGACTAGTGATGTAGGTTACACGTCTCATTGAGATTCATGAGGATGGAGCTATTTCTGATCATGATCTGGTCCTTTACTTTAAACTTCAACTTGAAGTGAAGACCAGAGATAATTAAAGGAGATTACATTGCATGGAGTTCTATAGGAGGTGGGTGTCTGACACTGGCTTATACATCCGTCAAGGAGCCAAGTATGAGTACATGTTTCCATCCCTAAGCATGGCATGCACAGTTGTGGGTTCTATGGAAGCAATCCCTTAAAAGTTAATTAATTCAAGGGACTCTTAGCAAGTGGAATGAATGAGTTCCTAATCCTATTTTGCTTTTTGGTATTAGAGAACCTTCAAAGATGTCGACTTCCCATATTTATTTTGCCTTTGGCCACCCCTAAATACCGTTTCTATCTTAGAAGACACCGTTCATCCTCAGACTCAAGCATCTTTTAAATTTCCACTTAGTTCCTACTCCCATCTAGAGACCGATCTGTTTGTTTTCGATTGACCTGGAAAACAGTAGGTTAGCAAAGGGTTGGGAGGGCCTCAGTAACCTGCCCCATTAGCATTTTGTTTGGTTCTTTATTTTTTATTCTTTTTGGATGTTTTGTAGATGTTCTCACTCTCAATTATTCATCAGTTTTGTACATATTTTCATTCGTAAATAAAATAACCAAAACAATTGGGGATCTTCTAAATAAGTTTAATTTCATGTAGCGAAGTAGTATTTTGATAAAAGAATCTAACTAAGAGTAATCCAAATTTTTGTCGTTAAAAAGAATGACAATCACCCCATCCTTCATTCAAAATCAAACAGGACTCTTGGCCAAAATTAAATGGAAGTTCTTTGTAATTTTTATTTAACTAAATAATTGTTGTGGTGGACCAGCATAACAACCTTAGATGCAGTAATCAGTTGTCGTAGAGGCCATTTTGACAGGTATTAGATTCAAGGCACTTTCGTTTCAGACAATGCACTCCAATTCTAATCTAACATATTCAGAAAGTTCTCAAGTGATTGTGCATTCACACATGAAATGATATTCCCAGACAACAGTCAAGCAAATGGTGCTGAAGAGGTGGCTGTTAAAATAATGAAACGCCTAATGTGGAAATGCAAGGCCCCAGGTGAGGATTTGTTATTGGGACTACTGAACTTTCACAATGGATCAATTGAATGCTTCAGCACTAGCCCAACACAAAGGCTGAAGCTGAAAGTTCATGTCATCAACTAAATAGACCTTGCTAATACCCAGCTATCCATACTCATGAGGTGCAAAATAAAAAAGACAGGAAGATGAAACAGCAGAGAACTGAGTCAACTCCATATGGGTAGTGATGATCAGATCCAGCCTCTAAGAGAGTGGGAGAAAGTCACAATAAGAAAAATATTGACTGGACAATCGTACACAACTGAGAATGAAAATAGAAAAAGAGATCAATGCAATCGTTGTGCCCTAGATAAAACACTCCAAAGAGAATAACTGATAGGACTCTTTTACAGCCACTCAGAAGCAAAAAGTCTTATCTCAGACAAAGAAATAAGCAGAGAGAATGAGAACAAAGCAGAAAACCAGCAGATAAATCAGTACAAACAAGATTAGGCTGAATCATAAGTCAACAAAGAGTCAATTATTCTTTAGCTTGTAAGATGGTGGTAATCAGTAGGGTAACCAATCCATAATCGGGATTTATCAATTTATACAACTGAGGTTGCATGTTGCCATTTTTATTAAAGTAAATTATATAAGCGGATATGTGTGCATGTGTGTATGTTCATATCATAAGAACAGTATATATATATATATATATATATATATATATATACGTTTTATTTTTATTACCGTATCTTTCTGTTAAGTTACATTATTGTTTCAGCTACTCGGCCGTTTTTTGGCCATCTGTAGCTTCTTCACACTTTTACAGAAATGTTCGTTGTTATGGGATGAAAGAGTGAAAGAGTGAACAGGGGATGGGTGCGAGAAGAGCGGGGGAAAAAAGAGGGAGGGAACAAGGGGGAAAGGTGGGAGGGGGTGCTTGGTATGTCAGTAATGTTCTAGTTTTGGAGTTTAAGGAACTTGTGGGGGAGGGTCTGGGAAGTTCTATATATATGATATAGTTACTAATCCAATATACTACTCAAGCAGCCCTCCATTTACAATCATACAACTAGCAATAATAATAATAATAATAATAATAATAATAATAATAATGAGAATAATAATATTTCTCCTAACAGCCATCCTAACACTAACAACACTCATTATCCCCTCCAAAATAGTCCATGTACAATCATTGTCCCACCATTCAAAGCATGCTGGAATCGACCTGTTACGCACACCATTTGAAAAGGGAAAAAAATTTTCCGAAATTAATAATGGAATACGTCGCATAGACTTACAAGTAAGACATTTTACCATACAACTGAATAAATATATATATATATATAAAAAAAATATATATATATATATGTATGTACTTATTGATTTGTAAATCGTCACTTGTTCTCGTCTCCTCTTACCAACAGTGACTATAATTCATTCCTCGCATTGTGACAGCCTTCTAAATATCTTTTACACACCTATCCCACACAATGCTTCAAGCAAACTACATATCAATATATATATATATATATATATATATATATATATACATATATATATATATATATATATATATATATATATAGAGAGAGAGAGAGAGAGAGAGAGAGAGAGAGAAAGAGAGAGAGAGAGAGAGAGAGAGAGAGAGAGAGAGAGAGAGAGAGAGAGATAGAAAGAGAGAGAGAAGGAAGCGCATTTCATTTCTATATATGTAGTTTTGGGATTGTTAGTACAATGAATGTATTAGGTCTGTAAGCAGGATTTAAACAAGGTAGGTATTCTGACCTATGACTGATGTTTTCAGTAGTGGACCTTGAAGTACATTGATAAAAATTTGCAGAAACTCTTATTTTCCACTTTAGAAAATTTTCAACAGAATCTACATGGTTGATCAGAAAATATAAATGAATCTATGTTTTTTCTTCTTATTTTTAACATTACTTGCAATTATAATAAAAATATTTACAAAAGCCAAACTAACAAAATAAAAAAAAGAAAGAGAAGTTTATGTGCCTGGTATTTTTTTTTTTTTTTTCGCGTTCGCTCATATAACATGCAGTCACTGGAACGACAGTGTACCCAAAAGTAGGTTTGTCTAATTAATTTTGAAAATAATATATCCATACTGGAAAAGATAAAAATAAAAATAACATGAATAAAGGCTCATAATTAAGGGAGATAACCATTGACCGAAAAACACTTAGTAACCTATTATCTCCCTTGAAAATTTACTTAGTAACCGATTATCTCCCTTTAGATTGAAACATGGCGACTATACTTTAAGAATTTATTTCTACTTCGTGTTGCAGTTTGATTATTAACTTGGTAAAATGTCTTATCGGGATCTCCGAAGTAAGTAAAAGACAATTATTAAGATACGCCCGTACAAATTCATTAAAAGTGTAAACGTATTCAACCCTGTGCACAACAAATGTTCATTTTATTCAAGAAACTTGTAAGAATCAATAGAGTTGCTAAGGAAGTTCTTCAAAACTCAAAACAGTTTGCAAAATAAAGAAACAAACTATATTAATTATTATTTTAATTTTACGCAAATAATAAATAGTTCATTCCCTTTTATGTCATTAAAATTTGATTTTTTTTTTAAAGTTATTAATTGATTGTATCATTATTTTGCATTTATTTTATACGGATGACGTCACAAAATGAACTTTATTTTTTTCAAAAGTTATAAAAGCTACCACTTTATACTTTATGACAACGTAAATCCATTTGAAATAAATTATTGCTTACCAATGCCAAAGTTATGAATGATAGTTAATTATATAACAATTACTGACCTAAAGGGTCATCCAGTTAACTTCTAAAACTTTCCACTTGTTGCAATTTTGGTAATTTTGCTTTTCTTGTCACTCATCGAGTGTTTTTTTTTTTTTTTTGTCTGCGAAGGAAAAGTACTGTTTATTAATCCTAGCACTAACACTAAGTCGGGGTGGCAATACAAAAAAGAAAATCTCGAATATATTTGTTGGGTATTATTATACAAACACCGTGACAGCGTTAGGGTTAGGATTAGGGTTAGGGTTTAGGGTTAGGGTTAGGGTTTAGGGTTAGGGTTAGGGTTAGGGGTTAGGGTTAGGGGTAGGGTTAATTCGCTGTCACGGTGTTTGTATAGTTTTACCATTTGTTGAAATTAATTAAAATCCCAACGTATTTTAAGGCTGTTTTCTTCAATATAAAATTATAGAATTTTTGTTTCATTTGTATAAGGACCATTGAAAACTTGCAGACAGCCATGGTGGTGTTATTATTTTTATTTATTTCATTTTTGCACTAAAAGTATTATAATTATATCCAAAATAATAACTTATAATTAAAAAATTAAAATTAAACTTTGGATTAACAATGTTTTTACACAGAAATGTTTTCATGAATTTTAACGAATCTGAAATTTAAAAAAAAAGGTGGGGGATTAAAATATTCTAGTTATGCCAACAAAAAATTGTCTATCATCGAAAAAAAATTGAAAGAAAAGCAAAGTATAATTTTATTTTCCATCCGGTGCATGTGCACTTGTCTCTACCTGTTGGACAAGGTGCAAAAAAGAATCTTCAATCTAATAGGTTCTGCACTGTCAATCAAGCTTCAGCCCCTGTCCCATCACTACAATGTTGCATCCCTGTGCTTATTTTACAAGTACTTTGATGTTATGTGCTCTGACAAACTCATAGTACCAGTGCCTCCATCAATGTAAATACCGTATAATAACCCAACAAACAGCAAAATCCCACACCTTCACTGTCTCCTAATGCTAGAGAGCTTTCTATTCTGAAAGTTTGTTTTTTCTAACTGCTAGACTTTAGAATTCCCTCCCTGTTTCCTGCTTGTCTGACTGTACTAACATGCAGACATTAAGTATAATGTAAACAGACACCTTGCTGTTCAACTCCCTACATAGAGTAATTCTGGGCATGACCTTAAAAGATATGCAGTGGTAAGGTTCCATTTAGGGGCTGTGGAGAATGTGGAGCTGTCCCTTAATTACCATTACTCTCAGGTCCACTTTGATCCGGAATGGTAATATTTGTTAGGGTATTTTGGTGTTACCAGATCAGGCTGTCTAAAGATGCTGGCTTCTTGATCAAAAATGCACCAAACATTGACGTTATTGCCCCCCCCCCCTTTGCAGAACATGTTATGCAAAATCAAAAACTAAAACAAAACAATTTCATTGTACAAAATGATCAAACCAAACTCCATTTATAAATATTTGAAGACATAAAGTACTTCAATCATAAGAACTTTTTTGAAAATTACTGGATTGGTCATTAAATAACCCAAGAAGGCTTGATATGCCATAAAACAAAACAACCAAACCAAACCCACCCTACTTGTAGTGTCCCTGTAGGCATGGTCCCTAATTCAGTCACCTCTTATGTCTTGGTGACAGTTTGAGTGAATTAAAGTAAAAAAGATGTTTGACAATGTTGGCTCAGTAAAATCCAGTAACAAGTTACTCCAACAACCGAAATCATGTACACAACATGAAACTAGAAGTCCTGAAAAGAAAACAAAAAAGCACTGCTTTATTTACATTGCTGCGTTGTGTTTTATGTGGTGGCAGAAATTTGAGATGGACCTGTTCATTCCTACGCCATTCCAAATATCTACATTTCCAGAAGAAATGAATAAAAAGTTGTTTTTGACTGTTGGAAGGTAAACCATTTCTTCAATTTCATAGACCAAGATACCAAATCTACAATGTCGTAACCAAAACTTAACCAAAACGATTGCAAATTTAATACCTAGGTACTTGTGTGCTTTATGGACGGTGCTGAAATAACACTATTAAGAAAGCCATTCTTAACATGAGAATGAGAGATTAACTATTCTACACTTTCACCTAACAATTTAATAGATAAAAGATGCTGTAAAAATTTAACTTAATTTGAAAATCCTATCTAAAAATTAGAAAAGTCTATAAACTGCACAAGCACCAATACCTGTTAAAAAAAAAAAAACATAACTGCAAAAAAGTTAAGATAATAAAAAAATAAAATGCAGAAATTACAAAAAAAGAAACATTGTTCAGTGAATGTGAGGACTAAAGAACAATATAAGAGGTGAGAATTACAAGACCATCATAAGTAAATCCAAGGTCCATTATCTATTCTCTTTCAACTTGTTTTAATGCCTATGTATCCCGTTGACACACCAGTTCTCCGAAGTTAAGCAACGATGAGCCTGACCATTTGGGAAGGCTAGGTGCTGTATATACTGTGCCGAATCTTAGAAATGTTCAGATTGGCATCTGAGGGTGCTTTTAATTCACGGGGGGAGATGCACCTCTGAATAAACTTGCCTGGCAGGTAGGCGACAAGGCTCCACGTAATGGTGTACTGGCAACCTACTGCAAGATGCCTTCCTGAACTTGCATGTCAAGCACATTTGCCATCGCGAATAGTGACATTTGAAGTGTTTGCGACACAAAGTTGTGCCTCATGTCAAAATTCAAGTACTTGTAAAATAAGCACAGGGATGCAACATTGTAGTGATGGGACGGGCTGAAGCTTGATTGACAATAAAAATAAGTATTTTTTTTTAAAAGATTTCTACAACTAATTACATAACTAGCTGTAACTACATATCTTTTTACTTTCATTTTTTTTTTTTTTTTTTAATAGGATTTTCAGTGTTAAATTTAATTATTACATTATCGTTTTGTCATTAAATTATTATTTGAAAAGATTATTATAAAGCTAAAACTAATTTTGTTAAGTTAATGTAATAAAGATTTATCCATGGTGATACAGCATGATATGATACTCTGGTCGGTGCATCATTCCATCTGTCGCCAGAATTTAGGAGATTGTTATGATTATGTGAAATCAGTACAGATTCGTTAAGAAGTGATTCACGACAGAAATCATCCATGATACTGCAGTTTCTGATACGAGAGGTTGAAACTGCTGCATATTGCCTTCCTCAACCCTTTTTTTTTTACAAAGAAATCACCAGAGGCCACTCGAGGATAAGGGTTAAAGAGTGTACATTAGTCAAAAGGACAATATCATAGAATCGTTAGAAGTGTAAATTTGGTAAATTGGATTACTTAAGGGGAACGGCTCATCAAGAACTTGTTTACATTGGACTTGAAGATGGCCATATTGTAGTCAGCTGGAAAGCAGGTGAACGGAAGAGAGTTCCACAGGTGTGCGGTTCTAAGAAAGAAGCTTTGTTGGTGGAATCTACATTTAGGTTTAGGCACAGCTAGAGTGGGGGAAATTATTGATAGTGTTTACAGCCAAACGAGTGTTTCTCATGAATGTTTGGCAAGGGGGAACCATAGATTGGAGCTCGGACGAGCACTTCCTATGAAAATAATGATAAAACAGAGATAGGCTCGCAACGTCTCTTCTGTGAGAAAGAGGTTGCGGAGAGGAGAAAAGGGCATCCCCCACTAGGCTACAAAGTCTATTCTGAACTCTGTCAAGGCAAGAAAAGGTCTTCCTAGCAGTTCCTGTCCAGATGTGACAGCAATACTCCATCTTTGGATGTATGTGGCTCTTATATAGATAGAGAATTGCATCAGCAGGTAGATATCTACTCGATCGATTTTTCCAGTGACGTTGGCAACGGATTTGATGTACGTATTCCATTTTAGATCAGGAATAAAGGTCAACCCCAGAAGCTTGTCAAAACGTGGAGCCTCCCCAAGATGAGAGCCATTCATTTCAATTAATGCTAGATGGGAATCAGAACATTGATAATGTAAAGATAGAAGCTTAGTTTTAGATGCATTAAAGTAACCAGCCACTTTTTTCCCCATTGTACCATATGCTCAAGATCAGAGGAGAGAGAATTAGAGAGAACTTGGTCACTTACGGCCTTTTATGTGCTGCCATAGATGGTAGTGTCGTCAGCATAAATGTCTGTGAATGATCTAAGGATGTGATTTAGAAGATCATTAATATAGATCAAGAAAAGAGTTGGACCCAGGATGAACCCCAAGGGTCTCCAGCATTAATATGATGAGCTTCTGATTTCTGCCCATCAACCACTACTCTTATAAACCTATCAGAGAGAAATGATTTAATAATTGAAAAGACATTTCCAGCTATACTATAGCTGGAGATCTTGTATTTCTATATGCCTAAGAACTTCTTCAAGGCTCAGCCTTCTCTCCACTGCTCCTTATTCTTGTCAGTGATCCGTGCCTTTATGTGAATGATGTTTTGCTTGCCTCCAAGAGTAAATCCAAACTGCAACAACAATTCCTGTTCGAAAGGATGGACTGGTGCAATTTGGTTTCCAGCTGAACATCAAGAAGGCAGAGTATTTAACCACTGATAAAGATGAACATGGGACCATTCAAGTTGATCGGCAAGATCTCTCATGCACGCCTTCAAGTTTTTTTATTTTTTTTAGTCAATTTTCACCCCAAACAAGGCACAGTGCCACTTTGAAATAGGGGGTTACTATCGGGACATAAGTTGCAGGGGCATTATGAAGGGAGATCAGTAGCAAGATGTTTTGTTCACATTACACTTGAACTTCTGCATATCAGTACAATTGGGAAAACAGAATCCCGGAAGGGAGTTCCAAAGTCTAGCAGTTCTGGGGAAGAAACTATTGAAGTAAAAGGCTTTCTTACTAGATAGTATTGTACTTGTACCCCTCATATTAATTACTCACACCCCTTTCTATTGTTCCAGAGTGTAACCAGCAGCGCATTCTTAGGAGCCGGAAGGAATTGGTAACCTGAAGATCGTCGAGTCCCTCCTCTCAAGACTATTAGACCTACTGCTCAGTAGAGGCCTGCACCTTCACTCGCCTACTAGTTCCTTTCTCCTGTCTGCTCATAGGAAGGTGTGTCTACTCATCTACTTACACCTAGGGATCTTTACTGTGAAGGGGTGGAACTTAGCTGCTTGTCAGGTTTGTTGGAGGTAGTCACATTGAGGGAGTACAAGTGCTTGTAGTTCGTCAGAGCATTCACACTTAAAGTACTTGAAGAGGGATGCAACATTTCGTTGATGGGACAGAGGCTGAAGCCTAGATGACAGTTCAGGCCCTATTAGGTTGGCGATTCTCTTTTGTGCCCTGTCCAGGAGTGAGAGACAAGCAGCAGATGCACCAGCCCAAATGTGACAACAGTACTCCATATATGGGCGAATGGTGGCCTTATAGAGGTACAGGATACTTTCAGGTGTAAGTAGTTTTCTAGCACGGTAGAGAGAGAGCCCACCTTCTTTGCAGCAGCCTTGGCAATGCTCTCAATGTTTCTATTCCAGTTCATGTTCCGTGTAAATGTTAGGCCGAGGAGTTTAAAGGAAGTACTTTCAGGTAATGTCTTCTTAGCCATTGCTATTGGTGGTAGAGAAGGTTTCTTGTAATTATTGAAGGAAACAAGCTTAGTCTTGTTAGCATTGAATATGACCATCCATTTTTGGCCCCATTCCACTACAGATTGGAGGTCATCCTCTAGTGTTTCTGCCATTTCCTTAGATATGCGTTCATATGTTTTCCCCTCATGCCTGTTATAGAGAGTGGTGTCATCAGCAAATATACCCATCTCCAAAACAATTTTATCAGGGAGGTCATTTATGAATATCAGGAATAATAAAGGTCCAAGGATAGACCCCTGAGGTACTCCCGCATTTATATCATATTGTTTAGATGTATGACTGTCAAGGACAACTTGGATTTTTCTCTTACTTACTAGTGCTTGATTAATTAAGGACTCAAATATTTTGGCGAAAAGTGAGAAGGCTAAGTGGGCGATAATTTAATGGGTTAGTTCTTTCACCAGAATTCTTGAAGACTGGTACCACAGAAGCGATTTTCCAGCAGTTGGGAAAGCAAGATTCGTTAAGGCATTTATTATAAAGTTTGGAGAGAACTGGAGCAACCTCAGCTGAGCACTTTTTTAATAGCACAGCCGGGATAAGATCGGGTCCACATGCTTTTGAGGTGTCTAGGTTTTTTATGATACCATGTACCTGAGAAGGGGTGATTTTCACATCATCTAGTGTGGCATCTATCCGCAAAGGAAAGTTGGGGAGGGAGTGGTGTGCAGGTCCAGTGCGGAGTTTGAGGCAAACCGACTGCCAAGTAGGTTAGCCTTGTCAGTTGCCGTGCAAGCAACCTCATAATTGTTTGATAGTGGAGGAATTGTTGACTGGCCATTATTTACTACACTGTTGTAGATTTTCCAAAAATCCCGGGTTCCTAATTTCTGTGCTTCGATGCATTTTCTGGTGGCTTCAGTGTATTCTGTCTTAGCTGTCACTATTTCTCCCTAACAATTATTTCTAACCTCTATATACTTCTGTCTGTTTGAACTGGACTTTTGTCGGTTGAATCTACGGTACGCATGCTGCCTTTGAGAAATGGCAGCTGCACAAGTAGAAGTAAACCATTGGGGAGAGTGGAGCTTGCTATAGAATGTCTGTGTGGGAACATGTGCTTCGATTGCAGTTTTGAACCATTCAGTGGTCTCATTTGCACACTGTTCCACTGGAAGAGAAAAGATATTTCGCCATGGGACGTCTCTGATGAGTTCCCTGATGGCTTCTCAGTCAGCCTTTTTGTAATACCTCATTGTTTTTAGCAGTGGGTCTTCAGTTTTAGGGCAAGAATTTAGGGCGATTTCTATCATTATCACAGCAAGATCAGCATTCCCGAGTGGGCTGTGGGCATTTGTTGTACAATCATCAGGAACTATTGTCAGAAATAGATCAAGAAGTGATGCATGTTGATTTTGCTGGTCTTGAAAACGTGTCGGAAATGTAACCGTCTGTGATAGGGAATGAGATATAGAGAAGCTGTGTTGTGCTACCAGCTATGTCTGTGTAAGTAGAGAATCCAAGCCAGTTACTGTGGTGGACATTGAAGTCACTAAATACATGTACCTGTGTGCTAGTATCGAGGGAGAGTGCTATATCTATGCTGTCAGAGATTTTGTTTATTAGGGTATGGTCCTGGGTTGAGGGAGAGCGGTAGAGAAAATACAAGTAGCTAATATTATGTTGCATGTTTAGCCTGAAACACATAAAAGCCTGGTCGTCTGATTCTAGTTCTTGGCTCAACACTCATCAATGACAAAATCCTCGGTGCAACTTGGCTCAAATGCTGCATCTTCTACGACCACATTATTAGCAACTGTCTAAATTTGGAGATTTATTGGACTATTATCAAATTTGTACAACTTTAGGTTTTTGATGATGAGAAAGACAGTGAAGAGTTGCTGTCTTAGAAACCAAAATGGTTTCTGGGACTGCATGACTACATCTATAATCATGATATCTGAAGGCGCTATGGCATAATGAAGGAACATATGGCTCAGATTGTTTGGACATGTGCTGAGTACCAACGATGACAGTCACCAGGAAGCAATCAAAAGAAAGGTTGATGATGAGATGCGCAGGCGTCAACCATAATATGGATCAAGCTTGCAATCATGCCAAATGGAGACAAAAATCCATTATTGTAAACTCTGCCATAATTTGGGACAAATGCAAAGAAAAGAAAAAAGAAAAATACATGAGGATTTGCTAAGAATTTCAAACCCAGACTTTTTTATTCAACAGTTTAATTGCTTCCAAATTCTGGTTATAATTTTGAAAGGTCACAATTTTTTATTATTATTAACTAAGGATAAAAATGACTTAATTGTTTATAAAGAAAGCAAAATATATTCTAGTTGATTTAATTTCAAAAACAATTTTTTTTCAAATAGAATTTTTATAACTTCATTTTATTTTATTCTATTGCATTTTTAATTCAATAAATAAGGTAACCCTGTGACCTCTCATTGATATAGTCTCGTTTGTGAATATAATTATAATAATATGTAGTCATTGTTGTAATGGTGTGAGAAACGAACTCATAGTAAATTCGACATGCAGTGGTTGTTCACAGGAGAAAGAAGTGAATGAAACATTACATAATAAAAGGGAACATTTTTGAAAGAAACAGGGCAAAAACAGAAGAAAATTATCTGCCAAGAGGTGCTGGATTGAAGAAGTAAATTAGAGAGTGTCTCTTACGGTTTGATCTTATTTATATTGAACTATATAGCACAATATTACTTTCTGAGTATTTATTAGTACTTGATTTATCTGATTTGGATCAATTCTATATTTAAAACACTATAAAACACTATTTTCATAGAAATGTTAATAAACTCATATTTGCTGTGTGTTATTGAGTTTTCTGTCCAAAAAACTTATTTTTGGTGCTATCCAGAAAAATATTTGTTGATTAAATATATTTCTCATTCCATGGAATTTCTTGCTAGTTTTATTAATAACTAAAAGATGTACTTGGAATTGCCTGGTATTAAAGTAACATTTAAATTCCTTTAAGAAAAACTGTAGTAAAAATAAAAATTGAAAGAAATTGAGACATGTGCATGCAAGTATTGGATTTTTCACTTCTTCAGTTCACTTCTTGTAAGTAAAAAAAAAAAAAATAATACTTGAGCTGAGATCGAAACCAAAACCTAAAGACAGTAAGTCAAGTGTTGATCTTTTAAAAGTGTTTCCAAACCTGCTTATTCTTAACATATTGCAAACAGTTCACGCATGTGCAGTCATGAAACAGTTGATAAACAAATAAAAATCCGATGACCGGCAAGTACCAATTTTTAAATTTTGACCTCTTAGTAGCCCTTTTTACTGAATGAAAACTGATTAAAAGGTTTTCCACATGCTTGAATAGCCTATCTACCAAATTTCAAGTCTGTAGATCAAACATTTGTTGAGTATATAGGTTGAGAAATGTCCTCTCACACACACACATTATCACTTTTATAGATATATAAATTTAATAGAACATTTTAAAGATTTGTTTTGATTGTATCAAAGAAGCTTTTTTTTCTTTAGAGTAAAAGCAACTATTTCAGTTTTTCATTTGAAAGTCTTCAGACAGTACCATAATGCCATTTATTAATTTTGTGGATAATTGATTAGTTTTTTAAAAATTATATAAGCTAGTGGAATTCTGTGGAAATTCCTAGATTACTTTCATGATATGGTCGCTGGCCATCTTGGATGATGATTGTACCTTTAAGTATAGTCAAGAACTGCACTGACATTTAATGTAATTTTGGGATGAAAGTTGTGTTTAAGCAAAGAAATAAAATATATAGGGTGGAACAATAAAATCTGTCACATTTCATGTTATATAAGTTTTAATAAATACTTGGCCAATGTTAGGTTAGTTTAAAAGTCAGTTTCTAAAAGCTGTCCAACACTTGCTAGCACGTTAAAACAGACATTAAACCAAATATGATGACGATGATGACTATATTAAAAGAAGCCTTAAAAACAATTCATATCAAGCATTCAAAGATAAATTTCCTGGTAGAAGACTTTATGGTAGTGGTTATAGACAAGATGATCTGCTCTTTTTGATTTCCAGTTCCTACTGTCCATGTGTCTGGATAATTAGACATGGATGAGTAGTCAAAAAAGCCATTCTTAACATGGGGAAAGGGGAGGGGGGGCCTTTTATGTTATCTGAAAGGAAAATAATCAACTAGCAAGACCTGTGGAAATTGCACAGGGAACTCATTCATATGTAATATATTGATGTTGGCATTTTGTAGATGTTTAGCATAAATGGAGACGCTCTGATATGATTGTACCTATTTACTATGCCTCCCCACGGGACAGAGTTAGACACCAGGGTCGTTTTTTAACGTGGAGAAAAGGTACAAAAATAAAAATTGTCTCAGTCGTGAAGGATTTCTCCTCCACCGAAAGAGAACAAGAAATAGAAGTGCAGCATCTGAAGAACAGATACTACATTTTGATCTCGTCCCGCTTTTGTAAAAACTGCAAAAGTATTTGTCTAAGCTAGCAGGGGCACCTGGTGTAGTCCGGTTGTAAAGTACGCTTAAATATGATATTTTAATTCTTGCAGATTTCATATATATTATTATAGAGTTAATGTTCTATCGATTTCTATATATTATAAAGTTACAATTTCAAAAATAAAATAATGTATCCATATGACTTGGGTGCATCAATTTGAATCAAAACTTAAATGAAAACTTATAAAATATATATATATATATATATATATATATATATATATATATATATATATATAACTTGAGTTCCTTCAGCTATAATCGAAACCAAAACTTATGAAGAATTCTTGATAAAATTATTTATAAAATAAATAGATGACTTAAGTGCCATCAGCTATTATCGAAACCTAAACCAAAATTTATGAAGAAAGTCCATAACAATTAAATAACAGTCACATGAATGTAAGTGTGACACACAAAATAAATAACACGCCACTATCCTGTTAATATATAAATCAGAAGGGACTGCATCTTGCTTGTCACTGTTGTCACATCTGCGAAGTAGAAACCCAAAGTCAAAAAGAGCACACAATCTTGACTATAATCATAGCAGTCGTCCCTCCAAAATGCTATTGTGATCAGATTTGTAGCGATACATGCAAAATTTCTTTTATTAATTGTAGAAAAATTGGCAAAACTCTGAACAGAATGATTGCGTATCTAAAAAATTGGTGAAGATCCTTTAGAAAAGATCATAAAGTAAAATTTTACTTACGTCTGATCGACTATAAATAAAATTTTGTGCTGATTTTTAAACCTATTTACATAAAGGATTTATGTGTTGAGAGTTTTATGGTATTTTTTTTATGTAAATCACTCCATACAAGGCATAAAGCTACTTGAAGTAAGGCGCTTCAAAAACAAAATGCTATTTCAGATCAAAAACAGCCAATGATAAGTGTGAGCTGAATAGATTCAACAATTCTTCCCCCTTTGTCAGAAACATCGCTTATTGGAATGTGGGGACTAAAAGACAAAATAAGGAAAGCAAGAGGTACAAGGTTTCTGAAAGTAAACCTTAGGTCCACTTTCTATTCTTCTAAATTTGATAGCATTTCCTCATCTTGAGTGAAGATGCTCTTATAATTCTCTCCCACTTTTTTTTTCAGATTTTACAGAGATGATGCGAGCCCTAGGCTATCATCGCCTGATATCAATGGAGAATTTCCGAAGACCAAATTTCCCATTGGTTGCTGAGATTCTCGTTTGGCTTGTAAAACGGTGAGAAATTATAAACCTGAAATTTGTTTATTTAATGTTTTCACTTTACAAATATTGCATGTTATCCAGACGACAAAAATGGAAAACACAAAATAAGTTAATATCGCCTCCAAATAGTTGAAATAGTAATTTCTATTCATATTATTTGGATTCTTCAGATTATTGTTCTCATCTTGAGTGTCATTTTCACAATGTTTCGATTGATGTAACCTCCAACCTTCTTTGGGTATATCTTGTCAGGCTTAGGAATTTAGATGGAATTTGGAACGGAACCTTACTTCACAGGGGTAGCATGGTATCATTCCATCAGCCATGACTGTATAAAGGTCCTAAGTAATTTGCAATTGTATTTTTTTTGTTCCAAATTCCCGAGTTCAACAGAAACATTCTTGAGTTCGACAAGATACACCTGAAGAAGGTTGGAGGTTACATCAACCGAAATGTGAAAATGATGCTCAAGACAAGAACAGTAGTCTGAAGAATCCAAATAATACAAATAACCAATCCTCATCCCCAAAATTCAGAAACATAGTAATTTCTATGTTCAGTATCCTAATTATATTTATATTTTTCATCTTGTGATACATATATGCGATGAATGTTTTCATGTGTAGTGATATCCACATCTCACTGTGATACTGTTAAGTGGATTTCGTCTGGATGGCCTGATTGATTCTAATCTAATAGCGGCGAATGAGTGAATGACCAAGACATACAAGGTTGACCTGGACTGAGGCCACTCATACACTTTCAGCTGACAGAACAACAAACTCGTGTTTATATAAATAGAGGAGGGGAGAAAGACAAGTAGCATGCCAGAGAAATATGACATCGCCTACCCGAACTTTAACTTTGTCTTGCCTCTCACCTCGTTTTGTTTATATGGAAGAATAACTTTGCAACTACTACGACTTGATTTCATGAACACGTCACAAAACGAATACAACCATTGATAAATCTATTGCAAATCATCACAGACATTCTCATACATCTATACTCCAACTACCACCCCTTGTATCAGATAACCAATAGAAAGGAGGGAATATGAGTGTTTCATATGGGCAATTAAAACAATTAGCTTTAAGCAAAACAGGGTGTGGATAGATGTAAAAGTCTTAAATAAACTATAGATTTAACCACTAGTAGTCGTATATAAGAATATTTTTTTTATAAAAGGGATGATAGAATTTCAAATTATGCAGTTAGCCTGACAATTCCTTCAATAAAATGGAAACAAACGTTTCTGTGTAGCTCACCTACCACACACGCACATATATATTATTAAAATAATTCCAGACAGGTACTTTAAGAGAAATGATATATAAACCGACTAATCTAAACTAAAATGCAAGTTCCTGTCTACATAAAGACGGTTTACGATATGCTCACTTGAAATGACAGAAATAGTGTTTATTTCTCTTCTTATGTATAACTGTTGGAACTAGTATCAGTGTTTGGAGCATTAGGATTTGAGTCAAGTGATTAGGTGAATCGTGTTTGATGGTTTGAATTGGGTAACCAGATTGAACAGTTATCTTCATCCACGTTGAAGATTCTGCGAGAATGGAATGTATATCTGTGCATGGATAATAATTAAATATTTATTGCTAAAATAATTATATATATATATATATTATTTTTAAATAGTAACAATTATTTTTATACCGACAGACACTAGTGTTTCATGCTTACACAATCATCAGTGTAGGAAGTAATAATTACTGCCAGTCTAGAGATTTGAAAATCATCCCAAAAGTCATCCATCACTATGCAGGCTAGCATTCTACCTCTATGCTACTGACAATTAACAGGAATTGATGAAAATTAATTCCTATACATGCCAAGTCAGCAGGTATATGCAGTAACTAGTCAGGGAATACTCAATGACAGGAAGTTGGAATATTGCATTATATATATATATATACTAGCAGTTCAGCCCGGATTTGCTCGGGCCTTATGTACTGTTCATAACTTGCCCTACATGTGAATACACTTTATGTAAAATTCAAATGTTTAGACCAAAATTTGTCTGAGTAATTTCGTAGAGGTCAATTTTTTTAAACTTTGACCCCAATTTAGTCCCCTTAAAATTAATCATGTTGGTCTCAAATCAAAATACAAAGTTTTACCCACATCTAAAATTTCAAGTCTTTACACCCAAAATTGGCGGAGGAATTTGGTAGAATCTGCAAAAGTCAACTCTTTCAACTTTGACCTTTTGGTAGCCAAATTTTTGCCCCAAAACTGAGTAAAATGCTTGCTACATGTCTGAATACCCATTATGTATGAATTTCAAATGCTTAGACCCAAAATTTGCTGAGTAGTTTGCTAGACAATGCAATGGTCTACTCTTTTAAATGGCAGCTCAAATTTTCGACCCAAACTGATTAAAAAGCTTGCCCTATCTCTGAATACCCTTTATGTAAAATATGTAAAATTTCAAATGTTTAAACCAGAAATTGGCTGAATATTTTGGTAAAGACTGCGGAGGTCAAATTTTTTAAAACTTTGACCCCAATTTTGACCCCTTAACATTTTTTTTTTTTTGAGCTCAAATCAAATTAAAAAGTTTGATCCATGTCCAAGTAATCTACATTTAAAATTTCAAGTGTTTAGACCCAAAATTTGCAGAGGAGTTTAGTAGAGTTTTCAAAGGTCAAATTGTTGAACTTTGACCCTTTGTCAGCCAAATTTCTGGCCGAAAACTGATTAAAAAGATTTTTCCAAAACTCAATACACCTTATGTCAAATCTCGAGTCTCTAGACTGAAAATTGACAGAATTATTTGGTAGGGAAATGTACACACACACACAAACAGATATTTTCACTTTTATAGATATATAGATATATATAAAGAGAAAATTTTTCCGAATCCATGTATCTAAAAGGCTGAAGAATACCCTGTTTGATTTATTACCAGTGACTACAGAGCAGAGAAACCATGATACATGAAATGGTCACATAAGTGTATATAATATATAAATGAAAATGCATATTCTGCCCTTGTATATTTTATGATCAAGTAGTATGTTTAATTGTGTTTTTCTGCTGACACACGATACACACCATGTCAGATATTTTATTTTTGTTTCCAAATATTTTAACAGAACTAAAAAGAAATACAAATATTATTTTTAAAACTTAGAAATTTGTACATTGTGTGCAATACATAAAGTTTTCACATTACTATTACTAGTCCCGTAATCGATCCAGGTTTTAGGAGTGTTCGTCAATATGGACGATCATCAGAAATGCGACAAGATTCTTTCTGGTTAACTCTGACTTTGTCGTTTCCTTTTTCGCATTTTCACTGTTGTCAGCAAATGTTTGTAGTGATTCAGGACATGTTTCAGTTCATCTTGAAATTATGAACCAATGTTACTGAGTTGTTGCCCTGCTGTTATTTTTGGTACTTGTACCGTATAATGGGATTTCAAAAAATGCATATTCATGTTAAAATTCATACAATTTAAAAAAAAATATATGAAAAATGATTGAGTGAAAGATCTGATAAAATTAATTAACAAAAAAAAAAAAAAAAAAAAAACAGATATTAGCGGTCTCCATTTTTCTATTTTGAAATAGCAAATTACAATTATTTTATCAAAATCATAGACTGCAGTTATCTCCCCTCCGTGGGGAGGCATAGTAAATAGGTACATAATTGTAATGTCACAAATAGTAACAGATCCAAAAATTAAAGAAAACGATGAGGTAGAAAAATAATTATTAATGAAAAACAGTTTTCGATAAAGTTTAGATGAGAAATAAAATTTGTCTGACATTTTGAATTACGTTCATTACGTGACGTAAGCAACAGAACTTATTTATCTCCCCTGTCAACTTATCTTATTCTTTTAGTAAGCATAACATAGTGATTTCACAAATTTTACAAATTTCTTTTTTCATTAATTATTTTTCTACCATATCGTTTTTCATAATTTTTGGATATGTTACTATTTGAGACCTGATAATTCCGTAGGTATCATTATACTGCACAAGCACCTTATTTCTCATACTCGTTTTCAGATATGAGCCAAATGCAGCTATACATCCTGATACAGATACACAACAAGATCGCATTCTCTTCATTCGATCAGTTACAGAATTTATGGTAGGTGTTTCATTTTTATTGTTTTATTTTTTGTTTTGTGAGAACTGATTGAAACTATAAATTTTTCGGGGATTTTTATTACTAGGATGTAAATCCTCCATTTTTTTTAGTGGAATTTCACTTTTTATTAATCCAGCAAAATCGGATTTCCATTTAAATCACTATTGCCTCTCTACTTTTTAGTCAAAATTTGCTTTCTTTTAAAAGCACTCGTTATTCTACAACCACTATTAACAATTTTCCTTACTCTCTATCTGTGCCTAAATCTAAATGCAAATTCTAACTGTCCGCCTCTGGAACTCTGTTCTACTGGCCTGCTTTTCTGTTGACTACAACATCGTCATCTTCAAGTCCAGTTTAAATAAGTTCTTGTTGAGCTGTCCACTTAAATAATTAAATTCTACTCAATTTCCACCACTAATTATCACTAAGCTGTTATCTCGGTAACCACCATGCTCTCATTAATCCTTATCCTCAAGTGGCATTCGGACCTTTATAAGTCATGATTTCCTTGTAAAAAAAAAAAAAGGCTGATTTCTGCGAAAATGCTAGATCCTTATTTGGTTGGATTTTATTTCTCTTTTTTTCCTCTCTCTCTTCTTCCTCCCTCTGTTTTGCCTTGCCCTCCATTTCACTTTAATAACCGTCCTCTATGAAAACTGAAGATGTTAATTTTCATGTGAAGACTAAAACTTCAAATGATTATAGATGACTTCTATTTCCTCAAAAAATGACTTGCTCTTTCCTGCCCCCTACAAGTGCACTGGTCCAAGTAGATCAGGCTGTCTGAAGATATCGGCTTCTCAATCTAAATTGCACCAATCATTTGTAGAGAAAATTGTAACTTACTTGGCTAGCATGTGTGTCCTTCAAAGGGTTGGTCGTGTAACAAAAAAAAAAAAAAAAGAAAAAAAGTCTAAAATGGCAACATCCAGTTAGTTTTACAGTTGACGGTCGTATGAATGATGCAGACTGTCGCCGTTTCTATGCAAATGAGATGGATGAATAAAAACGAATGTGAAGTGAACAGAGAAACAAGTCGGAAGAAGGCGTGTGCTACGTACATAATCATGTGCAAGAAAACTTGAAAGAGTGTCAAGTTTTGGAGTTGTAAATTTTGACAACAGTGTGTCAAATTTACCGAGAAATTGTTAGTTTAACCAAAAGCTATTTCGGCAGTCTTTCTGTTCTCCAAGCAGCAAATTGTTTTGCTCCAAATGACCATACATACTTTCAGACAATATGCTAATGAAAAGTTTCTGCATAACTGAGAGGCAAATGATTGCTCTAAAGTTTGTCACTCATCCCCTTTTGTCTTATCTTTCATGATCAGTACAGTTGCGCCCTTTGTCGGCCACTCAGGAAAGCTACTTCAGCTTCCATTGATGACATTTACATCAATGAGGACATAATATCTGCAGATGTAGTTCGAATGAAACTGGAATCTTTCAGTTTGATAAACAAGGATCCTAAGCGCTTAAAGGATGAGGTGCCCGTGTTAGGCCTTGAGGTCTGGGAAGAGTGTAATACTTTACGATGGAAATGAGGGAGCCCAATTCCAGAGTTACCTAGTGTGTTGACGAGACAATGTCTGTAGATGGCTCCGATCAGAAACAGGAGTACTAAAAAAATAAATAACTGTGGTAACAAAAGGATGGGACGACATAGTGGATGACGATTCTCTACAGCAAATGATGGCCAAAATGTTGACTAGAGTATGTAGGAATGACACTGCCCAGGGCAAGTGGCATGTATCCGGACACAAACTAAATGAAGAGTTGACGTATGTTCATTGGCTACACGTGTAGTGTTGGAACGATTGAATGCTGCTGTGGAAGATGTGTGCTGGCTTCATTTGAAAAATGATGCCCAACATACAAATTTGGCGGAACTTGCTGCGACGCTAAAAGGCCTTAATCTTGCACTGCAATGGCAGGTCAAGATTGTACAACTCCACATTGACTCATAATTGTGTTTACCACTGGTTGACCGACACTTTAACTGGAAAGGCACGAGTTAGGACTAAAGCCGCACATGAAATGTTGGTATGAAGGAAACTGGTATGAAGGAGACTGGTGAGAATACGGTATCTAGTTGGCAAATACAATATGCAGGTTGATATTAGCCTAGTTCCATCGATGCAGAATTTGGCTGATAAGTTGACTCGAGTGCCAAAGAAGTGGATTAATATAATGAGGTAGGGATCCTCCGCAGACTTTGTTGGTTGATGGTGTTCCACATCATGTGAAAGACGATGAAGAAGATCACATACATTGAGGATGATCCTAATCCCCTACTGTTCCTTTGGATGAGCGTAGAAACTGCCTACAGAACAAAAAGAGGAGATAATGGAACATACTGGTGGCGATGATGGTAGTGATGACGAAAATGGAAATGAGGAAGTGACACCTGATTCTTCGAAGAAGTACCGACACTGCTTCCCTTCCCTGTTTGTGATCATGAGATCATAGGGGACTGTAGAGAAAATCATAACTTACTTGCCTAGCATGCGTGCATGCTTCAAAGGATCAGTCATGTAACAAAGAAGAAAAAGAAAGAAAGACTAAAATAGCAACACCCAGTTGGTTTTTGGGTTGATGGTCATGTGAGTGACACACACTGCTGCTGTTTCTATGCTAATGAGACAGGTGAATAAAAACGGACAAAAAGCAAACAGGCAAATGAGTTGGAAGAAGGCGTGTGCTATGGACGTAGTCATGTACAAGTCAACTTGAAACAGTGTCAAGTTTTGGAGTTGGAAGTTTCGACAACGGTGTATCAAATTTATCCAAAATATTATTAGTTTAACCATAGATGGTAGTTTTTTTCCTTTCTATTTGCAAAACTCAACCATATACTGCTAAAACAAAAAAAATTTCCTCTACAAAACAACCAAACACCATGAATAAATATTTGAAGATATAAAGAACTTGAAGCATAAATCTTTTTTACCAAAATGATCGGATTTGGCAATTTGAACAATTTGATTTGGCAGCTTGAAAAGGATTGATATGCCATAACCCACAATGCAATAAAACTAAACTAAACCAAACCAAGCTTTACAAGCGCATTTGATGTCTTTCTCTTAAATTGTTTTTTTATACTGCTTTTTTCTTTACACATCCACACACAGGGTTGTGGCTTCTCAGGTTGGGAAAATCATCTTGATTTTAGCTCTTTTTTTTTTAACATTGTTTGACTCGCATCATCGTATAGTAATCCTTGTTTGCCCAGCAGGTGGCGTTCTCTCTTTCCTGTTCTATTTCTCTCTCTCTCTCTCACTCGCTTGCCTTCGACCTGTCAACATGTTTCTTATTGTCCATGTAAGGGACACACCTTTAAACATGCCTCGACAGAATCGTTTTCCTTCTCCAAAGTAGAATCAAATACTTGTGTATAACTTAACAAACTCTTACACACGCAATGGACTTCCAACATATACTTCGGCAAACTCTTGTATACAATTCACGCACACATACATGCAACAAACTCTCGTATACATTCACGCAACGAACATTTATCTACATGCATGCTAGTTCATGTACATACAAACTCTCTGTAATGTTTGTAACCTTTCTGTGTAAATAAATTCTCCTGTACATATGTAAATATATGATCCTGTTTCAGCATGCTTCATTCCGTTCTCCTTAGATGTGCTCTTGACATGTTTATTTGTTGTTTTTATTACGTTGTCCTAGCAACAAATGATGACCTCCAACCGTTCTAGTAATTGAACATGCTACCTTCTCAATAACCAGTTCCTCAACGCAGCCTACACTATAACTGGGTAACTAATCAGTTTCGCAGTCCCCCACAGTATTATCAATACAAAATGTTTTTCTTGCGGATGACTTATCTATGTATTTTGTTATATACTAGTGTATACTATCCATCAAAAATGACTGAAATAAATTATGCTTCACCAGTCTTCACACTCATACTAAAATATTTATATAAAAGCATAGAATTACTTTAATTTAATTTTTCATATGTAAATTATCATTTCTGTTGAGATAACAAAAACAAAAAACACCAAGAACTGACTTTTTATTATAACGTGAAAGATTTCTTTCAAAATTCATTTCAGGCAGCAAAGTGGTTGTTTGACTTATTATTTGCTCTCTCTCCCTCTTACCACTTAAGATATATTTGGGGAGGGGTCTAGAAAAAAGCATTTGTGAGGAACAGGCATACATTTATTTATGTACAAATATACGTTGGTGAATGATAATTTTTATACATGTAAAAGATTCTATATATTCTTTTTTTTGTATGAAAATTACATCCCTTGAACAGAGTTACCTACCTTGGTCAAATCTTTTTATCGCCAAATGTTCCTCATTAGTGATCTTTTTATTTGACATTGGAGGATAATTAAATTGCATAAATCAATGACAGAATAATTTTAGTTTATTTCTAACTCAAAGAACTTTTTTGTTTTCAATTTTATTTCATTCTAGCTGAGAATGGAATATCCTACCGGATGCCAAGCATTCACCTGTTATGTCATATATTTCCAACTAAGAGATCTCTAAGATTCTAACCATCTCTTTAAGTGCAATTGTTTGAATCTCTCTTTCACTTGGTTCACCAGGTATATTTTCCAGGTGTTTTTTTTAAGTTCTTTTTCATGAAACTGGTTGCTCTTATAATTATTGGAATGATGGCAATCTTCCTAAGATTCCAGTTTCTTTTCATGTCATACATAAGACCATGGTATTTTGTTATCTTTTCCCTCTCAGCTTTTTAACCCACTAACTTCTACTAAAGTTACTTCTTTATCCTTGTCCTATTTGACTATCAGGTTTAATAGTTTTGTTTTCTAGATACATAGCTGTAGGAATTGCATGATCATAGTGGATGGTGTATGACTTATTGCCAACTGTTTTCTTCTGGTAAACATGTTCCCAGGATTTGCTGCTGCATTCGATACAGATGGTTCAATGGAGATATTTGCGCACTTCATTATATCGCAATGTATCGTAGTTTGCGTCCCCCAGCAGAAATTTACAACTGGATGTCAAGTAACTCCCGCTCTATTTTTTGTGGCAGAACTTATCATTGCTGAGACCACTCATCTTCTTAAAAAGGAAGCATTAAAAGTATTGTTTATCAAACCTTGATCTTGAGCAGCGATTATAATCCTTTCCTGATTACAGTGGAGCGATCCTACTTTTAGCCAGTCTATGAAGCCTTCCTGATTTATATATTCTTGGGTCGATTCATCCAGAAAATGCTTGGTATGGTTAACCCATTCTTCCTGCATTTTTGCAGTGGAAAGTCTGTTCGTTTTGTTTTGTGTTTCTGTTGTCCAAAATGTTTAACCAGTTTTGTGATGAAGGTTATTCTGCTGGCGCTTGTTTCTTGATGTTGATGTACCATCATGAGGTGTGGTTTCTGGGACCTCATCAGATATTGTTTGATGCTCACAATAGTGGCACGATGTTGATGATCAATTTCTGCCAAAAGAAATTGATTTCATTCATTTCTTTTGATGTTTCATAATTATAAATCCAGGTAACTGTTCAATTTCTTTCAGTTAACACATCTAAGGATTGTCTGTAAGATGTATATTAAAACGTTATTTCAGTTAACACATCTAAGGATTGTCTGTAAGATGTATATTAAAACGTTAATTATTTCAGTTAACACATCTAAGGATTGTCTGTAAGATGTATATTAAAACATTAATTATTTCAGTTAACACATCTAAGGATTGTCTGTAAGATGTATATTAAAACGTTAATTATTGTCTGTTATTACATTAATTTAAAAGAAAAAAGAAACAACAAAAATAATGCCAATTATTTTGTTTTTTTTTAAATTTCCAATTCTCTTGAACAATTTTTAGGCCACTAAAGCTCATATCCGACTGAACAGCAAAAAGCTGTACCAAGCTGACGGTTATGCTGTGAAAGAACTTCTCAAAGTGCTTACTGTTTTATACAATGTGACGAAAACTAGCAACATTGGATTGTTGGATGAAATGATGGATTCTGATCAGTCAAGCTCTCTAACTTTTGATATTTCTTCCAAGGTAAGAAAAAAAAAGTTTATTTGTACATTGAATGGGTTAGATAATGGGAGGAAGGATGAATGAAATGAGAAGTGGTGAAGGAAGAGACATAGAAGGAATAGTAGTAGTAGCAGCATCAGAGAAAGATAGCAAGAGGATGATGTAAATGAAGAACAGGAAAAGCAAAGTAACAATAACATGTTTGGTAGTGAAAGTAATTATCCACTTATAATGTAAACGACACTTTCTTTGTATGTCAGTCCATATTTTGAATTTTTTCAAGAGAGATAATTAATTACATGAAAACTTCAAGCGTCAATTAGTGCTGATGTTGTGGAGAACAAATACTACACATAAGCAAAAGGTCAAGGAGTGATAAAAAATGTTTTCTGTGACTAGACATTATATATTTATTCATACCAATAATATTGTGGGGTCTGCGTTCACATATGACAATACTTTTAATTATAAAAAAGAAATACTTTTAAAATACTTTTAATTTATTCATACCAATAATATCTGTATGATAATAAACTGCTGAGGCCCAGAGGGTCTAGTCTATTATATAAAAGGTAGTTGTCTGTGTGTATGTTCAACAAAATGTAAGAAACTATGCAAGACACACCCACAAAGCTGATGTGTTCTTTTTAGCATTGTCTTGGACAGAATCTAAACATTTTTTTTCTGTAATATTCTTTTATTTAAGGGTTCCCAAGAACTAAATTGGAAATGAGGAGACAATATTTAGAGTAATTTGTTTTTCCATCAATTTTTGGTTTGAAGCTCAAATAAAGTTGGTACTTTTAAATCAGTGTAACCCCCAAAAAATGATATCTGAAATTTAGAAAAAAAAAAAACATTCATTTTTTAGAAGTCAAGTGGTCATGTATATCATTTTTTTTTTTTTTTTTTTTTTACATGGAGGTCACCACTTATCAAGGCCCGGAAGCCACTTGAGGATAAGGCTTATTGCGTGTACAGTAATCAATGGGATAGTATCGTAGTAATCGTTAGTATTGGAGATTTGATAAAGTATCTTACTTAAGGCGGCGATTCATCAGGAATTTGTTGGAAGATGGGGTTCTAAGTTTGTGTTTTTTTGGTTTTTTTTTTTAGATATTCCCTCCAAATATATCCTATTTTTTAGCAATTTCCACCATATATATAAAGTTTTCTGGAGAAGACAATGGAAATGGTTCTGAACCTCTAAATGTAAGGGAACTCCAAACCATAATATCCTATTCTGATGAAATTTTCTCTGAGGAAAATGTTACCCTCTAAGTGCCTACTATCTACGTGCTCCATAAGTGACTGATGCAAACAGAATCTTCTTAAAACTTTGAATACATGTTTCCGATTTTAATAAAATTTTAACTGTGTGTATAAGATTTTAATAAAATTTTAACTGTGTGTATAAGATTTTAATAAAATTTTAACTGTGTGTATAAGATTTTAATAAAATTTTAACTGTGTGTATAAGATTTTAATAAAATTTTAACTGTGTGTATAAGATTTTAATAAAATTTTAACTGTGTGTATAAGATTTTAATAAAATTTTAACTGTGTGTATAAGATTTTAATAAAATTTTAACTGTGTGTATAAGATTTTAATAAAATTTTAACTGTGTGTATAAGATTTTAATAAAATTTTAACTGTGTGTATAAGATTTTAATAAAATTTTAACTGTGTGTATAAGATTTTAATAAAATTTTAACTGTGTGTATAAGATTTTAATAAAATTTTAACTGTGTGTATAAGATTTTAATAAAATTTTAACTGTGTGTATAAGATTTTAATAAAATTTTAACTGTGTGTATAAGATTTTAATAAAATTTTAACTGTGTGTATAAGATTTTAATAAAATTTTAACTGTGTGTATAAGATTTTAATAAAATTTTAACTGTGTGTATAAGATTTTAATAAAATTTTAACTGTGTGTATAAGATTTTAATAAAATTTTAACTGTGTGTATAAGACACCAATTTAAATAGTTTTCTAACATTCCAGCTTATTCCAACTATATTATGAGACTAGAGATGGAACGGGATGAGAAGGGCAATAAAAAAAAAATGTCTAGTGCTATGAGCATGGTTTAAAAGTGCATGGTGCTTATCTCATTCAATCCTGAGCAATATCGGGCATTCCTGCTTGTCTTTTGATAAATTCAATAACTAGCTTGAATAATTTAATTTAATGTTATTATGTAAAGGGAAATAACTTGATTTTTTTTCTGAGTTGTTTCCATAATGCCAACTTGAGTTGTGTGTATATGTCTGTCTTCAGAGAGATCAATGGGCTGGACGAAAAAGAAAAAGAAGGTAGGAAGGAAGGTGGATAAAAAATGGATAAAGTAAAAAAACATTGCCCTCTCCTAAGTAATAAAAAAAAAAATGCACAAATTGTTTATAAAAAAAAATTTTGTTTGTCAAGCGTAACAACTTCAAAATCTCCTTAAATAACACGCCAGACCAGCGTTTTTTACTTTATCGAACTTTACAATTCACCAACAACATCCAAGTGAAGCATACCAGGCATAACCTCCACCATAGTATGTAAAAAAAAAAGAAAAAAAACTATATTTTCTGAAGAAGATTCTATTATGAATCGAAATATCGAATTTAATTTTAATAAATAAACGTGTTTATTTATTAAAAAAAAATTTTGTACTTGTTTGGTCTTCAAACCATTAAATTTTGAACTAAAATTCTTTAGATATCTATTCTGCATGAGGATCTTCAGCTTCCGATTATTTCATTGTAATAGAAATGTATGCATGCTTCCATAAGATTGCTTCTAATATTTCAATGTGTGTGTGTTTTTTCTTTTTTCAGATAGTTGATATGAAAGAAGCTCGGAAGTTAGCCTCTGAAATTACAACAAAAGGTGCCACACTTTATGACCTTTTATCAAAGGAGGCCGATTTAAGAGTAAGACATTTTTTTTTCTCAGAGAAGATTTTTAGAAAAAAATAAATTCATTTTAGTTTAATGTATTTCTTTATAAGTTTTACAAACAAAAACTTGCGTGCAATATTTGGATGAATCGGACATTTGTTCTCATCTTGAGTGTTACGTGCACAATATTTCGGTCGATATAATCCCCTGACCCCACCTTCTTCTGGTGTAAAAGTTGTTTGGCATAGGAGAAACTCTTTCTCTTTTTATCTCATATCAGTTAGTAGATAATAATATATTAAAAAATAAAAAAAAGTTACATCTTGTTAAAATTTAAAAAATGGACATTAGACACACATGATTTAACATTATCTCACGAGCAACTCTTTTGTTTTTATCAATTTAGGTTGATAAGAACGTACAATTAGTTAACGGGCTTATTTAAAATTTTAGTCATAAATTATTTAGAAACAGCATTTCGCTTGATAATTTTATTGACTTTATATTTTTTGGGGGGAAATTCATTTTCAACTAGATCCAAAAATACGAAACCACGGAATGTAGAGCTAACCTCCCTTTTCTCCTTTACCAAACATGGCAACTTTTCCATTTGAAGAAGGTCGGAGGTAACATTGACCGAAACGTTGTGCAGATAACACTCAAGATGAGAACAATTTTCCGATTAATCCAATTCATAAAATTATGAAAACTCAATTGTTTCTCACATATTTTTCATTTCTGTGTTTTCTTTTATATTAATTCTGGTGTAATTTTGTGAAAACGTTGTTTCTTCAAGATTAATAGCATTTCTAATCGTCAATCAACTGTCACCTTTAAAAAAAAAAAATGGGCAGAAATATAATTTACGATTCTTTCTTTGTTTTTTGCTTTTAAAGGAAAGTCGATCAATGGTCATTGGCCATCCGTTAGAGATTGTGGAAGTTGAGAAAGGAATCGAGTCATCTGTGAAAATTGTAAAGGTAAAGTTTTTATAAATACGAACCAAAAACAGCATCGAAATGGCATGTTTTGCTACTAGTTCCTTCTGAAGATTGTTGTGGTTTTATTTAATCAACTTAATTTTATCACATCCAACATCTAAAGGACTCTTTATGTAAAATTTAGTGCAATTCTAACCAATCGTTTTGGAGCTTATAAGTGTCGATAAATAATAATACTAATTAATTAATTAATTAACATTTACAGGCTCCAAAAAATACTAATTCAAATTCCACTAAATAAAGAACTATTTGATTTAGATATTGGATATCAAATTTATTAGCAGAAAGATAGCAAAGTGCAACAATCCATGTAAAACAAAAACCAGATGTGTACATCTATATATTGTCTGAATGTTTATTGGAGTTGAATTTAAACCTGAATATGTTAAACATCATCATTACTTCTGATAGGTTGTTCAATATAGCAGAAAAACAGAATGTTGCCTTTCTTCTAATGAGAGGGAAGTGCTTATAGTCATCTTTTGCTGGGTCCTTTGGAAACCACGATTTGGTGCTTGAGTCAAAAACTCCTCGAAAAGTACATTTAAATTCTGGTTGATAATGTTTTATGCGAGAATTGTATCCCCTCGCATCCTTTACTGCTCATGGATGTAATCTATTACTAATAGAGATTTGGAAGATGTATGTCTTAAACCAAACTATACTATTAGTATTTTCTAATGCTAAATTCAGTTTATTATACTATTTTAGACTACTGTACTATCGTTCAATGTTCAATTCATGGTGTGTGGTGGTAGTGTAGTGACTGAGATCCTCCTCCTTAGCATTACCTTCTGATTTGTGGGGATTAGTATAATATCTGGATGCAAGTGCATAACTCTACCCCACCCCACCCCACCCCCCCTTATGAAAAAGCAAAAATACCAAAAATAAAGAAATATCTTTATAGCATACGTACCCGTGATGGAAGGAAAATATCATACACCAAAAATCACATAAATTGATCAAGTAGTTTTATTTTAAAACAAAAGAAAATCAAATTTTCTGCTTAAATGACTATCGACGATATCTGAACACTATTTTTGCAGGACAAGGGAGATAATTTCAAATAATTCAAGCTTTTATCAGAATTTAGAAAGCCATTCTTAACAAATGGAATGGGGGAGGTATTAGAAAAGCTTATTCACTTCAAAATGGTTTTCTTTATAAAAATAAAATTACTTGATCAAGTTATACGATTTTTAGTGTACAATATTGTTCTTTTCATCAGAAATTTGTACATCATAAAGATTTATATTTTTTCATGAGGTGGGTGTATGGATAAGCGCAAATATCTGTTTTGTGGCCATAATACCATACTTCCAGGGATTACCTTTTGGTCCCCCAATTTATCGGAGAGGGATCTATGTTTTCAGTGGTGTCCATGTGTGCGTCCGTTATTCCGGATGATTGCCAGATAACCATCCATTAGTTTTTCCTGAAATTTTGCCACAAATTGTATTTCATTAAACAGATGTGCACAGTAAAAAAAAAATTTTTTATTTATTTTTTTTTTTTTTTGCAAAAATTCTCGTTGCATCCCCAGGGGCTAAAAAAATGACACATTTTGCCCCATAACTTTTGATCCATTCATTAAATTTTTCTGAAACTTAGCCAAAATGTGGAGCCCATTGTTCTTAATATAAACCCAGTATGGGTGACTCTGACAAAATTCTAGTTTGTGTCCCCGGGAACTTTTAGTACTAAAAACACCCCTTTTTGTGGCTCTTTTATCCATTTACACTGGGATTCGGCATCCCCAAGACCTTAAAAGAGGTAAAAAAATGCTCCAAAATGGCTAAAAATGACACATTTTGCCCCATAGCGTTTAATCCATCGATTAGATTTTCCTGAAACTTGGCCAAAATGCGGAAGCTATTGTTCTTAATATAAATTCAGTGTGGGTGACCCTGGCAAAATTCTAGTTTGCATCCCTCTGGGACTTTTGGGACTAAAAAAACATGCCTTTTTGGAGCTCTTTTTTCATATTACTCAAAGACTTTATATGTATGTCTATATAGTGGTTTTTCATGGTGCTGAATTCAAATATACATGTATTAAGGTGTGAAACTGCACTGTTTGTCCATTTTCACTGGGATTCAGCATTCCCAGGAGCTCAAAAAGGGTTACAAATGCCCCAAAATTGCAAAAAAATTACACTTTTTATCCCATAACTTTAGCCCCATCCATTAGATTTTCCTAAAGCTTGGCAAAAATGTGAAGGCAACGTTGGCCCGTCACATTTCTCACATTCATAATTTTTTCGCTATTTTTTGTGGCATCATCTCACATGCAGCACCAGAGGGGAACCATGCACGCGCGACTTGTTTTTCTTTTTTTTTTTTGGGGGGGGGTAGTGTAGTATCTGTCCTGTTGACCATCCTCCCAAACATCACTCCTTCCTTATGGGGATGGTAGAGTAATATATATTCATTCATTATATATACCAACAAAACTATACAACTGGAGAGAACATCTTATTGCTAGTATAATATGAATTATGAGGCTTAAAAACTAAAAGTATTTTATAATTTATCCATTTGACACACTTTAATATTCCAAGGTTTTTTTCATGTACTGAATTTAATTCAGTTCTCTTCAATACGTTTTACAGGTTTTTTGTTTATTATTATTAGTATTAGTCATACATTTTTGACTCCTCTCTGTTACAACTGACATCTAAAGGACACTTCATGCCAAATTTGATGAAATTCTATCAAGTAGTTTTGGAACTTATAGGTGGGCAACAGTCATAACTGTTGTGCATAGATGAAATAGGGGGAGATCTTAATTACTCCCCTTTCTTTGAAATTTCTATTTAAACTAATATTATTCGTTTGGACTGAAAATTGCATTTTTGCATGATCTCCTTTTCATTGTCAATTAGTTACAGAATTATTATACAACTAACAAGGCTACCTGACATTGCCCAGGGCAAAAGTAACCCGTTTCTGTTAAAGCTTCCATCTCTATCTATCTGTCTCTCTATTTTTCCCCACACCTCTCTTTCTCTTTTGCCCAGCCCATTCCTGTCTAGCTGGACATACACACATACAACAAAAACTACCCGGCAAATATACCCAGTGAACCAAGTGCGAGAGAGATTCAAACAATTACTTTTAGAAGGACAGTCAGAATCTTAAAAAGATCTCTCGGTTGAAATATATGAGTTAGTGAGTAAATGCTTGGCATCCAGTAGGATGCTTCATTCCCAGTTTGAACCAACAAAAAACTCTCCTTTATATATATAGATTTCTCGAGTAATAAGTCTGTATTTTCTTTCCAAACTAGTACATAATAATACTGAAAAACTGACAAAACCTGACCTAATTGACCTCCAGAGAACGAATATTTTTTTTCCTAAATTTTAGGTATTATCCATCCGGGGCAACTCTAATCCAAAATGTACTCATCTTGTGGGTCTTGATTTTGTAGTTTTTTACTTTTAGCTGAACATACAGATACACATATACACAGACAACTGCCCTTTACATAATTGATAGAAGTACCAGCCTTCTTGTGGTCATTTTGTAAAATAGCTAAATGAAATGGTTTTCTGTTTATCATTTTCATCTTCTGTTCAATATTTTTGTGCAGCAAGAAATCCAAAAAACTCTCTCCATGTTGGAAAACATAAGTTCTGATGAAAGTACATTGGACAGCAAGATTGAAAAACGAAAAACGGAGTTAGAACGAAACCGGAAAAGACTTCAAACATTACAAAATGTCAGGTAAAAAGAAGTTTTTTTTAATATATTTAATGAAAATATTGATATTTTAAAATGTTCAGAATTCTCCCTAGATTAAAAAAAGCAAAAATAAAGAAAAATCTGTATAATATACATAAGCATGACAAAACAAAACTATCATATTCCAAAAATCACATAAACTGATCAAGTAATTTTATTTTTATAAAGAAAATCATTTTTAAGTGATTAATGGGAATTCATAGGCATTACAATATAAATCTCGTTTTGAGTTGAGTTGTCTTTTGTGACTTTTTTCAAAATGTTAAATGAGACAGTCACTCTTCTGATACTCAAAATTTTGTTTTCTCGTTTAAAAATAAAACTACTTTATCAATTTCTGTGATTTTTGGAATGTGACTTTTTTCGTTTTGTCACGGGTATATACATCATACAGATTTCGCCTTATTTTGATCCTTAATAGAGGGGGGATTCTTGACAAGAACCCCACATATATACACTTCTTTAATTCCTATTTATTTATTGTAATCATGTTCACATTGAATGATAAGTGTGAGATGTAAGTATATTTAATCGAAATATTAATATTGAAAATGATTGCTTCTTGTCCAGAATCATCCCTCATTTTAAAAAACAAAAATAAAGAAAAATCTGTATGAGGTACGTATCCATAACAGGATAAAAATATCATATTCCAAAAAATTATGTAAATTGATCAAGTAGTTTTATTTTTTAAATAAGAAAATCAAATTTTATGAGTATCCCAGAAGTGACTGTTTCAGTTGCCTTTTTTGAAAAAAAATATCTCAAGAAAAAAGGGAGATAACTCAACAATAATTAAAAACTTGCCAGATTTATGTTGTAGAGCCTATGAATCGCCATTAATTGCTTAAAAATGATTTTCTTTATAAAAATAAAACTACTCCATCAGTTTATGTGATTTTTGGAGTATGATATTTTCATTTCATTACAAAATTTTAAAAACATTTTGTTTTTTAATATAGGAAGAATTCTGGACAAGAACCAAAGGATCATGTTTTTATTTTATTAATAAAACAATGATTGCAATGCATAATACTTGTATTCATATTATAATATTTGGATCCTTTAATCTGTAAAAACAGGTTTACTTTTAGAAGTAGCAATATTTCTGGATCTAAGTCAGATTTTTGGAAAAATTGGCATTCATATTAAACTAAAAAAAAAAAAAAACTAGTCTTTACTTTGAAATTATTCCTTTTTGGAACGATTTTATTTTTTAATATGTTCTAATCAAAATATATTTTTAGGGTTTTCTTTAAAAAAAAACATTTTTTAATTTAAAATTTTTTAATATTTAAATATCTTTGTTGATTCCAGACTTTTTACATTAGCAAAAATGATCAGCCTTGACTGGCTGCTGTATGCATTATTAGGTGAAATAATTTCTCAAGTTCAATGATAGGAAAATAAATTGCATATACTAGAATATATATACAATATTGCAATCAAGTTTCTAAATTTTTGAGATGAGGATTGATAATTTGTATTACTTGGACTATTGTTCTCATCTTTAGTGTTATTCTCACAATGTAACCTCCAATCTTTTCTAGAAGTATATTGTCAAAATCTAGGATCTTTATGTCGAATTCAGGAATCTGCACAGAATATCAAGAACCTGTGGTGTAATGGATAAATAAGTAAAATTCAGTTCTGACATTCTTCTGGAGGTTGAAGGTTCAATTCTAAGCACAAGCATTACCAAGGCTGCTGCGAAGAAGGTAGGCTCTCTCTACCATGCTAGAAAGCTACTTATGACTGAAAGTATCCTGTACCTCTATCAGGCTACCATTCACTCATGTATGGAGTACTGTTGTCACATTTGGGCTGATGCATCTGCTACTTGTCTCTCACTCCTAGACAGGATTCAAAAGAGTCGCCAACCTGATAGGTCCTGAACTGTCATCTAAGCTTCAGCCTCTGCCCCATCAACAAAATGTTGCATCCCTCTGCTGTATTTTAATGGTAAATGCTCTGATGAACTACAAGCACTTGTACCCCCTCGATGTAAATACCCCCGACAAGCAGCTAAATCCTACCCCTACATAGTAGAGATCCCAAGGTGTAAGAAAATCTTCTACTCCAACAGTTTCTTCCCCAGAACTGCTAGACTTTGGGACTCCCTTTTGGGATTCTGCTTTCCCAACTGTACTGACCTACAGAAGTTCAAGTGTAATGTGAACAGACATCTTGCTGTTTATCTCCCTTACATAATATTCCTACAACTTATGTCCCCGATAGTAGCCCCCTACTTCAAAGTGGCACTGTGCCTTGTTTGGAGTGAAAAATAAAGAAAAAAGAAAAAAGGCGATACTAAGAATATAATTGTGAATTTTTCACGACTTCAACACAGTCATGGCTAATGGAACAAGAGCATGCTACTTTTGTGGATTAAATGAAGGGTTCAATTCAAAATTTCTTGAGATTCACTGAGTTTGACAAGGTACACCTAAAGAAGGTCGGCAGTTACATTGTTGTGAGAATAACTCAAGATGCGAAGACTAGTCTAAACAATACAAATTTTTCAATTGTTTATAATGTTTTTTTTTCTTTTATTCCTTTCGTTAATTACAAGTAGAACATTGCATGTTGGAATTATATTGTGATCCGCAAATCTAGAGACAGCTGACTTGGAAAATTATGGAAGAAATGCCAAGACAGTGGTTTGAAGAAATATCAAACAAGAATGAAGTATTGTTTTCTTTTATTAAAAAGAAAAAAATTCTTTGTACACACAAAACAAAAAAAACTGATGCTTAAGATAAGGCTGTGTTAGTCACAACTTATCTTTATAGACACATTTTTGTTTTTGGCAAAGTTTAATTAAAAAAAAAAAAATGATCAGCTTTAACTCGCTGCTCTATATATTTGATGAAATAATTCCTCAAATTCAATGTTAAGAAAATAAATTGTACATGTTTTTTTCTGTATAAATACTAGAATTATGGTTCCTATGTGGTCAAAGTCTTTAATATATTAAATATTAAATTGTTTTGAATGCCAATATGTAATTGAAGCAAAATGAACTGTTTAGGAAAAAAATATTAATTTTCAACACTGTTGAGAATTACTCATTAATTGTTTTAATTATTGCGCATGTTTGAATTATGTTTTGAAAAATAATATCATGCCAAAGCTATAATTATTTTGTTAAGATAATGTTTTAAGCTCTATTTATAAGAAAGTCCAAATAGATCAATTGGTACAACATCACATTGAAGACCTTAGGATTTCACTTTTGGTCATGCCATCTGCACTATTTTTTGGAAATTAATTACCTACCTATTAATGCAATATTTTCCATTTTTAAAAGTAGTTTAGATCGAAATGAAACACATTCTGTGATGTATTATGCTTAAAAAAAAATTCTGACTGACAGAAATATTATTTATGGAAAATGGACAAATTATATAAGATATTTTTGGTGCTTGTTGAAATAGGGGTCGATAGATCGATTTTTTAAAATGTATCGTTTTTTAGCAAAAACAATATTACATACTTGATTGTCATGTCAAAAATAGTAATGTATCCAAAAGTTATGAAAATTCATTAAGTAGAAAGTTATTTATAACTAAAAGTAATTTATACAGAAAATGGTAAAATTGCATTTTTTCTTAGATGTTATAAACTAGACAGATGAAGAGTTTACACACAGGTGACATAACGTGGAATGAATGTTTTAGATTACTTGTGTCATGGTGTGCAATATTTTTTTTTTTTTATTAAAAATAATGGTTGTTCTACTCGAGGAATTTTCATAATTTTTGTATATTTTACGTTTCTGAATTTCTTTTTTTAGATTGGGAGTGTATTATTTGGATTCATTGAACTACTGTTCTTATCTTGAGTGTCATTTTCACAATAGTTCGGTCAATGTAAACTCTGACCTTCTTCAGGTGTCTCTTGTCGAACTTGGGTATTTGGATGGAGTTTTGAATGAAACCCTTTATTCACTTCATGGGGGTAGCATGCTCTCGTTCCGTCATTAGCCATGACTGGATAGAGGACCTAAATAATTTGCAATTGTGTTCTTCAGTTTGACAGAATACATTTGAACAAGGTCGGAGATTACATCAACCGAAACGTGAAAATTATGTTCAAGATGAGAACAGTAGTCCGATGAATCCAAATAATATGCATATGACACGATAATTAAGTTTGTAATATTGCTTTTGTTTAAAACGACATATTTTTAAAAAAATCAATCTATCGACTCTATCTAAACAAGCACCATATTTTTTATTCAGTTCTCAAGTTTATCTTTGTTGCCTTCTTTCAAGCTTGGCAAAACTGGAGAGGGTTGGGTTTTATTTTTCAGTTTGTTCTTTTAGATATGAAATATGAAAAAGAGAGTTTTGCTGCTATCAGATCAATGGACGCATTATGAAACTTTAATTCATTTATTAAAACAATTTATAAGTTGGAAGATGGTTTAAAAGCTGCTGGATACGATAATTGTCTAGTAATCTCCCAAGCATGTTTGTTTACATCTAAACCACCATAGTCTACCTCATCATCTTGCAGTGTGTAATCTGCACTCAAGAGCAGATCACTCTACCTTTCATAAAGTGCAAGGGACATAACTCGACCTTGTATATTATTTTTCACTGAGAGTCTAATATCTTTCCTATTTTCTTTGTTAACCACCTTTTTTTGAATGACAATTGCATCTTGTTTAATTTTGACACCTGTGTCAATAATTCTGGCACAAGACTGCCTGCCTTAAGCTCCTCCTTTGCAATTTGTGAAAAAACAAACATGAACACCTTTGAAAACTGCATGAAAAGTGAAAATAATCATTTTTCTATTCTCTTACTCAGACCAGCTTTCATGGATGAGTATGAAAAACTGGAAGAAGAATTGAAGAAAATCTATGAGAATTACATCATTAAATTTCGTAACCTCACTTATTTAGAACAACAACTTGAAGAATACAACAAATTGGAAGAGGACAAATTTAAGGTAAATATTTTCTTTTTGTAACTTTAAATATAGATTTTGAAAGTTACCAATTATTAGGACAGATTTTAAAAATGTCACAAATTTTTGTTTATTGACAATAGAGGTTTATGTATTATTTGTTAAGTTCCTTCAGTGGTGTCTATTAGTTTTTATTGGTTCCTTGACAAAAGAAGGATTGGACCTAGTAATTCAATCCTGTTCGTCTGTTTGCACTTTCCTCACTAATCATGCATTGAATTTTTTTAAAAAATTACACAAAAATTCATTATGGTAAAAGTATATTTTTTTCCAGAATGAATTTTCTGGGATGATTCTGGTTTCCCCCAAATCATTCATCTGTTCATACTTTTCTCAAAATGCCTTGAAATTTTTGGAAATTTTACACAAACATTAGCCATGGTAAAAGTAAATTTTTCATTTGTGGAGAGGGACTCCATATACTTGGGTTGTTTAAAATATTTTCATTATCAAATTCAACCTGAAAATTGATTCCCCCCCCCCCCCCATCAAAATTTGTAACACTGTCCAAATAAAAACAAATTTCTTTTTGGTATTATAATACTTCCGATGCTTAAAAAATCAAGTTGAAAAGGGAGTTATTTTCATATAAGAAAGAAATACAAAAATTAAACAACTCTACTACTACTGGAGAGAGTTCAAATACTGGGTACTCTAATGATGCAGGGTCTATCAAATTTGCTCTATGATAGCTGACTCAAAAAGGTTTCATTTAATCTTTTCTCCTTTGAGCGCCAACAATTATGTGAGTTCCCCACATAATTGATTGATAATGCTTATCAATGAGCATTATGATATTTACCTCAGAATTTATTATTCACTCTTGCACGAGAAAGAGGTCTATGCAGACACTACAAGAAACTATTTCACCGTCAATTTCGATTGAACTGAAGAAAGGTCACTTTCTCAATCAGAATCCTTAGACCTTTGTACTAAATGCACCAATAACACAATTCAAAGTGAATTTGAACAAGTGCTGACCTACTACATCCTCTCCTGTGTAAATTTCTACCATTGTTTCCCTATATGGCAGTTGAAGTATGATTGTTTTATTTTTTACCAAATGAATTGAGCAAACTAAATAATTAAAATTTTTGTCTGAGAAATGTCTGTATCAAGTTGGGGGTAATCCCATTTAAAGATATTCAGATTTGTTTAATATTGGGAAAATCTATGTATTAGCTTAAAAATCAGAACTGAGCCAAATCAAGAATGAAACAGACTTTGTACAAAAAAGGGCTCAGAGTTTCATAGCAATAATTAGTACTTGATTACAGTTTCACGGTTCATCTAGTCCATGAAAGTGTCTTAATAAATTCCTGAAAGTTTTTATACATTTGGATACAAATTCCAATTGGCCAGGAAAATAAATTTCTGAAAAATGCAATATTTTGAAAAAGAAAAACTGTTTTAGCATCGTTAAGTGACACTCATTAATTTTAAACAGACGTTAAATCAAATCTGAGGATGATGATATTGGAATAGATTAAGGAAGGAAATATTAAAGTAGTTCTATTAATATTATTATATATATTTTGAATGATTCAACATTTTCATGAACTCTGCTTATGAATCAAGTTTTGCAAGGCCATTAATGTCTATCAAGAGAAATATTTGTATCAGATTGAAACCTCTTCCCTCTCCCCATTTAAAGGTATCTAGACTTGTTTGGAATATTATTCATAGTTTTGGAGAAAATTGATTGTAAGTTTGAGAATTTTCTGAACTGATTGTTTTGATTTAGTAAAACATTTAAAATGAAATGATATTAAACTTGGGAGATATTAGAAATTTTAGAAAGTCAAAAACGATATTTTCTTTTACTTTTCTTTCTTTAAAACAAAATAAATTATTTACCTTAAAGAAATTAATGTGCAACATTTCGACCATATAAGGTCCTTTTCAAGTGCTTACAAAAAACGCTTGAAAATGATCTTATATGGTTGAAAGCCGATATATTTATTTCTTTAAGGTAAATAATTTATTTTAGAGAAGAGAAACTATCATTTTTGGTATTCTTAAAGTTCTAATAATAAAACATTTAAAATTATCGTTTCTAAAACTTGACTGAAATGTATTGTAAATTCCAACTGAGCAGGAAACCCAGTTTGCAATGCAATCTTCAGTTGAAAAGATGCGGGAAGAAGAAAAAAGAAATTTACAATCAAGTCTAGAAGAAGATGAGGAATTCACTAATTCAGGTAATCAATGTTTCTGAGAAAATCTTTTTTTCTTTTCAGTTTTTTATTAAGATTCAGTAAAACAAAAAAAAAACAAAAATTGCAGTCAGCATCATATGAAGTTTAAAACAGCATCTCTTCTATAATATAAATCTCACCTGTCTGTTTGTGTGTCTGCCTTAAACTTCCGACAGAGGCGACAGATTTTCACAAAATTGGTATCGTTTTGAAGCTTGACCCTTTCAACAAATGTCGAAAAATTGACTAAAAGCATTAATTCTTACACCTTCAACTGGGCATTTTTCTACAAGAGAGGTCACTTTTTTCATCGATAATTTCAAAAGTCATCCCCTCTTATCGATTGACTAGCCTTAATTTAAACCTTCGCCACTTCCAGTTTGGCGATGGATGCAACGGCAAAGATGTCATGTTTTTTTCCTTCTTCACGGTACGGGTTCAAGCCTACCTGCCTACTAGGACTTTTTTTTTTTTTTTTGCTCAACATACCAAACACCCGGGCAATGCCGGGCACTCAGGCTAGTGTTTTAATAAGTTAAAGATATTAATTTTTCAATCTAAAATAAAGGTTTTGGTGCTAGTCCATAACTCTTTCCTCAAGAAAATACAAAATAAAAGAAAAATCTTTGATGTATATACCCGTGATAGAAAGGAAATATTGTACAGATTAAAATGTAAGAATATTACTATCCTCAAGGACAGAACTTCAATGAATTTGGTTTAATAATGTTCTAATGGTGCATTTTCAAACATTAAAAAAATAAATAATTGAGAAGAAACCATTGTTAACCTTTTGTTATAATTTTTTTTAATAAATGCACTGTAGCAATAAAATCTTAGGGAGACAATGCTAAGCCCATTATGTTAGCCCATGAGCAAGTTGATAGTATTATTCAAAATAAAATAAAATTATTTGACATTCTTTAAATTATTTCATCATGAGGGTGGTCTCCTCATTGCATGGATACTTGGGTAGAGATACCAGTTGAGGATCAGTTTTCAAAAGGCCCATTACCTGTCAGACTGGGTATACCATCTAGATATTACCTAGAAGTTTATTGCTTACTGCCTGAGGCGCCCTGACTAAAGAATGTTGATGGAATTGTTCATGCAATTTTGGCTAGGTCAGTGCTCCTCTTTTAGGAGCATGCTGACTTGATTCTCCCCGCCTTCTGACCTTGTGTCACATCTTCCTACAATAGGAAAGAAGTAAATAACTAGTTTAAATTAAATTAATGATAAAAAAATGTCAAAATTTTATTTCTGTTGATTTGCAATTAGATGCGTCAGACAGTGGATCAGAAATGAAAGACAAGACCCAATTGCGCCAACAACAGCGTCCGACCAACAACCGAATTCGACCTGAAGGTAAAAAGGAATTTATTTTTGTAACTTGAGTTTTTGTCAAAGGAAAAATTGATTTCCATTTTATCTACAAGATTGAAAGCAATTAGAAATGAAAAGATAAGGAAGAACTTTTCAGTTGAGAGATCGGTCGATCAACTTTCATTAAACAACTTTTTTTTTTTTTTTAATAAATGAAAGTATTTCCTGTTTTTCAGCTGCAAAATTAACAAACCACGAAAGAAAACTGCAAGTGCAGGGATCCATGTTTGGAGCCGAATCAGATGATGTAAGTACAAGAATCAAGGATTTAAACGTAAAATTCTAATAATATTCCTTTGTTGCATGCTTGGTAGATAGAAATGAGAAGTAGTAGGAGGAGGTATCAACTAAATACAAAAATCTCAATCTGAAGATCGAGTTCAATCCCTGTTCAGGCTGTACATTTTAAATATAACTTTGATCGCAACCAAAAATAAATTTTAGTATTATATAGGTTTTAATGGAGGGGCAAAAAATTGTTGTACCAAAAATATTTATTTACTTCACAATCAATTTAGAACATTAAATGTATACATTAATGCAAAATGGATCAACACCCTGTTGTAGAATATACAAACTAAATCTCCCCTCAGTGAGGGTTATCTCTTTACCATGATGTCCAAGTGTTTTTAAACAACATACCATTTTGGCCCATTACTTAGGCCAAATGGACAGATTCCACAAATCAACTGATCATGTCATGCCAACGATATATAATCCACACAAAACAAACTCCTAAACCCATTACTAATACATAACCTATCCTCAAATATATGATTGAAAACAAAAGTTAATTAATTTGAGAGAAATAAGAAATTGACTATTATTACATTTATCATCAGGCATTGTATGGTGAAAGCCCATAACGATATAATGTATTCAGGTCTCTGTCATATTAAATGAGTTTCCCACTGTGGCAATTTTTTTTATTATTGTTTCAACATATGTTAAAATGATCTTTATTTTTAGTTTTTTATATATGTACTGATTTCATAGCATTGTATCATTCTCATATAATTTTTCCATGCAACATATGTCCTCAACTCTTATTGGCCAGGTTTTACTGCCATCATTACACTTTATACACATGGTCAACAGTAAAACTATGCTGGTTAGTAATATCAGAAATTCACTGAACTTACTCCATTCACTCCGAATTCTTGCCATCACATTAGCACCTGCTCCAACTTATGACTAATAGTATCACCAAGGTAACAAAACTTCTGGATATTTAAATAAAAAAAAATAAAATGCCAGGACTGATGACACATTGGACACACTAAGGAGATCCATCAAAATGTAATCAATAGAAAGCAACTCACATAATAATCCAGTACATCATCCCAACTATAAGTGACTATTTTTTTATAAACAAATTTATCTATGAAAACACAAAATAAACATCCAAAAATGTAAATATGATTATTGTAGAAAAGGGCTCATTAGAGCTGGCATTGCTCGGTCATAAAATACACTTAAATATGATATTTTGATTAATGCAGATTTCATATTTATTATATTGGACCCAATATATCGTAATGATTTAAAAAAAAAAAAAAAAAGAAAAGAAAAGCGTGCCACCACCGAGAATTGAAACCAAAACGTTTAGCTTACGATTTACTTTTTCCTTTGACGTTAATGCGTGAGCTATGAAGACATGTTTGCTGCAAGGCTAAAAATTAAAACCTGAACCAACAGTTATTACGTTACGCATGCATATTTGCACACTTCTGCACCAAAAACCCAAATATAAAGTTGCCCGAGTGTTTGAAGGTGTGTGTGGTTGTTAATGAAAACCTAAGAATAAGCGAAGTAAAAACGAATGTTATGTGAAAAGTGGCTTAAATAACACATGGGGTAATCAAAACATTGGAAAAAAAACAAAAAAAAACTAACGTAAGGCAAACGAACGATGTTAAATGTGAAAATCGAAAAAAGAAAACAGAAAAACGAACGTTAAAACCAAAAATGAAAACGCGTGAAAAATGGTTTAAATAAGCCTGTTTCGATATTAAAATTTAAAAAAATCTGTGGGTACCCGGGTGTTTTTGGGGGTGTGCTGTCGGTCGGGGGTGTTAATGATAACCTAAGAATAAGCGAAGTAAAAAAAAAAAAAAAAACGAACGTTACGTGAAAAATGGTTTAAATAACACTGGTTCAATATTTAAATTTAAAAAAAAAAATCGGAAAAAAAAAAAAACCATCTCACACCACAGTTCGAACCCAAAACATTTAGATAATGAACCAACTGAGCTAACATGACGTACATGAAATTTAGTTTAAATAGTTGAAGAACTGACTAAGTCAGGTCATGACGTCATCTGACGCATGCGTAGAACCGATCTCGTCATGAGAGGACGGTTTTTGTTGTCAACAGAACCCAGAAGTAATTAAACTTCATATTAAATAACTTCTAGATAGAATTCTGGTCTGAAAAGGACAACATCTGAAGAGAGAATGTGGAAAATGTTTTTGTCATTGCTGTAAAAACATCAATAACATTTTATGACTTGTCTTTTGATTTAAAAAAATTTTTTAATTATTATTTTAATTTTAATTAATAGCTTATGAATATTTTTCAAGAATCTAATAGAACATCCTTTTTTCTTTTATAACCAGGAAAATGGTTTGGATTCCGACATAGCCCTTGACGACGACGATGATGATGACGACGACGACGAAATAGATGATGATGATTTCGATGACGATGATCTTAGAATACCAGCACGGCCGAACATGACACAACGGAAAACCAATGCAAGACATCAACAAGCAGAAATAGATGATGAAGATACTGATGATGCTTTTTGATTTGTTTACTAAATATTCTTTTTAATATGTTTGCCAATTCACCCACTGTGTATATATTTAGAAAGAGACTATCAAAATAAAATATTAAAAAAAAAGAAATCAATTCGATGCTTCCTGTTAGCTGAAAAAGAAAAAAAAAAAATCGAATCTTCTAATAGATATCAAGATATTTTATTTGTCAGTTTACACAGTTACGGAGTGTCAGAAATGTTCCCAAGGGAGGTAATCCATCAGATTGCTCTTAAATGAGCATCTAGAAATGTACAAATGATGAAAGAAATAGAATCAAATGTTTGTGTCATTCAATCCCAAAATTGGTCAAGAATGCAAATGATGTCTCTAAAGATGTCCAGTCATTCCTGAAATTTAAAGAAATTAATTTTAGAATTTACAAATAAAAAAATAAGATCAAATTTTTTTTTTTTATAAGCTACCCTTCTTAATGAACCTTTAAATAAAGGCAATTTATAGAAGGCAACACAATGCAAAAAACATATCAGTGGAATAAGCTATGCAGATTCACTTTTTTTTTTTTTTTTTTTTTTTTTTTACACAGAACAAATAAAGTTAAATGGCTTAAGCTAACTTTGCCAAAACAGAGTAAATAAGATCAAATTCAAAAGATAAATTATAAATGCATGTAATACAAATAATTAAACTTAGAAAACGACCAACCTTTTTCAAAATAATTATGATAAAGTTGTCTCCCTTTAAATAGTCAAATTTTAACATTCAAATGCAGAAAATAAATTAAAACTTTAACAAAATACAAATTAAGTTAAATAAAATATTGAATATCAACACAAGCCTTCCATTATTAATTTTAAAGAATAATTTCAGGTCCATTTTAATTTCTGCGAAACTGCTCACATTTACAATAGCCCCCATATGCATGTTTGAACTAAAGTTAAATACTTATCTGATGAAAGTAAATTTTCCTGAAATATCATACAACACAGAACTCCCATCTGACTATACTTATGCAAGTATATATATATATATATATATACATACTGCATTAATAAAAGGTGAATTTGCATAGCTTATTCAGTTATATGTATTTATTAATTTATTTCAGTTTGTGTCGATCCGTTACACCTCTGCATTGTATTGCTTTCTATAAATTTCCTTTATATACACTCTAGACAATGCTTCAAGCAAACTACATTAACCTCTTAAATCTTTATATTTTTTCATCATCTAGTCATGCTAATGTCATACATCTTGATTCTCTTACTGAACTACATCTCAATTTTGACATCCACAAATGAACATTGTTGATAGTTTTGTCTTTTAGCCTTTAATCAGTGACCAGCAAATCTGATTTTCATCTCTTTGATCCAGGCTGAAATCTTGAGGTGTTTGTGGAGTTGCTCTCTATTAAATACTGCCCTTAAGGAAAGGTGAAGAATAGATCTTAGTACACGCTAACTTTCTTCAATAACTTGTGATAAGGGAGGTGATGCTGCGCTAGTGGTTAACAACATGAAATGTAGTAACAGTATGGGGTCCAGATTTTTATAATTAGAAAGTGATTGAATTGATGAAAAGTTTTTAAAATAAATAAAAAGGTATAATATTTCAGTTTTTTTTGTTTAGCTACTGCTGCTTAATTAAAAAAAAAAAAAAACGATTTATCTTACCCATATTTTTTTATTCTTCAAGCAGAAACGGTTGGAGCATAATTTCTGGAGAAACGGTCAAAGTCATTTTCCTAAAAGTAAGAAAATGCAAGATTCAAATCATGTACAGCAAAATCCAATGAAATTTTTAATGCATTGGAAAATTTAAACTCAGTTGATAAAAAGAAACATATATATACAATAATAAAAAAAAAGGCACATTGTTCTTACAGACTTAAAAAACTATACATGATTTTGTAAATTTAATTTTTATACCAATAAATATACAAAGTACAAAATTTATATAAAACATACATGTGTGACATAACTTGGTGCCAAATCAAAAATTACTTTTTTTTTTAAAGAAATTTATACTTATCATCATGATGTTCAAGTTATAGTTTGATATGTTTTTTTATTTTAGGTTATTTTTTTGAGAGGTAGTGAACTTTAAATTAAAATAAATCACAGAAAAATATTTTTATTATACAAATATGTGCTTTATTCCAAAGGTTAATTCTTGGCATTTATAATTTAAATTCAGTTTCAGACATACAGCTGAATCTAGAGATCCAATTGTCACAAACTCTATTAAATTAGGCTGTATTTCAGCAATAACACATCGAATGATGCCTTCCAAGTAGGCTATTGTGTCTGGTTGATCAGTGTAGACGTGGGACTACATATCCCAAAAGAAAATCTAATGGGATTAAATCGCATGAATGAGATGGCCAGTTGACAAGTCTATCTTAGGAAATTATTCATTCATCAAATGTAAATAAAATGCATTTGCACAATTTGTAAATGCTGCTTGGTTGTCAGTTGGTGCCTTTAAAAACTGACATCTTATGCATGGAAAAAGGTTGTTTTTTTTTACTTAATTTTATAGCAGAATAAAACAGTAAAATAATCTCCGTCTTAAAATAAGTATTAAATTTTTAGTGCTTGTCCAAAATTCCTCTATATTAAAAAACACAAATAAAGAAAAATATGTATGGTGCATGTATCCATGACAAACAAAAATACATTCCAAAAATTACATAAATTGATTCAGTAGTTTTATTTTTAAATAAGAAAATTAAAGTTTATGAATAACTGAAGAGCAACTATCTTACTTGCCATTTTGAAAAAAACATTCCAAAAACAAAAGGGAGATAAATCTTGCAAATTTGAATTAAGTTATGTCGTAATGCTTATGAATTCCCATTAATCGCTGAAAAATGATTTTCTTTATAAAATGAATTTCTTGATTAATTCATGTGATTTTTGGAATATGATATTTTCGTTTCATCACAGTTGCGTACATCATACAGATTTTTCTTTATAGGGGATTCCAGACAATAAACAAATTTTCTTTTGACTTGAAATTCAGTCTTCATTTGATTTTTATTTAGCATGTCATTTGAAATTCTTACACATGAGAAGGTGGCAGTGATAAAGAGGATAATGAAGACAACTGACTGGGTGGACCAAGTTTGAATCAAATCATACCATTATTACACATAGTCCCTTCTGTAAGTATCCGATTATTGAAAGAATCCAGGAAACTAATGCCAACAACTGGAACAGAACTAGTTAAAAAAAAAAAAAAAAAGTGATTTATACTAATTTACCCCCCCCCCTTTTTTTTAGCATACTAGCAAATGTATTTGGTGCTTTTACAGAATTGGGACACAACCGATTTTGTTTTTTTATCAATTCTAATAAGTTACAATGGTAGCTTACAAATTATGCTGTCAATATTACTACATTGGTAGAAAAAATTTGTTGTGTTAGCAGGTGAAGATATATATATATATATATATATATATATATAAGATATATAGGTTAGATATATCTAAGGCTTTTGACAGGGTATGGCATGAGGGTCTCCTCGGGAAGATTAGATCATATGATATCACTGGTAGAATACTTAACATAATTAAATCCTTCTTAGATAGGAGAAAAATCCAGGTTGTCCTCGACGGTCGTACATCTAAACAATATTATATAAATGCGGGAGTGCCCCAGGGGTCTATCCTTGGACCTCTACTGTTCCTGATATTCATAAATAACCTCCCCGACAAAATTTCCTCTGAGATGGGTATATATGCTGATGACACCACACTCTATAACAGACACGACAGGAAAACAAATGAACACATATCTAAAGAAATGACAGAAACACTAAAAGATGACCTCCAATCTGTAGTGGAATGGGGACAAAAATGGATCGTCACGTTCAATGCCGCCAAGACTAAACTAGTTTCATTCAATAATTACAAGAAACCTTTTCTACCACCTGTAGTAATGGCCAACGACTCTTTATCTGAGAGTACGTCTTTCAAGCTCCTTGGCCTTACGTTCACAGGGAACATGAGTTGGAACAATTACATCGAGGTCATTGCCATGGCCGCTGCAAGGAAGGTGGGCTCTCTCTACCGTGCTAGAAAACTACTAATACCCAAAAGTATCCTGTACCTCTATAAGGCAACCATTCGCCCATGTATGGAGTATTGCTGTCACATTTGGGCTGGTGTATCTGCTACTAGTCTCTCGCTCCTTGACAAGGTTCAAAAGAGAGTCGCTAATCTGATAGTCCCTGAACTGGCATCTAAGCTTCAGCCTCTGTCCCATCGACGAAACGTTGCATCCCTCTGCTTGTTCTACAAGTATTATAATGGTGAATGCTCTGACGAACTGCAAGCACTTGTGCCCTCATGACGTGAACACTCTCGACAGACCCGACAGGCTGCAAAATCCCATCCCCACACAGTAGAAATCCCTAGATGTAAAAGATCTTTCTACTCCAGTAGTTTCTTCCCCAGAACCTCTAGACTTTGGAATTCCGTTCCAGGTCCCTGCTTCCCCAACTGTACTGACATGCAGAGGTTCAAGTGTAACGTGAACCGACATCTTGCTGCCCAAATCCCAACATAGTGCCCCTGATAGTAGCCCCCTACACCACAGTGGCAATGTGCCTTGTTTGGGGTGAAAATGTAATAAAAAAAAAAAATAAATAAAAAAAATGCCGCCACCTTGTTTTTATAAAATGAAGCGAAACAAAACCATAAATAAGGAAGTAACTCTAAATTTTTAATGTAACACAAAATAATGAAATAAACGTAACATATATACAATGTTCTGAGTCTGGTTTTCGTTTAAGATTTTTTCATAATCGTTTCAATAAAAATAACTGTTTGCCTAAAAATTAAATAACGTAAAAATAACATACATACAAGTTTTTGCAACTGTTGAATTGCCTCCCTTGTGACTCTCCTGCATCTTACATAAGCATACACGATCGTGTTCTTCAAATTCTATTTTCTTTAATAAATAATTTTCTACCTTATCGATTTTCGTAATTTTTGGATATAATCATCTTAAAAATATGGGGAATATGTAGATACCATTGTTTTTATGTGAAATTCAATATGACGACTTCCGCAATCTCGTCCCAATAGTGTAGAAGTGCCACAGTCTCTTTCCGATCGCCTATTTTTGTAAGGCTGAGAGTATTATATAATTGAAAGAGCTACATGATACATAGTTAAATTATTTTAGACTAATAAAATCATTTCCAATGCCATTCGCTACCTATTCATTTTAAATCATAAATCTATGACGTCACACTAAAGCTGTAATTATTTTGTTAAAGTAATGTTTTAAGCTCTATTTATAAGAAAGTTCAAATATGTTGGTAGAAACTCAGACTGAATATTTCAATTTCCGGTCATGGCATGCGTTTTATTTGTTGGGAATTCACTATTAATGAAACATTCTCTATTTTTAATAGTAGTTAAGACCTCTGATATTTTGAAATATGGTAAATTCCACGGTATAGCTATTACATTTATAATAATTTGTGACGGACAGATAGACAAAATCTCTATAAGATGAGGTTATTTTTATTCTTTTTTATTTTATTTTTTTTTTAATAAATTTGTCAAAAATGCGATTCTAAGAAGAAAACATTTAAAAACAGGTTATAATTTTTTTTTTGTCATCAAAAATCAAGCAAACAAACCTTGTGCAAATAATCCAAAACAAACGGGTGATTCTTATGAGAGTCTTTCAGTTGAGAAATGTAACGATTGCTGACCTGTGGTCAAGAAGAGAAAATAAAAAATATTTACAAATCAAATATTAATTGCATTAACAAAATCAAATGAGCATAATCAATATAAATGGTCAGACTTACCTCTGGTGGTTTTCCCAGATGTTGTGTTAATACAATCATGTTCACCAAAGTCTCAGGGTTATTGCTGTCCTAGAAAACACAAAAAGGAGTTGTTTTTTTGTTGTTGTTTTAATGAAATGTTTCAGCAATGCGAACAAATATTTTTAATATGTGATACTATCAACACATCCCCTCCTCCAAGTGTTTGGAAAAAAAACTGACAAAAAAGAGAGAAGTGACGAGGGGTCGTAGGAAATGGGCTCAGTAGAAAGGTAATAGAAAGGAAGTTGTTCATGAAGGCACACAAAGAAAACTGAAATAGGATTGTTAATCAAAATGTGGCTGTGATTGAGATAAAAGAGTTCAAGATGTTTACAGTTTACACAGTTACGGAGTGACAGTGAGTTTTGTGACAGTTTACGGACAGTCTTGGGTTTGCGACAGTTAAAGACAATGTCCAGTTTGGGATTGTTGGCAGCTCAGAGGTCTCATGAGAGTGATCAGAGGGATTGGAGTCTAAGCTAGGCAAATGTAGATCAGGTCAAGAAGTGAATTGTTGGGGACTGATGCAACCAAACAGTTAACAATGGACAATGTTTAGGGTTCCTATTTCTATGCTATGCGCAGATAGTGCAAATACACACAGCTTAACATCAAGTACTTGTCTTGCTTTATTGTAGCACAATCATGAAGATGATCATTAATCACAAATATAATCTAATTACATTATTAAAACTATCAGAATGTTATCTTGCTTGGTGGTCATCATGCACTTAATTTATGTTGTAATGCCTACAAATTCCCATTAATTGCTTAAAAATTATTTTCTTTATAAAAATAAAACTACTTGATCGATGTAGGTGATATTTTTGTTTTGTCATGGCTATATATATTCTTTAGATTAAAAAAAATCTTTTTTTAATATAGGGAAAATTCTGGACAAGAACCGAATATTTAAATTTGGGAATTTGAGAAATATGTAGTTTAGCATTGAAGAATTTTAAATGGTTGTACCAAATCTATTGTATCAAAGAGACATTAATTAACTTGTAGAAAGAAATGTGTGCGAAAATCTACCTTGTCCATGGCTTCTTGAAGCACAGATTCTGCATCATCAAAATGTCCTTGTGCCATGTAACAAGCCGCTTGACCATTTAACAATAATGGTGTGGCAATATGTTTGTCAGCTTGCTCTTGAAAGATGTAATAGGCATCCTGATATTTCTCACCTCCCTGTCAAAGAAAAGCAACATTCGCAAATACAAACCAGTCAACAGATTTGAATTAAAAAAAGGTTTTAGATTTTTTTTGACACTCGCCAGAGAGTTTCTTTTCTTTGATGGTCAATTGAGGGATTTTTTTTTTTTTTGTTTTTTATTTCAATTCACTTTGACCACAAGTTTAATTCTAGGAAATATTTCTTGATTTATAAAAAAAAAAAAAAAAAAAAAAGTGTATTTTTCAAAAAGTTAAAAAAAAAAAAATGAAATTTATGACTTTTAGATGCATCTACACAATTGTCACAATTTAGTTTCGAATAGTATTTTCAGTTTTTAATGCTCAGACTGAATAAACAGTTGTTGTCCTGAATTCATCCTATATTAAAAAAACAGAACATAAAAAAATCTGTATGATATATGTACCTATGATAGAATGAAAATGTATTCCAAAAAATCACAGCGTCAAGAAGTTTTTTTTAACTAAGAAAATCAAATTTTATGAGTAGGAAAAAAGGGATAGTATTCCATTGCCATCTTGAAGAAACAAGGACAGATAACTCAACAATTATCCAAACTTTCAACATCAGCTTTGTAATGCCTATAATTTCTCATTAATTGCTTAAAAATGATTTTTTTTATAAAATAAAACTACTTGATTTTTTGGAATATGATCTTTTTGTTTAGCCATGGGTAAGTACATCATCAAAATTTTTCTGTATTTTTATTTCTTAATATAGAGGAAATTCTGGCCAACCACTAACACATCTTACAAATATTCATCCTACATTTTGACATTATTCATCCAATTTCAAGCCAAAGGACAAATAGAAAGTAGATCTTGGGTTTACTTTCAGTAGCCGCGTCACTTTCATTTCCTTTATTTTATTCTTCCATGAATGAGGTTTCTGACAAAGATGGAAGAATTGTTGTTGTTTTCTAGGTCAGAATCTATTCCAACAAGCACTTTTGACCTTGCAGCTGTTTTTGCTTTTTTAGCTCCTTACATCAAACGGCTTTATGCCTTGCCTAGAGCAATTTTCATTAAAATAATTCTAATTTATCATTTCAAGAAGCAAAAGACATCAAAAATTTTATTGGCTAAAAAATATTTATATATATATATATATATATATATATATATATATACACACACACTATTAAATGATCTTATGTCATATTAGGCTGATTTGGATTTTTGGGAGACAGTTAGTTGAGGAGCAAACAGCTGATTCTAAAAATAAATAATAAATCAAGAGACGTTATTCTGAATGGATTCTCAGATGAACATCATTATCAGAACATATTCCAAATCAGACAAGGTGTCGGTATGTGTATGCTTTATGAAAATAAGATATACAAACAATTTGAAAGCGAGCAGATGAACAAAGTCTGCTCGGCCTTTGACACTATATTCCTAATCACTCTACTTATCTGGCCTCAAACCAAAGCCATTCACCTAGGAAATCATTACAAATTTAGAAAAAATTTAATTTAAAAACATACCAAAGGCAACTAATAAGACAACATTGTAATGATGGTAGTGGTGAAAATTGAGTAGAATTTGATTATTTAAGAGGATGGAACTTGTTTACATTGGACTTGAAAATGACCATGTTGTAGTCAGCTGGAAAGCAGCCCTGCAGTACAGAGTTTCACAGGTGGGAAAGGAAAGCAACTTGAGAATACTGTAATATATATAACATTATGACTGATTTACAAGCAAAATCAGTTCTCATCCAGAATTCCCCTAATATTGAAAAACAAAAATAAAGAAAAAATCTGTATGGTGTATGTATTCTATGAATATCCCAGGAACGTCTATCTCTCCTGCCATTTTAAAACAATGTAAAAATCAAAGGGAAATAACTCAACAATAATTTAAAACTTTTTTAATGCTTACAAATTCTCATTAATCACTTAATAATTTTTATAAAAATAAAACTACTTGTCCAATTTACATGATTTTTGGAATATTTTTATTCCGTCACTGATACATACATCATACAGATTTTGCTTTTTTTGCTTTTTAATATATGGAGAATTCTAGACAAGAACCGCAAAATTCGTTTAAAAAAAAAAAAATCAAAGTTTGTAAAAACTTACCACAGCCAAGTTGAACCAAGCTAAACACAATTGAGTTAAAATGCTGTCTTCGTCTGCATCTTGCATCTTTTTTAATTCTTTTCTAAAATTAAACAAAGCAAAGACAAAAAATGTGCTCAGTTTAATGTTTTGTAGAGAATGCCTCAGGATAAAAGGGAGTTAATTGGCAAAATGAAAATTTCAATGGAAAAAAAAAAGAAATTTATATCAAAATCATACGAGTTCTAACATGCTTTTGTCAGAGAACCACAAGTAAAAGTTTCTAACAACTGCTCTGGATCATACAATATATTGGCCATTGTTCATCAGTGTTTGATATTGAGATTTCAATTATATATATATATATATATATATATATATATATATATATATATATACACTAGCAGGGAGACCCGATGTTGCCCAGGATGAATGTTCCACACTTTTAATACATTTTATTGTCATCAAAATCGGAAAAATTGACGATTTTTCAATTAAATTGCCTGCTCTAGTCGGGGATCTACCATGGTTAACCAGTAGGAAACTTCACATGCCTCCCCGCAGTACATTGTAGTCTATATTGCATTGTAGAGAACCTACTATTGATTCTATAAAATTATTTTTATATAATGGCTTGAATTAAAGTTCAAAATGCAAAGTCAAGTATCATGAATTCAATTGTGCTTTAAACAGAAACATTCATTTCTCATCAAAGAACCTGCTATTAATAATATATGCTGAACCCTTCTGCTTGTGCGATGATGAAACTTCTCAAATGTACTTGCGATGCTTGGCTGTATCAGTGTTAACTTTGGTCAAAATCAGACTGTTCCTACTTTATTCAAATTTTTTCGATTATCGATTTTTGATACTTAGAGATATTCCGACAAAAAACCTATCTAAGAATACTCCCAGACACAAAGTACATGTGTGTGAAATTTTTTAAAAATCAGCCTAGCAATAATAGAGAAATAATTTTTTAGAACCAATTTCCTAATTAGGTTAAAAACAGCTTGAAGTCATGCTAAACAGGATGAAATGAGAAATAAGTTATATCATCATATTCAGTTGAATGTTCGTTTTACATTTACAGGTTCAATTGGTAAAACGATGAATTTACAAGGATAATTTTGGATTCTATTAAATGAAATATTTAAGATATTTTGATATGTATATTCATGTTGATATATATATATATATATATATATATATATATATATATATATATATTCTATGAGAGTTATAAAACATTCTTTTTATTAAAAGTTATAACAGGATTATTGAGAAGCCAGAGAAATATGTTCACTTAATCTAGGGGAAAAAGTAAAAAAAACTGGCCCAGCTTTGAAGAATCCAAATTCTTCAAAGAAAAAATTTATAAAAGAAATGTAAATATTATACTTACTTGGCAAGATCAACACGGTCAAGTCGCAACAGAATTTGAACCGTTAGAGCAAGGCTGAGAAAATGAGAAACAAACAAATTATGAACAAAAAAATTATTTTTTTAAAATAAGAATGTTATACAATATTCAAATGTATGACTTGCCTAGATAGAAAGCATTATAGTTACTTCTGTTTATCTGGATTATTTGAACTTCTATTCTCATCTTAGTCGATGCAACCGGCTTGAGATGCAGCTTTTTGAATTTAGCAACCTTCTAATCAAAGTTAATCGAAAATTTGAAAAGGTCGGAGATTGCATCATTGTATATAAGAGCTTTAGAATTTTTTTCAAAAACTAAAAAGAAAAATTAAAATGTCAAGGTATTTTACAGTGACATAGAATTTCTATAGTTTTACAGTTCATAATTCTAGATTATGAAGGGCATTCCAAAGGTAATGCCTCATATCTTTTTTATTCCGCCCGAATGGATCAGAAGGGATTGCAAATTGCATTGTTATGATGACTGAACATATGTATTCATGACCTGAAAGTTTAATCTCCCTGTTGCAGATATTGACGGTGTAAGACTTTAAAAAAGCTACCCCTGTCATAGATGTATGTCAGAAGCAAAGATGCATCATTGAATTACAGGAAAAAGTGCATTGAGAATGGTGATGACTATGTAGAAAATAAACTCTAGAACATAAAAGGTCATTCGTTTTAATGGTATCACTCCTGTCTTCAGTTCTTCAACTTTTTGAGTAAAAAAAAAAAAAAAAAAAAATAGGAGGCTTCACTTTTGGAACAGACAAAGGGCAGACGTTCTTAGCCCTTGAGCCAAGATCAAAGTGTAGTATCTCTTCTTCATATGCTGCACTTCAATTTCTTGTTCTCTCTCGGTGGAGGAGAAATCCTTCATGATTGAGACAATTTTTATTTTTGTTCCTTTTTCTTCACATTAAAAATGGACCCTGGTGTCTCGGAACTCTGTCCCGTGGGGAGGCATTGTAAATAGGAACTCTCATAGATTCAGTTTCATATTTACAAAACTGAAAATTTCATTTTCACACATTTGGGATTCAAGATGCTTTTAAATTAACAGGATTTAATTTATTAACTTTGGTCATATTTTTATTGTTTTGTGGCTGATCAACTTTTGTATACAATCAGTTAAACACAAGTTATTCTTTTGCTCATAGTCATATAAAAAATGTCTGGATAGTATTAGTGAGTAATTGAAGAGGCAAGAATTTAAAATTAGTGTAGAAATATTTTGTGGTTTTCATGAAATAAAAATGAATAAAAGGAAATATCAAATAAATATTACCATTCCAAGGAATCTGATTGATGCAATACCCTCAAAGCAGCATCAAAATTCTACATAAAAAAAAAAATTAAAAAAAAAAATAAAAAAAAAAAAAGGAAAAATTAAATTTTTAAACTGGACAATTTTTTTTTATATCGGTAAAAGGAGTTCATTTTTTTATAAAATCATTGAAGAAATTTTGCTACTTGCCTAAAATTCCCCTATATTAAAAAAATAAAAATAAAGAACAATCTGTATGATGTATGTACCAGTGATAAAAATAAAATATCATATTCCAAAGATCATGTAAATAGATGAATTGTTTTTTAAATAAGAAAATGAAATTGTATGGCTAATCAAGAAGCGATTATTTCACTATGCCATTTTGAAAATAAGCTGAAGGAACAAGGGAGAGAGCTCCAAATAATTAAAACTTGCGAATTTTAGAAAGCAATTCTTAAAATGAGGAGGGGAAAGAAAGCTCAAATTTGCTTAAAAATGATTTTCTTTATAAAAATAAAACTACTTGATCAATTTACATGATTTTTGGTTGGTTGGTTGTTTTTATTTTACGGCATATCAACCCTTTTTGGGTTATTTAACGCCGAATACAAAGATTTTGAAGAAAAATTTTTTTAATAGAATATATTTGTTGTTTTCACGTCGGTTTCTATTTAACCCATAGTTGGGACCCTAACAGATACTACCACTCCGGGTCAAAGTGGACCTGGGAGCAATGGTAATTAAAGGGTGGCTCCACACTCCCCAAAGCCTACAAGCTGGGGCCTCACCACTGGATATAGTTTAAGGTCATATCCAGGACCCCCATTGAGGGACTTTTACCCTCTGCAGGGGGGCAGTCGGCGTATTCTAATGCCCCACCGACAGGGCCATGATTTTTGGTGTACGATATTTTCTTTATCACAGTTGCATACATCATACATATTTTCCATTGTTTTTCTTTGTTTTTGTTTTATATAGGGGAAATTTTGGACAAATACCAAAAATTTTAATGAAAAATGAACTATTTTAAATCAAAATTCTTGGTTTTAGTTTTCAAACTTTTCTAAAGATAAAAGTAAAATAAGAAACAATATAAAAACGTTTCGTGAAAACAATAAAAAATATATTTACATCGTTAATAAAATCAACCAATAGATAAAATACGAAGAGATAAATATATAAATTCGGTATGCAAATTAACAGGTGTATCTCTATTTTGATAAGGAAATATACTAACATTATAGTTAAAGTAAATGGATGCTGCCATCAAGAGGGATGTACTGTTGCTGATGTCAATATTGCCACTCATTTTGGCATCCAATTCATGGATCAATGCATCTCTGAAAAGATAAAGAGCTAATCAAAAGTTTGATTCAAAACATAAAATTGTAAAACAGAATTTGAAGTTAAACTATTTGATGTATTTATTGTTTGTACCCTTATTGTTTTAAAATTTTATTTATTCATCAAACAACTTAATGACAAACTCAAAACATCTACTCTTTATAGAAACTTGTTTGAGTTCAATAAGGGAAGATTTTGTCTACTGTAATTTACCCTGAACATCAAAATGAACAGCTTTATTTATTTTTTAAAAATCTTTTAAAAACAAATATTTCCTTTAAACCAATCATGAAATGAATTTTAAAAATTAGGAAGTATTTCTTAATTCCTTTCAAAAATATTCTACATAAATTATGTAAATAAGATTTTTGGATGTTTCTTATTTTTATTTTCGGGTTTTCTAAAAATCTATTTGTAAGTAAGTAGTAGTAGTTCTCTCTTCTTTCCACTAACTCCAAGTCCAAAATGTGCACAAGTGATGCGGAGTTCAAAACACCAAAATGTTGCATCTCTGTGCCTGTTTTACAAGTATTTTAATGGAATGTGTTCTGACAAACTCAAAGCACTTGTACCACCTCCTATATAAATACCCCCACCCCACCCGCCCGACTAACCCAGCAAGCAGCAAAATCTCATCCCTACACTGATGCTGGAAAACCTACTGAAAGAGTTTCTTCCTTCAAACTGTTAGACTTTGGAATTCCCTTCCAGGTCCCTGCTTCTTCTCTTACTGTACTGACATGCAGAAATTCAAGTGTAATGTGAACAGACATTTAACTGCTCAACTCCCTACATAGTATCCCTGTAAAATTGGTCCCAAATAGTAGCCTCTTACATTAAAGTGGTACTGTGCCTTGTTTGGAGAGAAATAACAGTAATATATATAATTTAAAGGGGATTAGAACATTAATCTAAAGAGCAGAGTGTATTCTAATGTGATAGTAAAATCACTAATTTAATTAAAATACAAGAAAGAACAGTGCTCGTTGTAATGCAGTTATATAATAAGCTCAATAGGCATATATCCTAGAGCTATTTTAATATTCAGTAAGATGATTGATAATTTATAATTAAAATTAAAAATTGGTTTCATAAGAAGGACCACAACAAAGCCAATAAATTGTACGATCGTTTCGGAAACAATGTTTTTATTGAGATAGACATTAAGTCATGGACAATAATTTTAACATACAGTTTTTTGAAACAAAGTCTCCTCATCGGCAAAAATATTGGGTGTTTTTTTTTAAAGACACCAAAAATAAACCTAGCATTTTTTAAGTAAGGCAGATGTATCTGGAAAATATTTAAATATAAAAGGAAATAGTTACTTTTTGATGTTGATAAATAAAGTAAGATAAATTGAGAATAAAAATTAGAATAAAATTATAAATTGGAATTAGGTTTAAATGTAATGTTATAAGATATTTTTAAGACAATTTAACAAAGATATATATATATTTACCTTATAATGGTTCGCCTTTTAAGATTCATAATTATCACTGTCAAAGCATTCATTTGTGTTAGATGTAGCTTATGAAAATATTAAATTTAAAAAAAAAAAAAAAAAATTTCATTCCAATCCTTAAAAAAATAAATAAATTTTCGAAATCAATTTCAAAAAGCCACCAAAATTAACTGATAGTCCCGGCAGATAAAACCAGAAATTTTTGTACAATGGACTATATACAGTACAAAAATCTAATATATAAGGAACTTAATAAAAATTACAAAACAATAAATAAGTCAGCATTAAATAGAATAAATAATGAAGCAAAAAATATTTTAACTAAACTTAAAATAGATAAATACACAGAAATAACAGTACCGGGTACCCCGGGATTCGCTTTAAAGGATCACAAACACAGCTTTAATATAAACCCTACTATTAGACTCATCTGCCCCTCAAAATCAGATATAGGATTAGTTAGTCAAAATATACTAGATAGAATTATCCCTAAAATTAAATCATTAATAAAATACCCACTATGGCAATCTTCCACCAAGATAATCGATTGGTTTTCGAACATTAAAAATAAAAATAATCTTAAATTTCTTTCTTTTGACATTGAATCATATTACCAATCGATATCACCAATTCTATTAAACAAATCCCTCTTAATGGCATGAAAAATAACTAATATAACACCAGACGAAATTAAAGTAATACTCTTAGCTATAAAATCTTTAATAACCTTTGACAACAAATATTGGACCAGAAAAAATAAAAATAAAAAAAATAGTTAATTTCTTAGACATAACCTTAAATCTTGAAAACTCTACTTTTGAACCCTATCATAAACCAAACCAATCTGTACTATATGTCCATAATGAATCAAACCACCCTAAGTCAATATTGAAATCAATAGTTCCCAATGTCTTTTTAAGAACTTCTAAAATATCTTCTAACAAATCTATATTTAACAAAAATGAAAAATATTACAATGAGGCCTTAAAAACTCAGGATACAAATCACAAATCAAATTCCTAAATAAAAATGATAACAAAAACTGCATTGAAAACTATAATAAACCTACTAAAAACATAACCTACAATATGGCCATGCCATCCCGCATACAAATGGCAAAAAATAATCAAAATACAATACAAAACAAAATTAAACCGCAAGTATTAGCCACTAACGCAAATAAACAACAAACCAAAGTCCGTAAGCGTAAAAACAGACATAGGGAGATCCTATGGTTCAAGCCCCCCCCCCCCCCATATTCTAAAAATCTTGAAACAAACATAGCCAGGGAATTCTTTAAAATATTGGAAAAAAAAACTTTAAAGCCTCCCCCATGGATACAATAAAATATTTAATAAGAACACTATCAAAGTGTCTTACTCAACTATGCCAAACCTTCACCAAAAAATAAGTTCTAAAGAAAAAAGAAGAAAAAATAAATGCCCCCTACAAGGTATCTGCAAAATAAAAAATGTGTTACAAACACCAAATATAAATGATGTTAATGCCAACCATAGCTCCAATAACTGCACCCCATTTAACCAATCTGCCAATCAAATAGAAACAAACCCATTACATATTAACATCACCCTTAATATACCTGACAACAATTACATTAAACAAAACGCAATCTACTTCGGTTCCACATCTGGACTTATTAAACATAGGATTTCAACCCACAAGCTCTCTTTTAAAAATCCATCCCTGGTAAACCAAACTACTCTATCTAAACATATTTGGCGACTCAATGATAAAAATATTCCCTTCAATTTGAAATAAGAAATAATAGGATCATATAAAGCATATAAGCCGAGGGGCAGATTCTGTGCACTTTGTAGATATGAAGCCCTTAAGATTTTAAATTATAAGGATAATAAAAATAAAACCATTCTCCTAAATCAAAAAGATGAAATTTTCTCTGAATGTATTCATAAACGTTGGTTTAGATTTAATAAATATAAACCACCATAAGTCATTAAAATTTTCTTATTAATAATCTATCTTAAGATTTATAAATTAATAACTTTATTAACAAAATTTGGATCATTATTATTATTAGTTTATCTGATATTTTTACCATTATTTTCTATCTTATTTAAATATCTATTTAAATTTTACAAGTTACTATTTTTATTAAGTTCCATAAATAATTAATATAATTGCTATTAAAATATTATTATTACTTTTTTTTTTTTTTTTTTTTTTTTTTTTTTTTACATGGGGGTCACCACTATCAAGGCCCAAAGGCCACTCAGGGATAAGGATTATTGCGTGTACAGTAATCAATGAGAGTATTGTAGTAATCATTAGTATTGGGGGTTTTGATAGAGTGTCTTACTTAAGGGGGCGGTTTGTCAGGAGTTTGTTTATGTTGGACTTGAAGACGTCCAAATTGTAGTCAGGTGGGAAACAGGCAAGCGGCAGAGAGTTCCACTGGCGTGCAGTTCTAAGAAAGAAGCTTTGCTCATGGAATCTACGTTTGGATTTAGGCACAGATAAAGAGTGGGGAAAATTATTGACAGTAGTTTCAGCCAGACGGGTGTTTCTCGTGAAAGATTGGCAAGGGGGGATAAGGGATTGGAGCTCAGACGAGCACCTGCCATGGAAATAACGATAAAACAAAGCAGCTCCTGCCCAGATGTGGCAGCAGTACTCCATCCTTGGACATACTTAGCTTTTATACAGACAGAGAATTGCATCAGTAGTGAGATATCTTCTGGAGCGGTAGAAGGATCCCACCATTTTCCCAGCGTCCCTGGCATGGCAACAGATTTGATGTACATGTTCCATTTCAGATTAGGAGTAAAGGTCAAACCCAGAAGCTTGTCAAATCATGAAGCCTCCCCAAGATGAGAGCCATCCATTTCAATTGATGCCAGATGGGATCAGAGCATTGATGATGTAAAGATAGAAGCTTGGTTTTGGATGAATTAAAAGTGACCAGCCACCTCTTCCCCCATTGTACCACATGCTCAAGATCAGAGTAGAGAGAATTAGAGAAAACTTTGTCATTTACGGCCTTTGATGTGTTGCCATAGATGGTCGTGTCATCAGCATAGATGTCAACGAATGATTTAAGTATGTGTTTTGGGAGATCATTGATGTAGATCAGGAAGAGAGTTGGGCCCAGGATGGACCCCTGAGGGACTCCCGCATTAATACTGTGGGCCTCTGATTTCTGCCCATCAACTACTACTCTTATGAAGAACCTATCAGAGAGAAATGATTTAATGATTGAGAAAACATTTCCAGTAATACTGTAGCTGGAAATCTTGTGAAGTAGGCCCTTATGCCATACCTTATCGAAGGCCTTCGATATGTCAAGAGCAATTGCCCTGGAAAGGAAACCTTTGTCAAGAGATTCACTAATCCTATATGATATAACCGTTAGCACATCTACTGTAGATCTTACAAAGCGGAAACCATATTACATGTTACTAAGAAGGTTGTTTCTGTTGAGGTGGTTGACTACTTCTTTATTTAATATGGATTCCAACAACTTACTCATGACACACACGAGACTTATTGGTCTGTACTGAGAGGGAGATAACTTTTCACCTGAATTCTTAAATACAGGGCAAACTGATGAGGTTTTCCAGGGTGTTGGAAAGCACTTCTCCTTAAGGCAACGCTTAAACAGTTTTGTAAATATGAGGGCAAGTTCTGGTTGGAGCTTTTTCAGCACTATAACTGGAATGCCGTCAGGGCTTTACTGGAATCAAGATTCTTGATTAGCTTGGCGACCTCATGCACAGATATTTGTATGTTGCATAGCGTGTTGTCTGTTATAGGAGGAAATACAGGGAGTTGATGGTCATTGTTGCATAGGGTAGAATTAGCTGCAAAGTTCTTGGAAAATAGTCTGGCCTTGTCTGATGCTGACGAGATGACCTCAGGTCCATTGATGATAGTTGGGATAACAAAAAAAATGTTTTTTTAAATATATTTTTAAATTTGAAATTTGGCGTTATTAACGAATTCTAGCCGATAAAACTATTCAATTGGCGTTCACTTTGAAAATTCAACATTTAAAACATTCATAAGCTACATCTAACACACAAATGAATGCTTTGACGGTGATAATTACAAATCTTAAAAGGTGAACCATTATAAAGGTAAATATATATATATATATATCTTTGTTAAATTGTTTTAAAAATATCTTATAACATTACATTTAAACCTAATTCCAATTTATAATTTTATTCTAATTTTTATTCTCAATTTATTTATCAACATCAAAAAGTAACTATTTCCCTTTATATTTAAATATTTTCCAGATACATCTGCCTTATTTAAAAAAAATGCTAGGTTTATATTTGGTGTATTTAAAAAAAACAAAAACACCCAATATTTTGCTGATGAGGAGACTTTGTTTCAAAAAACTATATGTTAAAATTATTGTCCATGACTTAATGTCTATCTCAATAAAAACATTGTTTCCAAAACGATCGTACAATTTATTGGCTTTGTTGTGTTCCTTCTTATGAAACCGATTTTTAATTTTTGATTTTAATTATAAATTATCAATCATCTTACTGAGTATATATATATATTTATTCATTTATTTATTAAGAGATATATGTGGGAAAAAATAATAAAAAGTGCTCAATACATTAGTAGAGCCAAATATGTTTTTTTATTATTACAAGTTGTTCTAATATAGGGGTTAAAAATTATCCGTCCATATCGTCAGATGATTAAACTTTCTTTAAACTGGAATGATGATTCAAGTTAAAACTTTTAACTTAAATCATCTGACCATATGGACGGATAATTTCATCCTGTCTAATGAAACAATTTGTAATGAATTAAGTTAATATACTTGAGGTTGTAATAATAACATATATATATATATATCATGATGGGTGTGCAATGCGAGTTTTAAAAACAGATCGACATGAGATCTGTTGATCTCAGAGAAAGATTAAATTTGGGCATTACAGGGAGAGATATGCAGAATAGAAGACATTATTGGTTTGGTCACATTAAAAGAATTAATGAGAGTTTTTAGGTTTGTAGAACAGTTGATGTAACAGGGTCAGATGATTGGGAAATGTCAAGAAAAACGTGAGAAGGATGAAGTTGAGAGAAAGAAAGATAAATTAAAGACATGGTCAGAGATTGGTCAATTTGGAAGACAATTTCTAAAAGCTATTCAACACATCCATTCATCCATAGCCTTGAACCCTTAGAGGGGCATAGGCCATCCACAACTTTTGTAGCAAGGAGTTCTTTTTTCAGGGTGAGGGTGTTGGCCCCACGCCCAACCTTCCCAGAAGGTACACACAGCGCCTAGCCTTCCCAAATGATCACCCATCTGGTACTGGCCAGGCTCAACGGTGCTTAACCGGTGATCTGGCGAGAACCAGTGTGTCAACATGATTGTGCCGTACCTGTTAACACATGCCAGCATGTAAAATGCATTTTTAATTAACGATGATGATGAATACAACACTTACACCAATATTCGTTTAAAAAAAAAATGATACAAATTTAGGAATTTGTTAATTAATTCATCTTCAAACATGTTTTATGTTGATTCTGTGTTTTAAGATGTTTTTTGTGAATCCATAAAATTAAAATTTGAATTGCTTTTTTTTTTATCAACTGACCCTTTATTTTCATTTGCAAGAAAATCAGCCAACATTCTGACAGCTTGAAGTTCTGACGGATGAGTGGCGTTGATCTCATCTAATACAACTGCGTATTTCCTCTGGGCAATGTATGCACGGTACATGATCACATCCCTTTGGGTCTTCAACTCGGGGTTGCTCAGCTGAAAGAGAAAATGAAAACATTTTATTTCAACAAACATTCATGCATTACACAATTATAAACCACAAATAAATACAGAGATGCTGCGAGATGAGTGTCTTGCATCTTATATGCATAAAACCCATAAAGAACAGCTGAATGATGCATTTAATGTTTTTTTGTTTTTTTTTACAAAGAAGTCACCACTTATCAAGGCCCAGAGGCCACTCGAGGATAAGGGTTAATGGGTATATGATGAGTTGGTTATGTACCTCCCCATCTCCCGCACCCACACTAAAAAGAAAAATAAATAAATAAAAATAAAACCTTTTATTTCAAGATAAGCAAGTTTCTAGTCTTTAATTTTCTTTTATTCCATTCTCACCCCAAACAAGACACAGTGCCACTTTGATGTAGGTGGCTACTATCAGGGGCATAAGTTGCAGGGATACTATGTAGGGAGTTGAGCAGCAAGATGTCTATTCACATTACATTTGACCTTCTGTATGTCAGTACAGTTGGGGAAGAAGGAACCCGGAAGCAAATTCCAAAGTCAAACAGTTCTAGGGAATAAACTATTGGAGTGGAAGGCTTTCTTACGTCTAGGGATCTCTACTGTGTAGGGATGGAGCTTTGCTGCTTGTCGGGTTTGTCAGGAGCATTTACGTCAAGGGGGTAGAAGGGCTTGTAGTTTGTCGGAGCATCCACCATTCAAAATGCTTGTAAAACAGGCAGAGGGATGCAACATTTTGTCAATGGGACAGAGGCTGATGACAGTTCAGGACTTATCAGGTTGACGACTCCTTTGAACCCTGTCCAGGAGTGAGAAACTAGTAGCAGATGCACCAACCAGAATGTGACAACAATACTCCATACATGGGCAAATGGTGGCCTTACAGAAGTACAGGATACTTTCAGGCATAAATAACTTTCTAGCACGGTAGAGAGATCACCTTCTCTGCAGCAGCCTTGGCAATGCTCTTGATGTATTTGTTCCAACTCATGTTCCCTGAGAACATTAAGATGAGGAGTTTGAACGAAGTACTTTCAGCTAATGTAGCTTTAGCCATAACTATTGATGGTTTCTTGTAATTATTAAAAGAAATGAGCTTAACCTTGGCACCATTGAACATTACCATCCATTTTAGATTCCATTCCACGAGACTAGAGGTCTTTCTCTAGGGTTTTCGCCATTACTTTGGATATGTGTTCGTTCGTTTTCCCCGCATGCCTGTTATAGAGTGTGGTGTCATCAGCGAATATACCCATTTCAAAGACTATTTTATCAGGGAGGTCATTTATGAATATCAGGAACAATAAAAGTCCAAGGATCGACCCCTGAAGTACATCAATATTTATATCACATTGTTTAGATGTATGACCATAGAGGTCAACCTGGATTTAAATAGGATTTAATTATGTTAAGTATTTGTCCAGTAATACCATAGGATCTGATTTTCATGAGAAGACCATCATGCCATACCCTGTCAAAAGCCTTAGATATATCTAAGGCTACTGCCCTCCCCTCCTCTGCCTTATCCAGTGCATGGTATATACGTTCAGAGATTACAGTAAGAATATCTGCAGTAGAACGGGCTTGCCTAAATCCATATTGATGGTCAGACAGAAGTTTAGCAACTGTAAGGTCGTGAACTAGAGTTTGATTAATTATGGACTCAAATATTTTGGTGAAAAGAGGAAAGAGGCTTATGAGGTAATAATTTAATGGGTCAGTTCTTTCGCCAGAATTCTTGTAAACTGGTACCACAGAGGCTGTTTTCCAGCTGTCATGAAAGCATGATTCATTAAGACATTTGTTGAAGAGTTTGGAAAACTGGAGCAACCATAGCAGAGCATTTTTTTTAATAGTACAGCCGGGATGAGATCAGGTCCACATGCTTTTGCGGTGTCTAGGTTTTTTATGATATGATATACTTGAGAATGGGTGATTTTCAGAATATCTAGTGTGGTTCTGTCTGCAAAGGAAAATCAGGGAGGGAGTGGTTTGCTGGATCCAATGTAGAGTCTGAGGCAAACTGATGGGCAAGCATGTTAGCTTTCTCGGTTGCCATGCAAACAACCTCATGATTGTTGGATAGTAGAGGAACTGTTTATTGCCCATTATTTACTACACTGTTGTAGATTTTATAGAAATCACAAGTTCCTAATTTCTGCGCTTCAATGCGTTTTCTGGTGATTTTAGTGTATTCTCTCTTAGCTGTCGCTACTTCTTTTTTACAATTACTTCTAGCTTCTATAAACTCCTGTCTGTTTGTACTGGACTTATGCTGGATAAATCTGATCAATAGGGTAATAAAGGAGATATTCTACCAATGCATACACACATCCTAGGGCATTTCCTATTTCTTCTGTGATCTTATAATAGAAGAATGATTCCAAAAAGTAATGGCAAAAGAAATAACTATCATAATGGACGGATAATTATCCATTTGCAAATATTAAATGCTAGTTGTCATAAGCAAAAATTAGCAGCCATCTATCCAGTCAGAGATGCTTTGAATTGTAAAGAATGGTAATATTAATACAGTCAAGCTCAGCAGTGATCCTTGTTTCCTATCAAGACAAAAAGCTATAACTGAAAAATTCTACACAATAATATATAGTAACAATAATTAGTAATAAATAGCAATATTTATAACTAGAAATAAAATAGGTTTAAGGCTTCCAAAATTCATATCGTACAAGGACCCGTTGTGCAGTGGTTAGAGTATTTTGAAAAATCAATTGTAAAACGTGATATTCTGCTGAAATTTCAATTCTCAGTGTGAGTGACCGAAAAATATAATTGTGAATTACTTAGGGTCTTTATCAAGTCATATCTGATGGAATGAGAGCATGCTACCTCTGTGAAATCAATAAAATATTTCATTCAAAATTCCGTCCAAATTCACGAATTTGACAAGATATACCTGAAGAAGGTTAGGTTACATCGACATTGTGAAAATGACACTCAAGATGAGAACAGTAGTCCGAATAATCCAAATAATACGAATAACCAATCCTCATCTTAAAAATTCAGAAACCTGGAGTACATTGTGCAATGAAAAAAAAAACAGGGTCTGGTTATTTTTAAATATGTTTAAGATGAAGCTTTTCTCCTTTTGCCACAAACACTCAGATACTCACTTTGTTCCAATTGAAATGAATTGCTTTAGGAAAACCTCAACTTCTAAGTTCTAGGATTTTCACTAAAATGGATAATTTACATCAAATCTGTTGCTAAAGTTGTAAAAAAAAAAAAAAAAAAAAAAAAATGGTTGGATCATTCTGACACTCCAGAAAATATCTCACTCCTCTATCTGTATAAGAGTCAAATATGCCCTGAGATGGAATATCGTGGACACATTTTAGGAAGGTGTCCTTCAGAATACACTTTTCTGCCTTGATAAAGTACAAAACCAACTACAATATCTAATCCCTACAACTACTTTATCGCAGAAGAACATGTGGACAAAATTCCAATCTGCATGATTTTCTTGTTCCAGTTCAAACTAGGCCAAAAAGCTGCCAAGACAGCTCGTGATATCAATGATGCGTTTGGTCTAAGAACCACTAACGAACGTGTGGCACAACAGTAGTTCAAGAAATTTTGCAATGGTGACAAGAGCCTCGAAGATGAAGACAGTCGCGCCTGGTTGATAACGAATATTTGAAAGCCTTAATTGAAGCCGATCCTCGCAAAACCATACGAAAAGTTGCTGTTGACCTCAAGGTCGATCACTCAACAGTCATTCGCCATTTAAAGCGAATAGGGAATCAAAAAAGTTGGATAAATGGGTGCCGCATAAATTGAACGATAATCAAAAAAAATCATTGTTTTGAGGTGTCTTCTACGCTCTTTCTGCACAACTAAAACGACTCATTTCTCCAGAACACTAGATTTCTCTGCTAATGGGACAAATAAACTTTTTTCTCATTGGCAAAGATGTGTCGGCAATCTCCAAAAATACCGTTAGGGCTTACAACATGGCCGCCAGAAGAGTCACATGATCCGGTTGATCCAAAACATGAATCGCCGTATTACGAAACCGGAAAACGCAAATTTAAAGCAAACTTTGACAAACAAGCATAATAATTAAGTACAAAAACAGTTTTTCAATATCATAATAATAAATAATTTATTTAGAACGGTCATTTAATTTTTTGTTGAGAAACAATTGCAGTTTGTTTTTTAAAACAGTGTTTATAAAAAATATTTTATTCGGAGTTTTTCATAAAAATGGTATTTAAAACAAGGTGTTCATTTTTTTTAAGATGTAATGTTATAAAAATATGATGTAAAAAAAAACAGTTTATATTTTTAATTTTCATTTTATAAATTTAGACAGAATAGATGGAGGCGATGCAACAAATTAGCTCACAAAATTTATTTGGGCCGACTCTTTCACACCACATAAATTCATTTAAATATGAAGTGAAGAGAGCCCTTGATGTACCAAATTGACGACGAAGTTTTTTCTTCGCTCGCATCCACGTATTTTCAATAAGTTGAGTATTTATAGTCGCGTCGTTAGGCTTCACAAAATTTCTTTCGTGGACAACAACATCGTGGCTGTAAATACCAAAGTCAATGTCTGCTACGATTGCATAAGCGCTCCACCCATCGCTTAGTATACGAGTCCCGGGTAAGATCCATTGGCGAATTATAGGGACCAGAGTTTCACGTTTTCTGTCTGGAACCTCGATCAAAAGGCAATTCTTAGAGCCTCGTTCGATGGCGCCGAACACCCAATGGCTACGTCGGACAGTTCCTCTGTGATATTTCCAAGGGTAAAAATGGCTTTCATCAATTTCAACCTCTTTTGGGGTCCAGGTCTCATCTACACCCCCCAATTGAATTGGGTTTTGTTCAATGTACTGAGTGCACACTTCCCTCAAAAAGTTGCACCAGTCGCTCACTGTGTTGGCACTCACCTCGCTTTCTGTTGCCATAGTTTTTTGTGGAAAATCCATGCTCTACATATACATAATTATTACAATGGTTCTTAGATTGAGGTTGCTTCTTTGAAAAAAAGAGTTCGTTCTAATTGTATTACGATATCCATCGTTTCGGCAACGCCATCTCCAACCATCCTTGGATTCGGAATATCGAGCCAACAACGCATGGCGACCCACAAATTTGACAATTGCATGAATTGGCTATCAGACGTCTCTGTGCAAGCCATGTCAATATGTGCACGTCATCTGGCATTGCTAACATTAGCCGAGACAATGTCATAGTTTCGCCAAGTATAGCGTTATTGTCATGAACACGAGGAACGAGGAACAAGGGTGATACGTTAAGGGCCATTGATATTTTTGTAATTCTCTGAGGTAGGTAGCAGTTCCAATTTCAGGAATCGTCGTGGTTCAATTCCAGGAATTGTCATGGTTCAATTGCGTTCCGTCGACCACGACCACTTGTTTGTTCTGAATAAAATACTTTTTATAAACACTGTTTTAACTAAAAACAACCTAAGATTGTTTCTCAAAGTTTGCCTATTTTTATAACAACATTATATCAACAAAAAATTAAATACAAACAAATTGTGATTGTTTGTCAAAGTTTGCCTTCAAGGCTGCGTTTTCCATTTGCACGATTCATGTTTTGGATCAACCGGATCACGTGACTCTTCTGGCGGCCATGTTGTAAGCCCTAACGGTATTTTTGGAGATTACCAAAAATTGCACTAACCTAATAATTTTGAAGAGTTGTGTAAAATAGGGAAAATAAATCCATCTATCATTCCGGCAAACGTCAAAATGTTTATTAAATTGTTATGTGAAAGTTAAAAAAAAAAAAGAAAGAAAGGCCGCACCCTATAATGTTATGGTACTAGTGCACTTTACACTTATTGATCCGTGCTGAAATAATAACGTTATTATTTAAAAAGCCGTTCTTAACATGGGGAGGGGAGGGTGTTTTGTAACTATTCTATACTTTAACCTTACAATTGAATAAAAAATATATCAAAACTTTAAACTTGGAAATACGATTTAAAAATTAGCGCGGATCAGTAAGTGCACTAGCACCAATGTTATTATTTAGAAAGCTATTATGAATATGGAGAAAGGAGGGAGCTTTCATGTTATCTGCGAGAATTCACAGTTGTGCTGAGCACAACTGTGAATTCTCGCAAAATTAATTTTACATGAGCACAACTTGTGCTCATGTAAAATTAATTTTTACGATTTTGATTTTTAATCAAAATTCTACTCAATAATCTTTCCTAATTTTCAGCGAAGATACTTATTTTGCTTAAGTTTTTTTTAAATGCGATTTTCGGTATTCATGCAGAGAGTGATCCGTGCTGAAATAATAAAGTTATTATTTAAAAAGCCATTCTTAACATGGGGAGGGTGTTTTGTACCTATTCTGTACTTTAATCTTACAATTGAATAAAAAAAAAACATCATAAAACTTTAATTAAACGTGGAAATACGATTTAAAAAATAGCGCGGATCACTCTCTGCATTAGCACCTTCGAATTTTTGAAGAAACTGTTTACACATTAGAACTCATCATTAATACAATATTTGTACGGAAATATATTGTACGTCATGTAACCTCAACGGCAGACGATATTGGCCCAGTAAAATGATTTTGCTAAAATCCGATAATGAGTTTCATTTGGTGTGACTGTTTTTTTAGTTATTATTCTAACTCATTACTGGATTTTAACAATCCATGGTGGTCTTTTATACATTAGCACCAAGTAATATATATATATATATATATATATATATATATATATATATATATATATATATTTGTTCGATTAAAAAATTCAGTTGTTCGTTTCGTTTACTTAGGCGGATTTGTGATGATGATTTAAAAAAAAATTGCCATACGCTTTGAATTGTTTACGATTAAAAAGACATTTCTTAGAAATATCAAAACGATAATAACTTATTAAATACGTTGTAATAACCTACCTTCAGCTTGTGTGCTTCGTTGATACATTGTTGGTAATTACCAATAAACAAGGCTGTTTTGATTTCGAATAGTTCGTCGACCGCGTCGTTCGCCATTGTTGATATGACTGCGCATACGCAGAGCCACGTCAAAAACAAAATTGGGAAACGTGGCCGCTGCCGGTGTCGTCGGTCGACGATTGATAAAGAATGCAGAAATAAAGCCCAAAATAGATAATATTCACCGTTTCTCAAATCTCATATGTCATCTACTAACTCAGGATTACTTATAATGTCTAATTAGTTTAGCCTCCCTTACCCCCCTTTTTTTAAACTTTAAAACTAAAGATAAAATAGTTCCCGGTGTTGTATTTTTAATTGTACCTTCACATATTGACTCCGGTTCGTGTTTCAGCAAGATGCTTTTTTGTTCTTATATATATATTTTGTTTTTATATATATATATATATATATATATATATATATATATATATATATATATATATATATATATATATATATATATATATATATATATATATATATATATATATATATCACCACTTATCAAGGCCAAGAGACCACTCGAGGATAAGGGTTAAAGAGTGTACTGTAGAAATTGGACAATATAGTAATCGTTAATAATAGAAATTCGGTAAATTTGTAAATTTATATGGAACGGTTCATCAAAAACTTGTTTACGTTAGAATTGAAGACAACCAACAATATTGTAGTCAGCTGGAAAGCAGGAAAACGGAAGATAATTCCACAGGCGTGCAGTTCTAAGAAAGAAGCTTTGTTCATGGAATCTATGGTATTATTACCACACATTAACAGGGGTACTAATTAGAGGTTATGGTATTATTACCATACATTAACAGGGGTACTAATTAGAGGTTATGGTATTATTACCATACATTAACAGCGGTACTAATTAGAGGTTATGGTATTATTACCATACATTAACAGGGGTACTAATTAGAGGTTATGGTATTATTACCATACATTAACATGGGTACTAATTAGAGGTTATGGTATTATTACCATACATTAACAGGGGTACTAATTAGAGGTTATGGTATTATTACCATACATTAACAGGGGTACTAATTAGAGGTTATGGTATTTTTACCATACATTAACAGGGGTACTAATTAGAGGTTATGGTATCATTACCATACATTAACAGGGGTACTAATTAGAGGTTATGGTATTTTTACCATACATTAACAGGGGTACTAATTAGAGGCTATGGTATTATTACCATACATTAACAGGGGTACTAATTAGAGGTTATGGTATTATTACCATACATTAACAGGGGTACTAATTAGAGGTTATGGTATCATTACCATACATTAACAGGGATACTAATTAGAGGTTATGGTATCATTACCATACATAAACAGGGGTACTAATTAGAGGTTATGGTATTTTTACCATACATTAACATGGGTACTAATTAGAGGCTATGGTATTATTACCATACATTAACAGGGGTACTAATTAGAGGTTATGGTATTTTTACCATACATTAACAGGGATACTAATTAGAGGTTATGGTATTTTTACCTTACATTAACAGGGGTACTAATTAGAGGTTATGGTATTTTTACCATACATTAACATGGGTACTAATTAGAGGTTATGGTATTTTTACCATACATTAACAGGGGTACTAATTAGAGGTTATGGTATTTTACCCATACATTAACAGGGGTACTAATTAGAGGTTATGGTATCATTACCATACATTAACAGGGGTACTAATTAGAGGTTATGGTATCATTACCATACATTAACCGGGGTACTAATTAGAGGTTATGGTATCATTACCATACATTAACAGGGGTACTAATTAGAGGTTATGGTATCATTACCATACATTAACAGGGGTACTAATTAGAGGTTATGGTATTTTTACCATACATTAACATGGGTCCTAATAAGAGGCTATGGTATTATTACCATACATAAACAGGGGTACTAATTAGAGGTTATGGTATTTTTACCATACATTAACAGGGGTACTAATTAGAGGTTATGGTATCATTACCATACATTAACAGGGGTACTAATTAGAGGTTATTGTATTTTTACCATACATTAACAGGGGTACTAATTAGAGGCTATGGTATTATTACCATACATTAACAGGGGTACTAATTAGAGGTTATGGTATTATTACCATACATTAACAGGGGTACTAATTAGAGGTTATGGTATCATTACCATACATTAACAGGGATACTAATTAGAGGTTATGGTATTTTTACCATACATTAACAGGGGTACTAATTAGAGGTTATGGTATCATTACCATACATTAACAGGGGTACTAATTAGAGGTTATGGTATTTTTACCATACATTAACATGGGTACTAATTAGAGGCTATGGTATTATTACCATACATTAACAGGGGTACTAATTAGAGGTTATGGTATTTTTACCATACATTAACAGGGGTACTAATTAGAGGTTATGGTATTTTTACCATACATTAACAGGGGTACTAATTAGAGGTTATGGTATTTTTACCATACATTAACAGGGGTACTAATTAGAGGTTATGGTATTATTACCATACATTAACAGGGGTACTAATTAGAGGTTATGGTATTTTTACCATACATTAACAGGGGTACTAATTAGAGGTTATGGTATTTTTACCATACATTAACATGGGTCCTAATAAGAGGCTATGGTATTATTACCATACATAAACAGGGGTACTAATTAGAGGTTATGGTATTATTACCATACATTAACATGGGTACTAATTAGAGGTTATGGTATCATTACCATACATTAACAGGGGTACTAATTAGAGGTTATGGTATTTTACCATACATTAACAGGGGTACTAATTAGAGGTTATGGTATTATTACCATACATTTACAGGGGTACTAATTAGAGGTTATGGTATCATTACCATACATAAACAGGGGTACTAATTATAGGTTATGGTATTTTTACCATGCATTAACAGGGGTACTAATTAGAGGTTATGGTATCATTACCATACATTAACAGGGGTACTAATTAGAGGTTATGGTATTTTTACCATACATTAACAGGGGTACTAATTAGAGGCTATGGTATTATTACAATACATTAACAGGGGTACTAATTAGAGGTTATGGTATTTTTACCATACATTAACAGGGGTACTAATTAGAGGTTATGGTATTTTTACCATACATTAACATGGGTACTAATTAGAGGTTATGATATTATTACAATACATTAACATGGGTACTAATTAGAGGTTATGGTATTATTACCATACATTAACAGCGGTACTAATTAGAGGTTATTGTATTATTACCATACATTAACATGGGTACTAATCAGAGGTTATGGTATTATTACCATACATTAACAGGGGTACTAATTAGAGGTTATGGTATTATTACCATACATTAACAGGGGTACTAATTAGAGGTTATGGTATCATTACCATACATTAACAGGGGTACTAATTATAGGTTATGGTATTTTTACCATGCATTAACAGGGGTACTAATTAGAGGTTATGGTATCATTACCATACATTAACAGGGGTACTAATTAGAGGTTATGGTATTTTTACCATACATTAACAGGGGTACTAATTAGAGGCTATGGTATTATTACCATACATTAACAGGGGTACTAATTAGAGGTTATGGTATTTTTACCATACATTAACAGGGGTACTTATTAGAGGTTATGGTATTTTTACCATACATTAACAGGGGTACTAATTAGAGGTTATGGTATCATTACCATACATTAACAGGGGTACTAATTATAGGTTATGGTATTTTTACCATACATTAACAGGGGTACTAATTAGAGGTTATGGTATTTTTACCATACATTAACAGGGGTACTAATTAGAGGTTATGGTATTATTACCATACATTAACAGGGGTACTAATTAGAGGTTATGGTATCATTACCATACATTAACAGGGGTACTAATTAGAGGTTATGGTATCATTACCATACATTAACATGGGTACTAATTAGAGGCTATGGTATTATTACCATACATTAACAGGGGTACTAATTAGAGGTTATGGTATTATTACCATACATTAACATGGGTACTAATTAGAGGTTATGGTATCATTACCATACATTAACAGGGGTACTAATTAGAGGTTATGGTATTTTTACCATACATTAACAGGGGTACTAATTAGAGGTTATGGTATCATTACCATACATTAACAGGGGTACTAATTAGAGGTTATGGTATTATTACCATACATTTACATGGGTACTAATTAGAGGTTATGGTATCATTACCATACATTAACAGGGGTACTAATTAGAGGTTATGGTATTTTTACCATACATTAACAGGGGTACTAATTAGAGGTTATGGTATCATTACCATACATTAACAGGGGTACTAATTAGAGGTTATGGTATTTTTACCATACATTAACAGGGGTACTAATTAGAGGTTATGGTATTATTACCATACATTAACAGGGGTACTAATTAGAGGTTATGGTATTTTTACCATACATTAACAGGGGTACTAATTAGAGGTTATGGTATTTTTACCATACATTAACAGGGGTACTAATTAGAGGTTATGGTATTATTACCATACATTAACAGGGGTACTAATTAGAGGTTATGGTATTTTTACCATACATTAACAGGGGTACTAATTAGAGATTATGGTATCATTACCATACATTAACAGGGGTACTAATTAGAGGTTATGGTATTTTTACCATACATTCACAGGGGTACTAATTAGAGGTTATGGTATCATTACCATACATTAACAGGGGCACTAATTAGAGGTTATGGTATTTTTACCATACATTAACATGGGTACTAATTAGAGGCTATGGTATTATTACCATACATTAACAGGGGTACTAATTAGAGGTTATGGTATTATTACCATACATTAACATGGGTACTAATTAGAGGTTATGGTATTATTACCATACATTAACAGGGGTACTAATTAGAGGTTATGGTATTATTACCATACATTAACAGGGGTACTCATAAGAGGTTATGGTATCATTACCATACATTAACAGGGGTACTAATTAGAGCTTATGGTATTTTTACCATACATTAACACGGGTACTAATTAGAGGTTATGGTATCATTACCATACATTAACAGGGGTACTAATTAGAGGTTATGGTATTTTTACCATACATTAACATGGGTACTAATTAGAGGTTATGGTATTATTACAATACATAAACAGGGGTACTAATTAGAGGTTATGGTATTTTTACCATACATTAACATAGGTACTAATTAGAGGTTATGGTATTTTTACCATACATTGACAGGGGTACTAATTAGAGGTTATGGTATTATTACCATACATTAACAGGGGTACTAATTAGAGGTTATGGTATTTTTACCATACATTAATAGGGGTACTAATTAGAGGTTATGGTATCATTACCATACATTAACCGGGGTACTAATTAGAGGTTATGGTATTTTTACCATACATTAACAGGGGTACTAATTAGAGGTTATGGTATCATTACCATACATTAACAGGGGTACTAATTAGAGGTTATGGTATTTTTACCATACATTAACATGGGTCCTAATAAGAGGCTATGGTATTATTACCATACATAAACAGGGGTACTAATTAGAGGTTATGGTATTATTACCATACATTAACAGGGGTACTAATTAGAGGTTATGGTATCATTACCATACATTAACAGGGGTACTAATTAGAAGTTATGGTATTTTACCATACATTAACAGGGGTACTAATTAGAGGTTATGGTATCATTACCATACATTAACAGGGGTACTAATTAGAGGTTATGGTATTTATAGCATACATTAACATGGGTACTAATTAGAGGTTATGGTATTATTACCATACATTAACAGGGGTACTAATTAGAGGTTATGGTATTTTTACCATACATTAACAGGGGTACTAATTAGAGGTTATGGTATTATTACCATACATTAACAGGGGTACTAATTAGAGGTTATGATATTATTACAATACATTTACATGGGTACTAATTAGAGGTTATGGTATTATTACCATACATTAACAGCGGTACTAATTAGAGGTTATGGTATTATTACCATACATTAACATGGGTACTAATTAGAGGTTATGGTATTATTACCATACATTAACAGGGGTACTAATTAGAGGTTATGGTATTATTACCATACATTAACAGGGGTACTAATTAGAGGTTATGGTATCATTACCATACATTAACAGGGGTACTAATTATAGGTTATGGTATTTTTACCATGCATTAACAGGGGTACTAATTAGAGGTTATGGTATCATTACCATACATTAACAGGGGTACTAATTAGAGGTTATGGTATTTTTACCATACATTAACATGGGTACTAATTAGAGGCTATGGTATTATTACCATACATTAACAGGGGTACTAATAAGAGGTTATGGTATTTTTACCATACATTAACAGGGGTACTAATTAGAGGTTATGGTATTTTTACCATACATTAACAGGGGTACTAATTAGAGGTTATGGTATCATTACCATACATTAACAGGGGTACTAATTATAGGTTATGGTATTTTTACCATACATTAACAGGGGTACTAATTAGAGGTTATGGTATTTTTACCATACATTAACAGGGGTACTAATTAGAGGTTATGGTATTATTACCATACATTAACAGGGGTACTAATTAGATGTTATGGTATCATTACCATACATTAACAGGGGTACTAATTAGAGGTTATGGTATTTTTACCATACATTAACATGGGTACTAATTAGAGGCTATGGTATTATTACCATACATTAACAGGGGTACTAATTAGAGGTTATGGTATTATTACCATACATTAACATGGGTACTAATTAGAGGTTATGGTATCATTACCATACATTAACAGGGGTACTAATTAGAGGTTATGGTATTTTTACCATACATTAACAGGGGTACTAATTAGAGGTTATGGTATCATTACCATACATTAACAGGGGTACTAATTAGAGGTTATGGTATTATTACCATACATTAACATGGGTACTAATTAGAGGTTATGGTATCATTACCATACATTAACAGGGGTACTAATTAGAGGTTATGGTATTTTTACCATACATTAACAGGGGTACTAATTAGAGGTTATGGTATCATTACCATACATTAACAGGGGTACTAATTAGAGGTTATGGTATTTTTACCATACATTAACAGGGGTACTAATTAGAGGTTATGGTATTATTACCATACATTAACAGGGATACTAATTAGAGGTTATTGTATTTTTACCATACATTAACAGGGGTACTAATTAGAGGCTATGGTATCATTCCCATACATTAACAGGGGTACTAATTAGAGGTTATGGTATCATTACCATACATTAACAGGGGTACTAATTAGAGGTTATGGTATTTTTACCATACATTAACATGGGTACTAATTATAGGCTATGGTATTATTACCATACATTAACAGGGGTACTAATTAGAGCTCACCATTTCGGTAGGCTCCCACTTCGGGGGCGCCTTCGATAACAGGGAGAACTGGAGCGCTGAAATAGAAAGAAATACTGGTAAAAGAAGACATTGTCTTCTTATAAAAATGAGGACGTGTAACGCGACTTTGTTATGAATTCATGAGGTTTTATACATCCAATATATATGTGTGTTTTCCCGAAACTCGGGTTACAAAGAAAGACAATGCATTTTGTAAAGTCTGTATTAATGTTCAGTGCTCCCCTTGGCTACCTAACGGGAGCTGAGGAGTGAGGAATGTGTTCTGTCTCTAGTCGCCGTGGAAGTAAGGACATTTCCTTCACTGGAATGTCCCACGTAAACCGTTCTCGCTTTTCATTGATTGGAACCTCTGATGATGTATAAGAAGAAAGGAAGGAAAAGAGAAAAGAGTAGGGAGAAAGAGAGAACTAAGGTGAGAATACAGCCTAGTCTCGTAGTAGTAGCAGCTCGCTACAAATCTACGTTTAGGTTTAGGCACAGATAAAGAGTGGGGGAAATTAGTGATAGTGTTTTCTGCTAGACGGGTGTTTCTTGTGAAAGTTTGGCGAAGGGGGACCATAGATTGGAGCTCAGCCGAGCACTTGCCATGAAAATCACAATAAAGCAGAGACAAACTCGCAACATCTCTTCTATGAGAAAGAGGTTGCAGGGAAGAGAAAAGGACATGTCCTATAAGGCTACGAAGTCTATTGTGAACTCTATCAAGGCAGGATAAGTCCTTTCTAGCAGCTCTTGCCAAGATGTGGCAACAGTACTCCATCCTTGGACGTACCTGGCTCTTATATAGATAGAGAATTGCATCAGTGGTGAGATATCTACTGGATTGATAGAAAGATCCCACCATCTTTCCAGCGGCCTTAGCAGCAGATTTAATGTACGTGTTCCATTTAAGATCAGGAGTAAAGGTCAAGCCCAGAAGCTTGTCAAAACATGAGGCCTCCCCAAGACGATAGCCATTCATTTCAATTGATGCCAGATGGGGATCAGAGCGTTGATGATGTAAAGATAAAATCTTGGTTTTAGATGCGCTAAAAAGTAACAAGCCACCTCTTTCCCCATCGTACCACTTGCTCAAGATCAGAGGAGAGAGAATCAGAGAGAACTTGGTCGTTTACAGTCTTAGATGTGCTACCATAGATATTAGTATCATCAGCATAAATGTCCACGAATGATGTAAGGATTTGATTTGGAAGATCATTAATGTAGATCAAGAAGAGAGTTGGGCCCAGGATGGACCATGATGATGTTTCGAATTTATACTATTTCAAGTTCAAAATGATAATAATCAACTTCAAAATGGACTTATTTTCAAGAAAAAAATTAAGCAACTTCAAAATGGTTCAATCAATTTCAAAATGGATTAATCAACTTCAAAATGGAAAACAACTTGAAAATGAGAAATAATCGACTTCAAAATGGATTAATAAACTTCAAAATGAGAATTAATATAATACAAATAAATTTAATATTTATTCTTTTGTTTTTACTTCAAAGAGATACAAAATAATATAAACGTCCCAAAGAAATTTATTCAAAATTTAATAACATCGAAGTTGATTACAGAAGGAAGTAATCTCTGTATTCCAGATATGAAGTTAATTCGAGTTTCAGGCAAAATATTATAAATAGCCTTGGAGATCATCGCTTCTAACTTGCTGAGGAAAAAGTCTTTAGTTGTTAAAGACCCCTGGCCACCACCCCTTAAAATCCCAACAATTGAGTCTGCCATACTTCTTTTTACGTAAGGTCTTATGACTGACCAAACTTTTCAATAGGATTTAACATTGCGCTATAGTGGCAAATCTTCAAATTTGGTGTTGCGAAAATTCATCCTCCCCCACAACTTATATATATATGTATCTATATAATTATAAAACTCAAATGACCTTGTAACGAGTGATGTAACCCACTTTCCGGTTTACGACATCCGGTTGCGCATGCGCGCATAAACATTAACCCATAACAACGTAAACACAAATCGCTTATTTTGCAGATTTTGACCTGCACACTGAAATATTAACGTTATTATTTTAAAATTATTATTTAACATGGGAAGAGTGGGGGTGTTTTGCAACTATTCTTTATTACAACTATACTGTCGCTATTTTCTTACAACTAAACAACTTTAACCCGTTGACAAAAATAAGAACAATTGTAGTAAAGCCAAGACTACTACTACTACTACTACTACTACTACTACTACTACTACTCTCTATCCGTCCCTTTTCCTTCCTTGCTTCCTTCTTTTTTATTTCTTGTTTACATTTCTAGATACAAAATAGTTGTGTGAGAACGGTGAATTTGTTGGCACATTTATTAATCTGTTTCAATATTAGTTTTATTTTATTTTATTTATTTAGGTTTTATTTTTTTGCTTCAGGTTTTATTAATTATTTTTTTTTTTTAGATTTTAAGTTTCTATAACTTGATTGAAGGATTCCAATATGGGTTTTTCATTCTTATATTTCTCATCGGTAGGTTCATGTGCGTTTTTTGCTGCTAAATGACTTTCGTCGGCATTCGATTCGTAGGGAAATCATGTTTAATGTTCGATTTTTGAGCGATTATTCAGAAAAATAGATGAATACATGAATAGGAAGGATTTTCTTTTTTTCATGTTTGAGTGATCCGTCCGTGATTTTTCATTTTAATATACTTTCATAGAAATGTTTCTGTTATGTCCAAAAAAACTATTTTCTTTACGTCACAAGTGTCACGCTCATACATCAATTCCATAGCTAATATAACATACTGACCCAACGAGTCATGGGTATACTAGTAGTTAACTAAGGATGATCATCCCATAAGAAAATCGAAAAAACTAATAAGGAATTAATTAAAATGAATGTTTGAAAGAATATGCAAATTAGCTAGATCTTTTGCTAGTGAATGCATTTCCACAACCCATATATAAGAAAATTGTATTTTCTTTTTAAATAAATAGAAAAGAGGGTTTTTAATATGAATATCAAAACACACAAAAGAAAAACGAATTTATAGGAGTATAGATTGCATCCAATCTATCTATCTATCTATCTATCTATCTAATTATAAAACTCAAATGACCTTGTAACGGGTGTTGTAATCCAACATCCGGTGTACGACTTCCGGTTGCGCATGTGTACATAAACAAACCCATAACAGCATAAACAAATAAACACAAATCGCTGGACCGGTTTTGTTCGAACAAATGACGTCCTTAGAAAAGCGAATATCTTAAATTCATTGAATAAAAACTTCAAGATATGGAAAGCAAACACAAAATGTGATTACAAATAATATGTATAATCATCGACCTGTTTCATATATACGATATATAATATACTAAATAATCAACACAATAATAAAACGTATTGTTTTACTGTGTACGTTTTCAGCGTCCCAATTTTTTCTTTGTGTTTAAATTATCCAAATAAACAATTGCTAATACTTTCTTCTTTTTTTTTTTACATCATTCATTTCCGTATTAGCTTTAAATTATTTTAACGCAATTTTCTTACAAATAAATCTACTTTAACCCGTTGACAACTGTAAGAGCATTTTACAAAAGCAATTTATGCATCAGCTTCATTTTTTAAATTTACTTCATTTTTTTAATTCACTTTTCTTAAAAAACATTCAGACATTTTCTTCTACACTACCAACATAAATAAATAACCCCGAAAATGTTTTTTTAAATTGCGTTACAAGTAAATAATCAACGCGACAATGAAACGTATTGTTTTACTGTGTATGTTTTCAGCATCTCAATTGTTTTTTTTATTTTGTGTTTAAATTAAAAGATATCAAAATTTGAATTTAACTAAGTATTATGGTAGTTGTTCAGTGCACATTTACCTATAAGTATGGCAAACTACTTATAATTCAATGGCTGTAAGTTCTTTTTTCAAAAGTAAACCAATTATAAACAGAACGACTCCTAGAAGTCTATCTATATTCTTTTTTCATTTTAATATACTTTCATAGAAATGTTTCTGTTATGTAAAAAAAAAAAACCCCCTATTTTCTTTATGTCACAAGTGTCACGCTCATACATTAATTCCATAGCTAATATAACATACTGACCCAACGGGTCACAGGTAGTCTAGTATATATATATATATATATATATATATATATATATATATATATATATATATATATATATACACACACACACTGACTGTTTATCCTTCGACTAGGATTATATATATATATATATATATATATATATATATATATATATATATATAAGAACAAGTTGTTAATAAAGCATGTTAAAACCACTTTGAAAAAGAGTTAAAAATATATTTAATTTTAAAAAGGAAGCACAAAATAAGTGGATATATATATATATATATATATATATATATATATATATATATATATATATATATATATATATATATATAAAATATTCCACAAGCGTTCCTTTCAAAAATTTATCATTTCATAAGCTGAAAAGCTATAACAAGCATCTATATGAGTACTTTGACCATAGTTCCTGATTTCAAAAGGCGAAAAATTAAAAGGTAAATATTTGTATGTATATTTTTATGTATATATATATGTATATGTATGTATATGTATATATGTGTCTATTTTATATATATATATATATATGTGTGTGTATTTATGTATATGTGTATATATGTATATATATATATATGTGTGTATGTGTGTATGCATGTATGTATATATATGTGCATGTGTCTATGAGTTTTATCGAAAAATACTATTATAATATTGTACTTAAACCAAATTTATATTTATAATTTTACTCTATTATATTTCTATCTTTAACCCATATTAATTTTCTTATCAAGTTAAATCCATACGTTTATTTTAATTTTTTCCAGATACATCTGCCTTACTTTTAATGCTAGGTTTATTTATGGTGTCTTTTACATATAATAAAAACCCTTCCCAATATTTGCTGATGAGGAAGCTTTGTTTGTTAAAAACACTATATGTAAAAATTATTGTCCGTAACTTGATGTCTACCACAATAAAAACAGTTTTCCGAAATGATCGTACAAATTATTGATTTTGTTGTTGTTCCTTCTTATGAAACGGATTTTTAATTTAATTATAATTTGATTTTTAAATTATCAATCACATTACTAAATATTAAATTAGCTCTAGGATATTTACCTATCGAGCTTATTATATATCTAAATTATAACGAGCACTTTTTCTTTCCCTGTATTTTAATTAAACTAGTAATTTTACTATTACATTAAAATACACTCTGCTCTTTAGACTATTGTTCTAATCTCCTTTAAACATATATATATATATATATATATATATATATATATATATATATATATATATATATATATATATATATATATGAACAAATGATTAATAAAACATGTTAAAAGACATCTTGAAATTATTGGATTATTTTGGACCATTTGGAATTTACCTATCGGATTGAAATTTTAAATTCTACCGTTTTGGATTTTACCATTTTTGGATTTTTACCCTTCACCGGACTGTCCATTCATGTGAAATCTTTTTATTTTTATTTTTATTTTGCCTCCTGTTCCCCTTACCTCACCCTTTTTTAACCAAGTAAGATCTGTGACTTACTTGTAGTTTCATTAAATACTTTTATATGCAAAATCCGATCCTGCATTTTGCTAATTCCTGCCCTCTGATGAGAATGAGAGTATTTCTTCGAAACTCCGCGGATTAAGAACTATCCACTTATCTTGTGTTTCTTTTTTTAAAATTAAATATGTTTTTAACTCTTTTTCAAGATGTCTTTTAACATGTTTTATTAATCATTTGTTCATATTATAAGCTCTAATTCCTTTTCGGTTTTATTGAGCTTTTACATCTGGCTGAGTTTATTTTACTTGTAAATATTAACCCTTTAATATTTATAATATATTTTAAGTCTACCATTTTGATTACCTTGGTAAACTTATTGTAATTTTTATATACCAGCAGGCCGCCTGTAAAATATATATGATATTTTGATTAATGCAGATTTTGTATTTATTATTATACTAGCCTGGGTCCCCGGCATTGTCTGGATGTTTGGAAGTGTGTGTTGAGAAAAAAAAAAAATGGCAGTAGGCAGGCAGGTTCGAACCCGTACTGCGAATGGGGAAAAGAATGTGAAAAAAACCCCAAAAAACGTGACATCTTTGCTGTTGCGCCCATCGCCAAACCAGAAGTGACATAGGTTTAAATTAAGGCTAGTCAATCGGAAAGAAGATGATGACTTTCGAAAATATCACCGAAATCAGCGACCCCCTCCCTGTAGAAAAGTGCCCAGTTAAGGGTGAAGGAATTAATGTTTTTAGCCAATTTTTCGATATTTGGCACCCGAAAGGTTGAGCTTCAAAACGATACCAACCTCATGAAAATCCGTCGCCTTTGTCGAAGGTTTTAGGCAAACATACATGATGATGATTGCAACGTCTTGTCAGACGAGTGCCACTCCCTCAGACATTTAAAATCCATGAGCCCAAATGTCTGAGGGAGTATCTATACAAATATGATGTTAAAGAGTCTTAGCTTTGTACGACAGCTAAGTCTCTCTCTCGGTTCAAAATGTTGAGATCCAGCAACAAGCAAGAGCAAGATAGCCAGCAACAAATTAAACTGCAGACCAGCTTAATGCGGGTACTGGTCTTCCGCTTTATGGTTTTTTAAATCAGAGATTTGCTTCTCCTAGAAAGGTTGCTTTCACCACGGCTTACGGGAGCCCTCTCTACCCCAATACACATATACACACACACAAATATACACGGTGCTAGTTGGCCGTTGACCCAGAAAAAGAGTTCATTCGCCCTTTGGAAGGTCTTGTTTTTAATCCTTTAGGGAGACTAGCCACCCTCCTCACCAAACAAGTCTGGTGGGGGAACCAGTTTAGTCGCCGGTGATCCGACCATGAGGCAGGTAGTACTGGGTTACATGGTACCAGTAGCATATGACATGACCTGACATACATACATACATACATACATACATACATACATACATTTAAACAGACAGATCAGATTTATAGATTAGCCGGGGTACCCAGCACTGCCCGTGTGTTTGTAGGTGTGTATTAAGCAAAAAAAAAAGTTGTAGTAGGCAGGCAGGCTCGAACTCGTGACGTGAAGGTGGAAAAGAAAGTGGAGGTGTGTGTAAGCATGTTGGTTTAGCAGAAAAAAAAAGAGAAAATTGCGAGTGCAAAAAAAAAAAAAAAAAAAGTGGTAGTAGACAGGCAGGCTCGAACCCGTACTGCAAAGGAGGAAAAGAATGTGAAAAAAAAAAACGTCATGTCTTTGCTGTTGTGTCCATTGTCAAACCGGAAGTGACGTAGGTTTAAATTAAGGCTAATCAATCGGAAAGAAGAAAATGACTTTCGAAAATATCGGCAAAAAAAGTGATCCCTCCCCGTAGAAAATAAAACACTCGTCTAGCCAGAACCACTAGTATGTCACCGGAAGCTAAGGTCTAGAGGTCTGGAACAGGTACTCTAGACGTAGCTTGGTTTAGGGTTGCTTGCTGGGTCTGGAACAATCGTCTGGATGTCAGGGCGATCCGGAATGGACGATGGACACTGAGAACATGGAGGTCAGTGTTAAGGAACGGACGACACTGAGAACTTAGGGTCAGTGCTAAGGAACGGTCGGCACTGAGAGTGTGGGGGTCAGTGTTAAGGAATGGACGGTCGGTAGGGAGCCAGGTGCAGGTGAGGTTGCAGGCCGGAGAGCAAGGTGCATGCGAGGTTGCAGATCAGAGGAGCGAGGTGCAGGTGAGGTTGCAGGCCAGAGGAGCAAGGGTTCTTTGCCCGGTTTTTTTTTTTTTAGTTCTGGGCCTTTCTCCTTTAGAGAAAGACGTTTTTTGAGGTTTCATTGATTGTTGCTAAACTTTCAATGTAATTTTCATTCCCTATTAATTAAATGGCAAAACGGCCTTACCAACAGAGAAATTGTTTCAAGAAGGTCACTGTGAGAACGGATTGTGTTTTGTTTTTTTGGAGATGCAAGCAATAAACGACCCATGTATGCATAAAAAACATTGATTCTATTCAGGAAAGCATAACACTTGGAGTGAAACTTTTTCTTTTCCTGGTGATCAATAAACAAGTGAAATAATAGAATGTGTCAAAATAGAGATTGAAACACGTGTCACCATACAGAAATTCCATAACAAGCCCACTCTTCTCAATGGTTCATTTCAATCTGTGCAGCTGTTATTGCTCAGAGGCAGCAAGCGTTCCACCAATTCAATAATTACTAATACATATAACGAATACTGGATGATTAGTACTTTTAAATATTTAATTACCCAAATATTTGTATTTGGGGATTTTAATATCCGACACTTTGTTACAAATACAGCAGTTAACAGCATGTATAGTTTCTCCGATTCACACTCCCTCTCACAGATGGTCATTTTCTCGACCCACCTTCCAGATCATGAGAATCATCATATCTCACTTCTTGACCTGTTCTTGGCCATACTGCCTGATGCATGTGTGCCAGATACTCATAGCACCCTGGGGAATGCTGATCACCTTGTGGTAATGATTGATCAGTTGTTACTCAAAATGACGAGATACTATAAACAGACTGATTGGAAATTGGTACTTTAACCAAATCTAGTTTTAAGAATGTCTTACAATTGTGCAAAGACAGAACAAAATGTATGTTTAGAATTGGGTACTGACCAGGTACTCTCATGCCATTCAGTTATTGATCATTCCTAGTCGGATGTCACTTCCCAGATTGCTTTGGGGTCAAATGCAAAGGGGAAGCTGAATCCACTGTCAAAAACTTTGCCCACTCTTTATCTATGCCTAAATCAAAACGTAGATTCCATGAACAAAGCTTCTTTCTTAGAACTGCACACCTGTGGAACTCTGTTCCATCTGCCTGCTTCCCACCTGACTACAACCTGGATGTCCAAGTCCAACGTAAACAAATTCCTCATGAACCGCCCCCTTAAGTAGACACTTTATTAAATCTCCACACTAACGTACTGTACTTACAATAACCCTTATCCTTGAGTGACTTCCGGGCCTTGATAAGTGGTGACCACCTTGTAAAAAAAAAAAAAAAAAAAAAATCAAAGATCACATCAGAGGCGCTCCATGGAGTAAAAAGCTTTTTACCCCTGCTGATCAGTGTGCATTAAAGCACATGTCATCATACAGATATTCTATAGCAAGCTCCACTCTCTTAAATGATTCAATTCAAACTGCGCAGATGCTATTGCTTAGAGGCAGCAAACATTCTGCCAATCCAATAAGTCAACTACAAATAGAGATAAATTAATAGCATCAAGAAATAATTGTAAGATTATAATAGTTGCAGTGAAGAGCAGGCATAATAAGATGACCAAAAAATGTATTGAGTTACAGAAATTAGGAATTTACGATTTCTGGCAAATCTATTATAGTTGGTGACAGTGGTGTAACAAGAGGGAGTGGGAGGGGCGGCACATGCCTGAGGCAGCATTTGGAAGGGGTAAAAATAGAAAATAGAAAAAATTAAAATAAAGAAGCGCTAACAAAAAAATCTGAAATTTTATACCCAAATGAGTTTTTAAGGTTGTAATATGTTTTTTGTGTTTTATATGTGTAACACTGTTTTCAAAAGGATTTTAGATCCTTGATTGTAATTCCATGAAAATTTCAAGGTTAACGAGGATGGGGGGGGGGCAAATCTTACGACTGCTCCAGGTGGCAAAAATAGTTGCTACGCCACTGGTTGACGAATACTTGGCAATCTATACAATAACTAATAAGGTTGAACAGTTTGCTTTGAACTTCATATTTAACTTCACAAATTCTTCCCTCCTAAATTTTCGCCCAAGAACTGATTAAAAAGCTTGTTGCATGCCTGAATACTCTTTATGTAAAATTTCAAATGTATAGACTGAAAATTGGCTGAATAGTCTGCTAGAGACTGCAAAGGTCAAATCTTTTAAACTTTGACTCCTTGGCAGCCAAATTTTTGGGCAAAAACCGATTAAAAAGCTTGCTTTATGTCTGAATACACTTTATGTAAAATTTCAAATGTTAGACTAAAATTTGGCTGAGTAATTTGGTAGATACTGCAGAAGTCAAATTTTTTAAACTTTGACCCCAATTTTGACCCCGTCTTAACATTTATATTTTTTGGGCTCAAATCAAATTAAAAAGTTTGATCCATGTCCAAGTAACCTATATTTAAAATTTAAAGTGTTTAAACTCAAAATTGGTGGAGGAGTTTGGTAGAATTTTCAAAGATCAAATCGTTGAACTTTGACTATTTGACAGACAAATTTCTGGCCGAAAACCAATTAAAAAGATTTTCCCAAATCTCAATACCCTTTATGTTAAATCTCGAGTCTGTAGATGGAAAATTAACAGAGTAGTTTGGTAGGGAAATGTACACACACACACACAGACAATTTCACTTTTATAGATATACTAGCATTTACGCCCGGCGTTGCCCGGGTGTTTGGAGGTTTATGTTGAGCAACCAAAAAAAAGCGGGTCAATTTTTTTAACTTTGACCCCTATTATGACCCCTTAACATTTATTGTTTGGGGCTCAAATCAAATTATTAAGTTAGATCCATGTCCAAGGAACCCATATCTCAAATTTCAAGTGTCAAAATTGTCGGAGGAGTTTGGTAGAGTTCTCAAAGGTCAAATCGTTGAACTTTGACCCCTTAACATCCAAATTTCTGGCCGTAAACCGACCACAAAGATTTTCCCAAATCTCAGTAACCTGTATACTAAAGTTCAAGTCTGTAGACTTAAAATTGACAGAGTTATTGCATAGGGAAATATATACACACAGACACACACACACACAGACACGTTCACTTTTATAAATATATAGATAGATAGACAGATTAAACAAAAATATATACGTACTAGCATTTCAGCCTGGCGTTGCCCGGGTGTTTGGAGGTGTATGTTGAGCAAAAGTATCAAATTTCGAGTCTGTAGACTGAAAATTAACAGAGTTATTGCGTAGGGAAATGTACAAGGACACACAGACACACACACAAACACACACACACATTCACTTTTATAGATATATAGATAATAGATAGATTAAATATTTTTTAATGCACATAGGTCACATATGAGTAGGCAAAGAAAAATAAATAATTTTTTGAACAGAAGGAGCTTGGTTACATGCAAAATTTGCACCAACCATGCAAACACAGATTGATTTCTGACTTTACAACAACCATTAATAATATTGGATGGCAATAGTCAGCTAACATACTTCCTAACTTCCTGTGTGTCTGCTACCGGAAGCAGTGACAAGGCAAATCAGTTCATTCACTTTTATTGTTCTTCAGCATTTCTACTGTGAAGCGATTTATTGAAATAAAATATCAGAAAAAGACATTATTAAAAGTATTCAATAAAAATTAACAAAATTATACCGATAAAAATAACACAATTAGTCTTTATTAAATAGTTCATTACTTAAAAATATTTAGAGAGTTGAGTTAGTGCTTTTCGGGGACTCCCTAATAAAATAAATAATTAAACACAAGCTACTGAATAAACGAACAAACAACTTCGTAAAACTTAACAAGGAAAAGGTTCATTGAAGCAAGTCAGGGTAAGATGCCAAAAAGATATAACTCGGATAAAACTTGTCTGCCTTTGCCCGGTAGTTATTCCCAAGTGGGAATCGTCGATACTGATGTAGGCAGAGAGAGAGAGAGAGAGAGAGAGAGAGAGAGAGAGAGAGAGAGAGAGAGAGAGAGAGAGAGAGAGAGAGAGAGAGAGGAAACAGGTCCGCTCTCTTTGACGTCTGGCTCGAAAAGAAAGAGTTTTTCTCGTCCAGAACGGAAGCAGTTAGAGTTCCTTAGGGGGTAATGCCTCTGATTGGTCAGTATACTATGTCTCTAATTGGTCAGTATGTGCCATATCGCACAGTCAGGGGAGGCACTGACGCACAAGAAAAAGAGTTCTATTTGTTTCTGCTACAAATATTTTTTAATGTGTTTTCAATAAATCTCTAAAAAAAAAAAGAAAAAAAAAAAGAGTGCAAAAAGTGTTTTCAATAATTAAAAAAAAAACAATCTATATAACATTATTTCGTTTCCTCAAATTACACAATTAAATATTGAAAAAAATATATAACATTATTTGGTTTTCCAAAATTTTACAATTTAATATGTAAAAAAAATATTTGGTTTTCTAAAATTTTACGATTAAATATTTTAAAAAAAATTCCCAATGTAATTTCCTTAAAAATAATTTAAGCTTGTATTAGCCATGATTACGAAATAATCATATTCAGATGAAAAGTGTTCACGGTGACAAACAAGAAAAATAACAAGCAACAACCTCAGAGTGTTAGTAGCATAGAAATTATTTCCCTTTTAATAATGGCACCAAACAGATGCTCGCATGCAACTTATGGTAATTTTCTTCCTATTCTTTCTTCACCTCTTCATTGAGGTTATTCTCATACATTTTCTTCTCAGATGATATTCAGTATGGCTATCTTTATCTGGCTCTACATAGAATGATTAATATAGTCACTGGGCTCAATTGTATAACTCACATGACTTCAGTTGGAATTATCCGAATTGGAGTTGTCTCCCTTAGACCGTTTTAGCACTTTATTTGGCGCTTAAAAATCGAAATATTGAAATTCAAGTGAAACCAATAGTATCTATTTAATTATCATGTCGCGATAATGAACATCTCCAAAAAGAAATAAAATAAAAAAAATTACGGAGAGCGATAAAGTAGAAAATTAATTATTAATGAAAATATTTTTCGAAAATAATTAGCGAAAATTGAATTTTGCTGACAAAAGAAACCAGAGTGTTCAAATTGTAACAAGGGAGGTAATTATCTTTGAAAGTCTCAGGTCACTTTAGCAAAATTCCATTTTCGCTAATTGTGTCCCCAAACTGTTTTCATTAATCATTAATTTTCTATCTTATTGTTTTTGTTTTTTTTTTTTTGTTTTTTTTTTTTTAAATAATTTTTGGATATATTCATTACGTCCACATGACAATCAAGTAGATACCATTGGTTTTATTTAATATTCAGTATTTCGATTTTCGAATTGAGCTATTATAACGAAGGATCGACCATTATTTTGATGGATTTAATTTAGATTAAAAAAAAAATTTAATAAAAAATGATTGATGCACATGCTAAATAGTCTCGACAGAATCGAAAATTACACAAAAATATTTGTTATAAAAATGTAGAGTTCGGTTGAACATTACATTTCACACGATTGATGACAGTTTTAGCTGGGATTCTGTTTAATTTTTTATTTTTTGAGAGATAATCGAGACCCCATTCGACTGCCTAATGTTAGCCATTTTTTCTCATTCTAACTTGACAGAATTGACACTAGTTGTGTCTTACACTAAAACGCTTTAAGATAAGTTAAAATGCAAGAAAAAAACAACTTATCCAGGTAGATAGAAAAGTAACTTATCTTGCCTTTGGTAACATTCATTTGATGTGTACTTGCTTTTCCACCTTTTGAGAATGGGTTAGTTTATTGCTAATCGCCTGGAGCGCCCCCAGCAGAGAATGCCAATGGGGCTACCTAGGGCCAGAGTGCTCGTTCTCTAAGGTACTGGCTCTTCAAATTCACTGTCTACCCTTGTGCCACATCATCTCGCCATGGAAAAGAGATAAATATATCTAGGCCATTGGTCAGGTGCCCTCTTTTCTGTTATCTGAGATATAGTTTTGTGCAGTTCTAGGAGGTCCACCTTCACAGGCTTTATTTTCTAACCCTTTGAGAAGAGATTAGTTCATTGCTAATTACCTGAGATATCCCTACCAGGGAATTTTGATGAGACTGGCCATTGTCTAGAGCATTGTCTTTTCAAATCTCATTTTCCTGACCTTGTATCACATCTTGCCATGGAAGGGAGACAAATATCCTTCTTCTACACCAGAGACAGTATTGGATCTCTTTTTCTCTCTCGAGCACTTTTCTCAGAGAACAGACATTGCTAGTCTCTTATTTTATGCTGCCGTTATTTCTCTGTAAGGTGCTTGATTATGCTCCAATCTTTGGTTCCTCCTTGTAAGACATTCACAGTAAGAACTTGCCTTTCATTTCTTCCTCCATAAACCTAGCACCATGCAGAATTTTTATGAACAGAACATTTTACAAAGGCTCTCTCCACCTATGGAAGACATTTTCATGCAACTGCTTCCCTGCTGATTACAACTGGGTCATCTTCAAATCCAATATAAACAAATTCAAAACCGTCTTATAAGTAATCAAACTATTGATCAATGTTAGTGCTTTCATAGTATTCCTCATCTTTCGGCAACAATTGCAAAGGAATTCAAAATATTGCTAAAGAAAACTGTGGCAACTTTTTTTTTTTTTTACTGTAACAAAGCTTATAACATTAATAACAAAAAATGTTTGTCATTCACATTAAAAAGCAGAAAGAAAATGTGAGGTAAGGCCCAGATAAGAATTTAGCTCATTCTTACATTGTCAGGTGGACAACTGACTCATATTCTTTTTTCTTTTTATATTTAACTGCATCTTTGGATCTCTGTGAGAAGATTTGTCAGTTAGTATGGCATGCACCAAGTTATTCTTGCTAAACATGCAGATTTAATGGACATATTAGAAGTGCAAGCCATTTTGACTTTCAGAACAGTTTCAGATGGTTCGCTGTTACACACAAGTCCTGGTAGGTGACTTGTTTGTAGTAGACAGTTCCACAGAACAAAATATTCTGGCCCTGTCGGTAGGGCATTAGAATACGCCGACTGCCCTCCTGCAGAGGGTAAAAGTCCCTCAATGGGGGTCCTGGATATGACCTTAAACTATATCCAGTGGTGAGGCCCCAGCTTGTGGGCTTTGGGGAGTGTGGAGCCACCCTTTAATTACCATTGCTCCCAGGTCCATTCTGACCCGGAGTGGTAGTACCTGTTAGGGTCCCAACTATGGGTTAAATAGAAACCGACGTAAAAACAACAAAAATATTCTATTAAAAAAATTTTTCTTCAAAATCTTTGGATTCGGCATTAAATAACCCGAAAAGGGTTGATATGCCGTAAAACAAAAACAACCAACCAACAACCAACAACAAAATATTCTTACCGTGTCGAAACCCGGGAAAGAACATGTGAAATTGCTCCATAAAAGGTTTAATATTTATGAAGCAATTCTGGTTTCTGATTGGTTGGTAGCAGAACGTGAATTAATTCGATTCGTCAGTTCTTAGCAGCATCGTTAATAAATAGAATCGTCCGACTGTGTGGGATCATACCCCACCAAAACGTCCAAAATATTGCAACAAATATATAATCCATAAAGGGAGGTAACTCTCTTATGTAATAATAAAAAATTAATTGGCAGCATTCACACTTCTTAAATTCAGCTTGTTCTCTTTGCTACCCACACAATCTACTCTCTTTTCCTGAATTCATTCTTAACGTAACTAATTCGTTCATATGATTAATACATTTCAAACGACACTCCCCTAAGATCCATAAAGATCATTTCATATATAAACTCATGCTCAGATCGGCACTTACATCTTTAGGGCTTTTTACATGGTCAGACACGACTGGCTCACATGAGATGGCTAGACATAACTCGCCCTCCATACATGACTAGACTAAACTAGCCCTCAGTATATGCTAAACACAACTAGCCCTCAGTATTCTTGTTTAATTTTAAACACTAAAAAATCTGACTCCAATTGTCATTATCTTTGCCATAAAATGTCGCTGACAATTTTCACAAAGTCCAACTTTTGAAAGCTTATTTAAAATTATCCATGGCACGCAGATGGCAACTATAAAAAATTTAACTCTCGTCTCGATCGCATAAACTTTACTTTTTGTCATGCTGAAAACAGCTTCCAATCTAATAAAAAAAAAAAATATTACTTGATAGCATTCACACAACTTTATAAATTCGGCTTCTTCCCTTTGCTGCCAAACACTCTCTATCTCTTTTTCTGAATTCATTCTTAACACAGCTAATTCATTCATAGAGTCGCCAATCTGATAGGTCCTGAACTGGCATCTAAGTTTCAGCCTCTGTCCCATCGACGAAATGTTGCATCCCTCTGCCTGTTCTACAAGTATTTTAATGGTGAATGCTCTGACGAACTGCAGACACTTGTACCCCCACGACGTAGACACTCTCAACAAACCCGACAGGCAGCTAAATCCCACCCCCACACAGTAGAGATCCCTAGATGTAAAAGATCTTTCTACTCCAGTAGTTTCTTCCCCAGAACCACTAGACTCTGGAATTCCATTCCAGGTTCCTGCTTACCTAACTGTACTGACATGCAGAAGTTCAAGTGCAACGTGAACCGACATCTTGCAGCACAAATCCCAACATAGTGCCCCAGTAGTTGCTGCCCCTGATAGTAGCCCTCTACACCAAAGTGGCAATGCGCCTTGTTTGGAGTGAAAATGTAATTAAAAACCAAAAAAATATATGCAAATTAATGCATTTCAAACCACAGTACCTTAAGTTCATCACCTTTATCAAGACACATTTTGCAATAGTAATTATCTGCCCTTGGCAATTGAGATTGAGACATGATTTGTCTGTCCTAAACATTCTGTTATGTTTACATTATCTCCTCTCTTATCAGGAAGATGTGACACAAGATCGGAAAAGTGGGATTTGAAAAGCCAACGTCTTAAGGAAAAGCACTCTTACCTGTAAAAAATGCCTGGGTAGCCTGTTGGCTTTTCCTGATAAAGGTGCCTAAGGCGATTGGCAATAAACTAATCCCTTCTCAAAACGTTAGAAAGTAAAGCTTGAGAGTGTGGCCTTCTAGAACTGCACAGGATGTATGGACCATACCTCAGCCAACAAAGACCATGCCATCCCAATAGTGGCCTAGATTCTGGTGTCTTTGGAGGCAGGGTAAAATTCTGTTACAATCACAACATAAAATTTTTTGAGAAAATCAAAATCTTGGAAGCTTAGCTACAGATAATTAAAAATCATCATAGTTATTTCCTTCATTGTTAAATAAATCATTTTGCTGCTTATACCGATTGTTGTCTTAACTAAATATTCTACATATAAATATAATCATAGAAAACTTTAGGAAATATTTATATGTGATGCCAAAAAATTAATGTTCACAAAACTTATACAAAACAATCCAGTAGTTGTGTAATTATTTAATTAATTCAAGTTTCAATTGTATACGTTCTTTATAAAAGATGCGGGGTTGTATTACTGTACGCATAGATTTGAAAAAGTTGTCAAAAAACAAATATATAACAAATAAATGTTATCAAAGGCAAGATAAGTTACTTTTCTACCAAACTGGATATAATTTTCGTGTTTTTATTCAATGTAACATGTTTATTCAGCTCGAAAAACATGCAGTGTTTACCGATGTATTGGAAAATTCAAAATGGCGCCCGACTCTCTCTTTAACACGGTAAGTTCGGGAAAAGGTGTTATAAATAATAAACTCGATAAAATACTGTTAGAAATTCACTCAATATATGTTACCGTGACATAAGTTGACATATATTCGGTGGTTTTTTAATAGAATTTTATCTAGTTTATTATTTATAACACCTTTTCCCGAACTTACCGTGTTAAAGAGAGAGTCGGGCGCCATTTTGAATTGTCCAATACATCGATAAACACATAATTCTGCTTTCCGTTTAGCGAAAGTCTTGCCAAGTCTGTATACCGCAGAAAAGTCTCTCCTGATTAATACTTATGTAATTTCGGTTTAATTTTAAAACTTTACATAAAAAATTAATCTTTACAATGGAAATGGAATGCTTTTTTTTTTTCAGAATAATTTTATTTTTAACTAGCGAGTGGGGGTGTGGGGGGCGAGGTACATGGCCTTGCTGGATGGTAAAATACGTTTAAATATATTTTAAATCATGCAGATTTTGCATTTATTATTACAGAGTCAATTCTTTATTGAATATTATCTCTACTATTATATAAAAATCACTTTGTATGTGTGTGTGTGTGTGTGTGTGTGTGTAAGTGAGTTTCTTCCTCATAGGTTCTGAAACGGCTGAGCCTATATTTTGCAAATTTCACACAAAAGTAATTTATATATCTGGCAGTGTTCTTAGATATGTTTTGTACAGAAATTCATCTGATAAAATATCAAAAATCGAAAAAATTTGATACTAAAAATATTCTTTTTTTTTTCTTATAGATAAAAAAATAATTTTTACAGGAAAATATTTTACGTTGTACTGGCCAATGGCGATTCAATTCTCAGTGAATCATTTCTTCTTCTTCAAAAAAAACAGAATTATTATCATCCGAAGATGTAGTTCAGTGGTAGAGTATTCGACTACTGATTGACTGATCTCCAGTTCAAGCCTGAGTGTACCTTACCATTTTAGTTTAATTTTTTCTTATTAATGAGTTCAAATTACAATAATAGAAGAGGTACAATTTAAAATCGCTGCAAGTCATTTCTTTGCTTGCATATTTTAAAACTAACCGTTAATCAGAAGTGACTTTTCTGGGGCATTCATTGTCAAACCCAAATATCAGCTGACGTGATATTGTACATAGACACAAACAGAATTTGATGAACTACATTATCATTATTATTTTGTTTTTGTTTTTTTTTCGAATTAGTCCACTAAGTAAATTATTCCTGTAATATATAATATTTAATAGAGGATTGATTCTTTAATGATACATTCGCAATCTACATAAATTAAAATATCATGTTTAAATGTATTGTATGACCGGGCAACGTCGGGCGTCCAGTAAATATATATATATATATATATATATATAGTAAGGATTTCAAACTTTTTTTTTTTTTAATTACTTGAATGCCATCAGCTAGAATCAAAATCCAAAACATTTAGCACTCCAGCTGCGTTTCCTACAGTTTAAGCTAACCCAACAGATAGATAAAATATTTAAAATTCAACCACTTCAAGCTATGAATGAATTTGCGCATGCACACAAAAATAATAGAAATATGTTGACAAGTTGAAATTAACTTTTTGCATTTCAATTTGTCAACATTTCTGTACACGTTATTTATCCATCCAAACAGATTTTACTCATTATAAGCCATCCTTGGTGTGTGATTACTATTTCTTGTTAATTTCAATGTTATCTGACCAATAGTTTAAATGTTTATTGGTTGAATATTTACACACAGACGTACACACATACATCTACTGTTTTATTTATAGAGATAAAATACGTTATAATCAAAATATATTTTTTAGTCTCTGCTTTGAATTGTTTTTTTCAAAATGATTTTACATAAAAATATATTTTAGATGTTTACATAAAATATAATCTTTAGTTTTAAATGATTTTTAATATACTGTGATAAAACATTTTTCTAGTATTGACATTGAAATGTTTTTTTAAAGTTTATATGAAAAATAGTCTTTCCATTGGAATTTTTAAAAATATCTTGTATTGAAATATTTTTTAGTTTTTACATTAAAATGTTTTTTAAGTTTGCATGAAATTTTTTAAAAAACATTTAAAATGAAAAAAAAAATACATTTTTATAATAAGATATTTAAAAAAACATTTAAAGATAAAGAGTATTTTTATGTACACTTTTAAAATATATTTTCAAAGTAAAGACTAGTTTGTTTTATGTAGAGTTTTAAAATTAAAAAAATAAAGTAGCACATTTAGTTTAGACAACGATCTATATCAGTATCATTATTTTATATCGTAGAATCGTTTTCATCCATTCATTTCTTCATATTTGTGTCTCATCACTCGGGATATGACAACAGCATATTCTTTTCATTGTTTTTACTCTCGAGTACATATCCGACACAGTTAGACACAATTAATCAACCGAGAACCACATCACTCTACATAAAAACATAATATATCAATGGATATGAACCTGAGAATCAAAACAAGGAAAAGAATATGCTGTTGTCATAGCCCTACTCATCACTGACACACTATCATAATAGGACGAATTTTATTTTAGATGCGTACATGCATCATTATAAGAGGCTCTGTATATCAGTTGCTGTGTAAGGTTTAATTTTGAAATAGAATTTCTGTTGGTCTGTCACACTTAAGTTTGAAATATCATTTTTATTCATCTGTCACGCTTCAAGTTTAAAACAGCATTTCTGTTACAATGTAATGCTTGCCTGAAGATGGCACAAAAATAAATCCAGTGATTAAGCCAAAAGAGAAACCACCAGAAGATGAGTGTGAGTGAATGATTTCAGTATGATTCACAAACACACCTATGATTTTACCCCCCCCCTTTTTTTGTCTGAACTTTAAAACATCTGGTGAGGAAGTCATTAACGATATATGAAAGAACTTTACACAGGTTCAATTACAGCAAATATAGAAAGACTTATTTCCATAAAACCATATCATATTTGGTTTTCCATTACTAGAAAACTGTATTTATGTGGTAAACATGATGAGCCTGAACCTGGATCAAGCAGAGGAAATAGACTCGCCTTATCTCTGTCATAAAAAGTCCGTCTTTGCCTGAGGATCAGACTCATGACTTAGGAAAAACAGAATAACTAGTTATTAAACTGTTTCTGAATTTTTGAGATGATGATTGATAATGCGTATAGTTTGGGTTATTCAGACTACTGTTCTCATCTTGATTGTTATTCGCACAATGTTTTGGACAATGGTCAATCTTCTTTGCATGGTGTAACGGGTAAAGCACTAGATAACATTCAGTTGTAAATGACTTTTCTAGAGGTTAAAGGTAATATGAAGAATATTATTCCGAATTACTTAAGATTTCTACTCGGTCATGGCTGACCGAACAATAGTATGCTACCTCTATAAATTAAATAAAGTTCTATTCAAAATTCTATGCAGATTCTTGAGTTTGACAGAAAGATTCCTGAGTTTGACAAGATACACCTGAAGAAAGTCGGAGGTCACATCAGCCAAAACGTTGTACCAATAACACTCAAGATAAGAACAGTTGTCTGAATAATCCAATTAATAATAATAATTGAACTGTTATTTTATTCACTGTGGCAACATATCCCTAATTTTTTTCCAGTGAAATTGAGCTTTAAGTGTCCCGTTGTGAATCAGAATGTAAACAGCAAGTTCCAATATTTTTCAGTTTATAATATTCATAATATTGTTGGATATTTGGCAGGTGACCCCAGAAAGAGAGGCATTCAATGGGTTGCACACACGTAAATTAATCCTATTTGAGAGATGCATGCATAATTTGACCAGAGAGCTGATCACAGAGTGAGGACAAGCTGACACATTTTCTTCACTGCCAAAATACCTGCACCATACCCCTGTCACCCACCTTTACTGATGTCAACACCCGTCATACTAAATTGAAAACTGTTGTCAGTGTGGAATAAACAATATATTTTTATAAATCAGCTGTGTTGTGTTTTATTCGCTGTCAGTGTGTTTATATCGTAGACAAGTGACAAAAGTCGATTTAGAAATTAAATAGACTGAACAACATGTTTGAACGACCGGCTGTAGCAAACATATAACATTATGATGCAGGGCAAAACATTAATAAATAAAACATTAATAAACCCCCAAAAGAAAAACAAAACAACAATATCTTTAGAAATAAAGTTTATATAAGATCTAAACATGTACAAAATGAAAGAAGATCATCACATATTAAAAACAAATTCACAATATTATATATTTTTTTAATCTATCTTCAAAGTGATAATTTAAACTTATCATTGACAGATAAAACTGTTTTTTCATTAAAATTAAATTTTCCACATTTGAGGAAAAAGATCATTTTTTTAAAATACATACAAAACAAAAAATAACAATTTTAATTTTTACAAAGTTTGTGGAATAATTTTGAATGACAAAGTTTAAATGTGAAGTTTCCATTTAAGATGAGCCATCATTTACATATTGGTTGTGATAATGCAAAAAGATGCACAGATTGGAATCATGTGTGGAGCTTCTTTTTCAGAGGATAAAAAAAAATGAGATTGCTGGAAATAACAATCCTCAGTAATTACAGTAGATACAATTCTAATTTTATATTATATGAATTATTATTGTGCAGAAAAGTAATATTTCATATTCTAGTTAAAATAACCAAGTAGTTTGGTTATGCATATTAATTTATACGAGCCATTACTTGTTGTCTATGTCATGACATGTCAATTTAACAACCTCACCTAATTACGTTCCATGATTTTTATGTTTGTTTCATTCCAATATTGTCTTTAAATATAATAAATAAGAATATTCATAAACTGATTTTAAACAAATGAATATTTATTTATCTTACATAATATTGTGTTGTAATTTGGCTTATAAACGTATTTCATACATATTTTTATTTTAAAATTCAAACAACGCTTTTATCATGGGGAACATAACTTTGACTTTCATATCGTGTGCCAAGCGTAATCTTCGAGACATTGGAAAACATCACCGTTGGAAATAAAACACGGATTTTATACTACTGTATTTTTTCATTTACCACCATGATAAGGAAGAAAAAAAATTTTAAAAATGAAAATAAAATTCTGATGATCGCATACATTGCTGAAATATTAATTTAAAACAAAGAAATATTTGTTTATTTTACATATTATTTGTGTTGCAATTTGGCTTATAAACATTGCATACATATTTTTATCATAAACTGATTTTTTTTTTTTTTTCAAAAAATATGTAGGGGAGGTAACTGCATGAAGTCAAGCAGTAATAGCTGATCACTGGATCATAAAAGTAAATGTTTTATGTAATAATATAATATGTTACTAATTTCAACATGACAAGTAAGTACCTATTTACTATGCCTCCCCACGGGACAGAGTTAGACACCAGGGTCGTTTTTTAACGTGACAAGTAAGTAGATAACATTGGTTTTAGTTGAAATTCAATTTTTCGATTTTCGTTATTATTCCAGACAAGCACCAAATTTTATATTGAAAAAGTTAACGTTTTACTTGAAAGATGAACAAATGAAGATGGCTTCATTATGATCGAAGGATGAGCTTCTCTATGAAAAAATTTTGGGAGACATTTGAGAAAGAACAAAGGATGAATTTTCTCCTTTTTGAAAATTTCAAAATTAAAAAAAAACAAAAAAAAATTGATATGAAAATTTTCATAGGAAAGGTATGAACCATTTTACTTCTAGTTAGATAATAATAGAGTAAACTAGACTATCAAACCCGAGTAGAGTAACAAATGCCCCCCCCCCCTACAAGAGAAGAGTTAGACATAAAGACATTTTTAACGTGGGAGAAAACTCCAGCTTTTCCAAAAGTGATACTCTGGATTGAAATAAAAATAAGAATTGTCTTAATCAAGAAAGATTTCTTCTTCACTGACCGAGGACTGAAAAGAATAAGTGAAGCATCGGAACAGATATACCTAGCCAAAAGACTATGGTTTACTCTGAAATAAAACCAGTCCATCCTTATTGTGTTGTTAGTAACTAAAGCAACTACTCCATTGAACCTGTTTCAACAAGGATGGGTAGAATAGATGTCAACAATTCATGGATTAAATGAGCTCCTTTGAAAGCCAATAGCATTCTTGCAAGCCAATTTGAATCAAGCTTCTGTTTCATCAGACATTTGACCATTCAAAGTATCTGCCATATAATTTAAACGCACAATTGAGGACAAATAATGGCTTTTCATCAACTGATACAAACTGCCCAAAACTAATATAATTTTCAGTGTAGCATGCTGCTATTCAGATTCAAAGCAAGCCTCGGTTACTGGCACAGCACATAGGAGATTAAAAAATCTTAAATGTATGATAAAAAAAACAACACTGAGGATTTAACTTAAAACATTTTCAAGATGTATTTTTTGATTTGAATTGATAATTTTATGCACCTATATTAGTTACACATTATTAATACAAGTTGCTAATTATAATATTATTATATAATTACACATTATTAATAATATTGCTAAGTGCACATCATTAATTATAAATTATTAATACACTTATTAATAATATTATTAATTACACATATATTAATTACGCATTATTAATACATGTTATTAATAATAATAATATTACTCATTATTAATTACACATTATTAATAATAGTTTTGCTACTACTAATATTATTAATTACACGTTATTAATAATTTTATTAATTACACATCATTAATATGCCTTATTAATAATATTATTATTAAATACATATTGATACACTTTATTATTAATAATAATATTATCAACACATTATTAATAATGATTTTATTAATTACACATTAATAATTTTATTACTAATGCACGTTTATAATAATATTATTATTATTTACACATTATTGGATGACAAAAATATATTTCATTTTTTTTTATTTAACGTTTTTTAGTTTGGTAATTTAAAAACAAAAAGCGTGTATTTGTTTTAACTATAAACACCAATTTTTGACTACTTCTTTGGTGGTGTTACATATTTCATATGAAATTGAATCTTTAAATATTTAATTTCTAAGCCGATATGGATATTAAATAAAATTCATATAAGCGTGTTTTTCCTGACAAAAAAATGATGAATTATTTGATAGATAAAAGATATCCTTATGGAAAACATAAAAGAATCTAAATTATACCTGTTAGTATAATTTAGACATTTTGGACAGTTTTGTTGTACTTTGGACGTCTCATCCCCACCAGAGCTAAAACTCTGTAAAGCATTAGGAGGTCAGTCCAAAAAAAAAAAGAGGTAAAATTGGCGGAAAAATGCCATTATTAATCATTTATAGCTCAGGCATTAACGTCAAAGGAAAAAGTAAATTGTAAACTAAATATTTTGGTTTCGATTCTCGGTGGTAGTGCACAAGTCATTTTTTTTTCTAAACTTTTTAAATCATTACTATATATTGAGCCCAATAATAAATAACAATAAATACAAAACCTGCATCAATCAAAATGGGTATTTTACAACCGGGCGGCTTGCTTATATATATATATATATATATATATATATATATAAAATGACAGGTTTATCCGGCGTTACCTGGGGCCATAAAAAACAATATAGAAGAGTTTTTATTATTGAGATTATTCAGACTACTGTCCTCATCTTATGTATTATTCTCATGTTTTGACCAATGTAATTCCAAACCTTCTTCAGCTGTATCTTGTTGAACTTGGGAAGTTTTCTGTCAAACTTAGACATTTGTATAGAACCCTTTATGTAATTGATAGGAATAGGATGCTCTCGGCCGCCAACCTTAACTGGTAGAAGTCCTAAGCAATTCGAAATTTTATTCTTAGTATCACCGGCACTGAGGATCGAACCTTCAACCTCGAGAAGAATGTTGGATCATGTTACTTAGAAGTGAATTTTACTACTTTATCCTTTATGCTATTATTTTCAGTAGATGCTGGAGTTATTTTCCTTTACATAAAAGTAAATTAAAGTAAATATAGCCCACATTATTCATGTTATGCCTCGCCTTTGCTCCCCTCAAAAATAAATTAAACATAGTTCATTACATTTTCTATAACGTTTAATATTTATATTCAAATTGTCTGTGAATCCATAGGGTACATTTATTTTCAATAGGTATGAGGGGATTCGACATTTGCATAAAACTAAATTAAACTAAATATAGTCCACATTACCCACAATTACGCTTAGAAGTGATGCTAAAGATTTTTCTGGGACCTTTTAATTGGAAATCCATGTGGTGTCTTTGACCCCATATATTTTTTACTCTTTGTGGTCTTCAGGGTTGACTGAGATTAACTTTACGTAGTGTTTTCGAATTTTGGGATGAGGATTGATAATATAGAAAATGAATTGCTTAATCATATTATTTGGATTATTTGGACTACTGTTCTCATCTTGTGCGTTATTCATACAATGTTTCAGTCGATGTAACCTCCGTCCTTCTTTGTCAAACTCGAAAACCTTTCTGTCGAACTCCAAATTTTGTGCAGATTCTGAATTTGACAAGATACTCTTGAAGATGGTTCAAGTTTACATCGACCATAACGTTGTGCAACGCTCAAGATGAGAATAAAATAAGAATCCTTTGCATAGGTTATGTTTTTTTCTGAGATCATTTTGGTTGCAATTGAATCACTTATTCCTAAATTTTACAGTAGACTCTTATATGATATATGAGCAATATAAAGATATAAGAACTGCCAGTGTTTGTACAGATTGGTGAGCATTTCAGGTGAAAACATTATTGTGTGCTTATGTGTCAGGTTGAAATTAATATAAATTCTCAAAATTATAAAAAATGATCCAATAGATGTGCTAGATGTATTTTTAACAAAATAATCATCCACAATTACATTTTTTAAAAATGTGTTTAAAAATAGTGGACCCTTAATTTAAGTGAAGGGTTATCTCCCTTATTTGTTATACTGATTTCATTGCATAACGCTTCCACATTTAAAATACACGATAAAACTTGACAATTCTATAAATTCTATATTTACTTGCAATCATTTTTCTACTGGATCATTTTTGGAAATTGTTTTGGAATTTATACTAATACGTAAGTATGTAATAATGTTCTCACTTGAAATATGTTGGTTTTAAAGATCACCAATCTACACAAGCACCAAACTGCCTATTGCATTGTGAGAAATAAAGTTAATTTAGATCCGCCATGACACTTTGTTAACACAAATTGTTATTAATGAGTGCTAAGATTGATAAGTAACCATCAATTTACACACAATACAACAGTTTTTGAGTCTCTAGCGGATAAACAGGAAGACAAATAGATAAGACACTTTACCTGGCAATGAATGAGTAGGTCATATTCACGCCAGTCAAGGATACATCCTCGACATTCAGTCTGACAGAGTCTTGGCCATTTTGATTAAGGAATGAACTTGCATCTGTCAGGCTGAGGTGTGGTTCTGGGTAGTTCTAGGAGGTCCACCCTATTAGGTCGTTTCCTCTCGTCTGTTGAGTTTATTGCATACTGCCTTAGGCGCCCCTACCTGGGAATGCCGACAGGGCTGTCCAGGCAATTTAAAAAAAAGCCAGAGTGCTTCTCCTTTATGGGTGCTAGCTTGACTTTCCCCAGCTTTCTGACCTTGTGTCACATCTTCCTGCGGCGCAAAGGAAGTAAATACCTACTTATATAATTTTATAAGATGATATAATATATTTTTTCAGTATTTACTTCAATACTGTTCGATATGGGAGAAGAGCTTAGAAGTAGTACTAGTATGTGTATGAGAAATAAGCTACACTTTATTTCTAGAAAACAAAAAACAAAAAAAAACACAATCACACAAACAAGATTACTCTTAAATATTCCTTATTGTTATTCCATAAAAAAAATCTTACCGAAAATGGAATCCAAAGAGATTTTTTGTCATGTGAAAAACTAATTCTGAAGCAATTCTAGAAAGCCAAAGATATATTTGTTGTGCAAGAAACACGAAAAACGAAAGACAACAACAATAGAAATTCCAAACGATTCTTTTTGTGAATATCAAATGTGCGTATTGCGTAGTGAATACTATTTCTGAGCATTTTGCAGTATAGACAACAATCGGAAAAAAAGTTGTCAAGAAACAAATATATAACAAATAAATGTTACCAAAGGCAAGTTAAGACACTCTTCTACTTACCCAGACAAGTTTCTGGTGTTTTGACTTATTTTAAAGCGTTTTTTTTTTTAAAGTTTGAAGTACAAGTAATTTCTAGTTACTAAATTAGAACAACAACAAGATGGTGGACATGAGAATGTTAACTTCAGAGTCTCGATAATCGCTAAAAAATCGAAAATGAAACGAAATACTGATAGAAATCCACCCCAATAAATGTCACCATGATATTTACTGGGTGGATCTCCATCAGTATTTTGTTTCATTTTCGATATTTGAGCGATTACCGATGACCGTCTAATGCTGGCCATTTCTCTCTTGTTTGACAACACGATACTATTTGTGGTTCAAACTTAATAAACGCTTTAAAATAAGTCAAAACACCCAAAACTTATCCAGGTAGGTAATAAAATAACTTATCTTGCCTTTGGTAACATTTATTTGTTTCTTGACCACTTTTTCGGTTTATTGTCTATACTAATAAATGATGTCTATACTAATAAATGATGTCTATACTAATAAATGATGTCTATACTAATAAATGCCTGTATTTCATTTTTTACATGGTTGATATCTAGTCTTTATGACAAATGTTTAAAAAAAAAAAAAAAAAAAAAAAAAGACTGAACCAACAGATTTAAAAGAAAGTTTAACCTGAACATAATGGGCATAGATAGAGAACTAAAAGGTCAAATCAAACAGTTGTGTACACTTGAGGTTTGTGTATTATTTATATTTTAATGAGACCAAATGGAAATTGCGCAGCGATTTTGTTACATCAATCTATATAATTTACTGTTAATAATATTAGTTTTGAAATAACAAATGTATGATCAATCAATGCTATTAACAAAAAAAAGACTCTTCTGTAAAAATTATCTCCCTCTACTTATAGATAAAAGGAAGTGTGCGTATGTGGACACCAAAACGGCTGAGATAAGTTTTCTGAAATTTCACACATATGTACTTCATGTATCTGGGAGTGTTCTTAGACAAGTTTTGTATTGGAATGCTTTTAATAAGTATCGAAAATCGACAATCAAAAATGTCCGATTAACGAAAGAACAGTCTAATTTTGACCAAAGTTAACATCCTTATACAGCCTAATATCACAAGTGCATTTGAGAAGTTTTATCACCGGACAAGCTGAAGGGACCCGGTGCATAAAATCAACACTAAGTTCTTTGATAAGACAGAGAAGCGTTCAAAATGAATGTTTCTGTGTAGAACACAATTGAACCATGATACTTGACTTTTACATTTTAAACTTTAATTAAAGCTTATATATATATAACAATTTTTATAAAATTAACAGTAGGTTCTCTACAGTGCAATGTAGACTACAATGTATTATGGACTAAGTTACTGCGGAGAAGCATATGAACCTTCCTCTCAGTGCACCGTGGTGGATTCGCAACTAGAACAGACAATCAATTTGATTGAAAATGGCAGATTTCACTGATATCGATGACAATAAAAGTATTTGATGTGTGTTCCATTCATTGATCTTCATTCAATCCCTGGCAACGTCGGATCTCCCTGCTAGTTGTTATTATCAACTAAATATTGTTTTTTCGAATATGTTTTTTCGTTCTTCATTTCAAATTGTAGCAATTTGATTCTTTTTAAAACAAAACAAATATTCTGTCTTTTTAAAAATAATTGTCAGCTAAATATTTTTCAAATCAATAAAACGAATGTCACTTGTTGAAATGTATTTATTTATAACTAACAGGGTCGCCCGGCTTTGGTCGGTCGTAAAACACACTTAAATATCTTGTAGATTTCATATTTGTTATTATACAGCTAATTCTCTATTGAATATATATATATATATATATATATATATATATATATATATATATATATGGCATATATATTTTATAACTTACTACCTAGCTCTACCTATGTATTAAGCATTGTTGAAGTAAATACTTAAAGTTTATGCATAAATTTATACTTTTGTATATTAATTTATGTGATTAAATAAAGTAGTCATATATATATATATATATATATATATATATATATATATATATATAGTACTGATTTCGAAAGTTTAAAAAAATGCAGGTGCCATCAGCTAGAATCAAAACCAAAACATTTAGAGCTCCAGCCGTGTTACTACAGCTCAAACAACTAACCCAACAGATAGATAAAAAAGATTTAAAATAAAACCATTTCAAGCTATGAATGAAGTTGGCAAGTTGAAATGAACATTTTACATTTCAACTCTCCAACATATTTCTGTATGTATTATTCATCCATTCAAAAAAAGATTTTACTCCTTATAAACCATACTTGGTATATGATTACTATTTCCTGTTAATTTCAGTGTTATGTGACCAGTAATTTAAGAGTTTATCAGTTAAATATTTTCTCACAGACACAGACACAGACACAAACATACATAGATGGTTTTATTTATATAGATTGAACTGTTTTAGTCAATGGGAGGAAGAACATATTTGGATTTTGGAACAATCCATTTTAAAATAGGTAAAGTCAGAATTTCTCACATTAATGACATCAGATTAATCGCCGATCACTAATCGGACGATCTCATTTTTAAAAAAATGTGTGTGAAAAGTGATAACGTATGTACGAATTAGAAACGACTTAGAATATTATTACATAACTTTTTTGTCATGTCTCGGTATGAGCAAGTGGACGGGAGAGGAAAAGGATAGAAAGATGAGAGAGAGACTAAGGGGAAGGGAGAAAGAAAGAAAGAAAGAAAAAAGAAAGAAAGGAGAGTAGTAAAAAGTACACTCTAGGTTAGAAAAAGTTTTTAAATTTTCATCACAATAAAAAAGCGAAAAAATTGAAAATTAATATATAAAAGACTATATGTCTGTCTGTCTGTCTGTTTGTCTCCAAATTTTCAAACTATAATTTCTTCGAAACTAAAAGTGTCAGAGTGACGCTAGAGGCCTCAAATGATTGGATCTTTTATGAACCATTCTTTTATGGGTATTTACCTGATTAAAATAGTTTTTAAGGGGTCAAAAATGGGTCAAAAGTGAAAAAAATCGTTATACATTTTGTACATTCATCTTAGTTTATTTTTAATCAGTTCATAGGCGTATCACGTTGGTACAGTGGTGACGTCACCAGCTTTGAATGCTACAATTTTGCTTTCGCTTTCAATTGTAGCTGATGGCACCTAAATACTTTTTTTTTTACTTTTGAAATCATGAATTTATAATAATATATGAAATCTGGACAAATTAAAATATCATATTTAAGCGTATTTTACGACTGGGCAAAACCAGCCCCTAATTTATAAATAAGAGACAAAGAAGGCCTTCAGAGCAATGCTGAAACAATCCATTCCAGAGTACCTCGGTGTGAGGAGGATAGTTCCCACTCTGTCGTTAAATAATAAAACATCAGAACGCGTGCATCCTCCGGATGTAAAAATAAATATTTTAGGAATGTTATTTTTGTTTTGAAGGAAATCAGCCTCATACTGTATGTAGATAAGAACAACAGCTACCGTATTGTATCTCATAATGTTTCAGAACTAGAAGAAAAAATATATATTTCTAACTATGATGTAACATGTTTGATAAATATGCTGTAGTTCCAGTTTCAGACTGACACAAAATATCTATTATAATACGATTATTTTTATAACTAGAAGAATATCCGCCCCAGAACAAGTAAAATTAATGCCCCCATTCCAAAGAGAACAGTTTTTCACCAACTGTGTTTGTAGTGAGCTTGGTTGTAGGTTTATGCACTCACATAGACAATACATCAAAGAAGGGGAAATGCTGAAACAGTGAGCATCGTAGTGTTTTGAGTTTGTATATTATGAAATACTTTTTTGAAAATTGTATGTGTTGTATTAGATGATAGTGGATGAGGCTTTGTGGGGAAGTGAGGTGGCATGTTATATGGCAAAAGATATGTTGTCCTAGTCATGCTAATATATGTATTATTTGATGCTTCTATATTATAATAACGAAAAAAATATTGAATTTCAAGTAAAAAAAAAAAAATGGTACTTGCATAATTGTCATGTCACAAATAGTAAAATATCCAAAAATTACGGAAAACGATAAGGTAAAAAAATAATTATTCATGAAAAACAGTTTCTATGAGGGTAAAAAAAGTTTGATAAGATTACACGCTGGGTCAGGCATATTGGATCACGTAACATAAACAAAAGGGGAAGCAACTCAATTGAATTCAGAAAACAAAAATAAACATAACATATACATCATTTGTGAATTTTTTAAAAGTCACTTTTGTAACTGTTTGTATTTTTTTTTTCATAAAAAAAATAACTGATTGAATTTGTGAAAAATTGAAAACTTAATTACCTCCCTTGCTAACTCTCCAATTTAAATTGGTGGATTTTGAAACCAAATAGCTAGATTTTATGGATGTCTTTCATGAATAATTATTTTTCTACCTTATTGTTTTCCAGAATTTTGGGACATATTACTATTTGCGACATGAAAATTCTGTAAGTACCATTTGTTTTACTTGAAATACAATATTTTTTTCGTTATAATACAGAGATATCTATTATTGGGCATTTAAACACACATATGGCATTACTAGTTATGTCCCCTTACAAAGATTAAAATCAAGATAATAGTTTCTGAATTTTTTAGATAAGCATTAGTTATTTGCATTATTTGGATTCATCGAACTACTGTTCTCATCATTAGTGTGATTTTTACAATGTTTCGGTCGATGTAACCTCCAACCTTCTTCAGGTGTATCTTGTCAAACTCGGGAATGTTTCTGTTGTACTTGGGAATTTGGACAGTATTTTGAACGGAACCCTTTATTTAGTTCACGGGGGTAGCGTACTCTTGTTCTGTCATCTATGACTGGATAGAGATCCTAAGTAATTCGCAATTGTATTTTTTGTCGCCCACACTGAGGATTGAACCTTCAACCTTCAGGAGAATATCACTTTTACAATTGATTTTTCCAAGTACTCTAACCACTGCGCCACGGGTCCTTGCAAACAATTACTTAGGACCTCAATCCAGTCACGGCTGATGGAACAAGAGCCCGCTATCCCCGTGAAGTAAATAAAGGGTTCCGCTTGAAATTCCATCCAAATTCCCGAGTTCGACAGAAACATTCCTGAGTTCGACAAGATACACTTGAAGAAGGTAGGAAGTTACATCGACTGGAACGTTGTGAAAATCATGCTCAAAATAATAGTATTTTGATCAAAATCCATTACAACATTTGGATCCTAGAAAATATACAAAATTTAAAACTTAAGCACAATGGATATTAACCAGAAATTAAACTTAAGAGAACTTTGCTTAATTGGTGTATAATGACTATGGATTAAATTTAATGCAAATTTGAAATATTTAAATTTTCAAATGGGAGGTTATCTTCATATTATACTCCCCTAAACCCCTTTAAAATACTCCAAAGAAATTGAAATTTGAAAAATGTTTATTAATTAATCTTTAATTATTATAAAATTAATTATTATTAATTAATCTTGAACAGTTATCTATCATTAAAATTAAAAAAAAAGTAAATATATCCAACATTTGAACCACTTAAACCTAGCCGTTGTGTTATAAAATTCAATAATGATTGGTTAATTAGTTTAGGACTGAATCCTGTACATACAAATATATAACTATACCCACAGGCGTAACTATATCTAGAAATAAAGCAAAAAAAAAAAAAATACTTCCATTAAATAATTAAAAAAATAGTTTTGTTTACACAATACTAGCAAACAAAGAAACATGAGTGAAAAGAAATGTTGCTCATCTCCTATATATAATAATTTGATTACAGAAATTCCCCTCTGAATCAAAGTACCGTAGGTTTGCAACAGTAAATGCCGCATACAAATTTATTATGTCTAGACTATTAGCCAATATCTTATGTAACTTAAGGACAACATTTTTGACACGTTTAGTCGTTACAATAAAATCCTACATTTCATCCTAGGAGCAACATCATCACAATCACAATCATCTTTAGAAGAAAAAGTTTTTATTTTTCCCTCTAAATAACAAGTCCTCCTTCCGTTCCCAGTCATCACCGGGAGATATTCTGTACTTTGGACAGATATGGGGTCTCACTCTTTGTAAGTAGATCATAAACTCATTGACATAACATAATCTTTCCCTTTTCTGTTACAAAAATAATAATAATAATAATGTCTTCACAAACTAATTTCATCTTTCTGATAGGATGATTCTGGCCGTTCCTATATTCTGGATTAATGGTATTAGCATGCTAAACAAACACTAATGTACCATTCAAACATAGCGTCACAATGATACCTACTTTTGCCCTGTGAGTAAATTGCTTGTTTGCTCACTGTACATTTGTTTCAGTAATTATATTTTTTTACAAACATAGTTACATTCTTTTTTTTTTTTTTTTTAGGTAATTCATTTATATATACTTTATTTAAACCTGCACGATTTACTGGATTCTCTTGCTGTATATATTCTTCCAAACTCTCTCTCTCTCTCGCTTTGAAAACAAAACAACAAACATTTATTTCCTCTCTCTCTCGCTCACTTTGTATCTTGCTGTATATATTCTTCTCATTTCACCACCCTTAAAAAAATATATAACCTTTTTTTAGCAATTGATTTTATAGTTTTTTATTGCATATCTTTCCCTCTCTCTCTTGCTCGCTGCTTCGAAGACAAAATAAGAAACATTTATTTCCCCTCTCTTGTTTGTTTTGTATCTTGCTGTATATATTCTTCTCATTTTAGACCTTTTAAACTATTTCATACTTGACTATATTTATGTTTATTTTATTTTCAAAACCATTATAATAAAAAATATATAAAAAAATGTAATCTTTTTTTAGCAATTGGTTGTATAAATTTTTTTATTGCATATCTTTTCCTCTGTCTCTCGCTTGCTGCTTCGAAGACAAAACAACAAACATTTATTTCCTAGGGTCTAGTTTTGGTCACAATTACCGATTTTTTTTCACCGATTACCTACGCTAGTTTTAATGTAAATTTCATTACATAGAGAATTGAATTTGGTGGAGTATTTTACTTAAATTTCTTTTCTGGACTGATACTCGAAATTGCGTACATGTTCAGTTTTTTTTTGGGGGGGGGGTAAATCTGTACATTAGGTCCAGCTCTACAATTTTCTTTAGAATGACTACTTTTATAGGTTTTCGACTATGCTTACTAAGAAAATCTCATTTAAATTTTGCGAAGACAAGTACTTATAGAGATATAAAGACTTGTATTGTGCACTGTAATTTACTGGCTGGCAGGTTTGTACGCATGCATGCACGATAAACGAATCTATTTCTCTCCTACCAAGACTACTACCCCACAATTATTATTATTTTTTTTTTTTTTTAGCATTTGCAGGTGGATATGCTCACAACGATTATCACGGTTAAATTTAGGGAAATTATTTTTACACATCCCCCTCAAAATAAAAAGGAGATTGTCTATTTCAAAAGTCGTACTTTACATGGAGATATTGGGGGTGTTTTTCTGAATGCCATTCTTAACATGGAGAGTTTGGGATGTCCATTCCAAAAACTGCTCTTAACATGACAATACTCAAAAAAGTTAAGTGAAAAAAGTCGTAATTGTTTTGTTTTACACATCAATAAAAGACGACATAAAACTGGAATTTACTTTTATACTATTGGTGGAAGAGTTGAAAAGAAGAGGAAGACTTGAACAACAAACGGAAACAGCTAGGATTACTACCACTGATTTCGATCACTCTAAACAATTCATATACAGTGAGAATCCCTAACGTCTAGAACTTCTATTTTTACTTTCCATTATTATTCCAATGGACCATTTTTTGTGCTTTTATTAATTCATACTGATTTACACATTTCCTTAATTGCTTCTTTTAAATTCAAGCAGTACCTGCATGTTATCGCCCCAAATCATCACTAATCGCCTGTGAAAGCCAGATTATTTCATTTCGGCCATGACTGCCAGTGTCCACAATTGTTCAGGAATACCAGTGGCCACCAACAACAACTGTAGTTTCCTTTTTTGAGAAGGAGAGGGCAGGCTTCCACTGGGCAACGCCGATTAACAGGTCTTGCTAGTTAGCTAATATTTATACTTCATAGACATTTGGTTGCAAGACTGGCATATCTTTAGCTGCTTATGAAACAAAGGTTGACATCTTGTTCCCTTTTGCTAAAATCCCTCTTTTTGAAGAAGAAAAAGAAGAAAAAGAAAGAAAAAGAGAGAAATATGAAAGTTGAGTCAGAAGAGTTTCATGCCGTTTGCCTTATAATAATATGACAGGATGAAGGAAATGCTATCATCTGGATTTATGAGAGCAAATAAAACAGGATGTTCTGGTTTCAACTGCAGATGGAGAGGAAATCCTCACCACCGCTTCCTCCTCCCATGGGCTGGTGCCCAGTTGAGGCTTTTATTTCCTTCCCATATTAGACTTTGGTCAAATTCCTTATTACATCAAACAGACTGGTGTAGACTTAAAGATATTTTACAAAACCAACGAATAACGCACAGAAAATAGAAAACCAACTGGTGTTGGGACGATTAATTGGTATTGTAAAAATCGGAACTTTGCAAGATATCGGAATTGGTATTGGAATCAGAAAAATTTGTGCCTATTTTCCGATGCTTAAAACGATTATTTTAATTGTCTTTTATTATTTGATTTTGTTTAAAACAAAATCGTTTACTCCTTGTAGTAATGATAAACTATTAAATATTTATTGATTTTAAACTATAAATAAAATTTAAATTTATAGATCAGACTGCACAAGTGAATTTTTACATTTAAGAAAATATCTGCATATATAACATGCATTTTTATGGTAATCAGAGAAAAATAACAAATCTACAGTTAAATATTTAGAGATTTATAAAGAATCAGAATCAGTAATTGTATCGGAATCTGGAATTTAAAAAAATTTTTTTATTACATTTTCACCCCAAACAAGGCACATTGCCACTTTGATGTAGGGGGCTACTATCAGGGGCAACAACTACTGGGGCACTATGTAGGGATTTGGGCAGCAAGATGTCTGTTCACGTTGCACTTGAACTTCTGCATGTCAGTACAGTTGGGGAAGCAGGAACCTGGAATGGAATTCCAAAGTCTAGCGGTTCTGGGGAAGAAACTACTGGACTAGAAAGATCTTTTACATCTAGGGATCTCTACAGTGTGGGAGTGGGATTTTGCAGCCTGTCGGGACGGTCGAGGGTGTTCACGTCGTGGGGGCACAAGTGTTTGCAGTTCGTTAGAGCATTCACCATGAAAATACTTGTAGAACAGGCAGAGGGATGCAACGTTTTGTCAATGGGACAGAGGCTGAAGCTTAGATGCCAGCTCAGGGCCTATCAGATTTGTGACTCTCTTTTGAATCTTGTCAAGGAGCGAGAGACTAGTAACCGATTTAGTATGGAATTGGTAATTGTATTGGAATCGGGAAAAATATTGGAATCGTCCCATCACTAAAAGCAACATATTCCAATAAATATTATAAAACAACACAGCATAATCATGTTAACAAACCGGTTCCCATTAGATTAATAAAGTTAAGCATGGTTGAGCCTGGTTATTACAAAAATGGGTGACCATTTGGGAATTCCAGATGCTGTATGTGCTCAGCATTATTTCTAGTCGTTCTGGACTTCTTGCCACTGAAATCAAGCAGTGCCAACTCAGGAGAGAAGTGATTAGGGATTGCACAACACTTGCTCCATAATTCATTCTAAACTATGGCAGATACATCGATTTGCCAGTCGAAAGGGTGATGTGGGCCTGGATATTTTAACTTTACACATCTTATGAAACTTTTGAAAAGGTAACCCGCATCTCTGGCAAATCAAGTGATCTGTCACCTAATTGAGGATTGGATATGCCTCTCACCCTAACCCTATGCCTCTCAAATCTATATTATAGTCGACCCCCCCCCCTCTACATTCAAACATAATAATCAAAACTAATCTGTTTTATCACCCAATTAGCCTAAGCCCTCATACATGTTTCTAGTTTATGGAAATTATACTTTCATTTCATCAGTGTAGAAGGATTTTTGCTTCCCTGACCGAGGACAAAAAAGATAACGTATCGAACAGATACTGCACCTTAATGTTAATTATTTTTTGAAAAGTAAAAAAAAATAAATAAATAAAAACTAATCGTAAATAATTAACTGTAAAGTCGACATATATTCAGCATAGACTTACAAATAAATTCATTTCTTTTTTTTATTCCATTTTCACCCCAAACAAGGCACAGTGCCACTTTGATGTAGGAGGCTACTATCAGGGACATAAATTGCAGGGATACTATGTAGGGAGTTGAGCAGTGAGCTATCTGTTCACATTACACTTGAACTTCTGAATGTTAGTACAGTTGGGAAAGCAGGAACTTGGAAGAGAGTTCCAAAGTCTAGCAGTTCTGGGGAAGAAACTATTAGAGTAGAAGGCTTTCTTACATCTAGGGATCTCAAGGCAGATTTTCTTTAATTTCAAATGGTTGCGATTGATTGGTTTACTTAAGTCACATGAGACAAATCCTTGATTGCGATTTGTGCCACCGGATTATAACTCCAATATGCTCAACATATCATATCGCCTTTTTAATTAAACTGATCACCTAATCTACATATTTGTCACATTTTTACTATCACATACATCGTAATTGATTTCTTTTTCTTTCTTTTTTTTCTTACAATCCATGGAAACTACTTTGTATTTTACTACACAATAAAATAAAAATAGTGAAGAAAAACTATTTTGAGGAGAGAGAATAGTTTTTTTTTTTTTTTTTTTTTTTTTTTTTTACTTCTCGAAATTTATCTTTTTTTTTTCCATTTAAAAATAATTTAAAACATGTACATAAATGAGGGGGGTGGGAAGAAATTTTCTTTTTCTTAAGCAGTGAACCTAATCTTAAACTAACCCTGTCCTAACCCTAAAAAGAAGTAGGAAGAAGTAATGTTGTCGAAAATGAATATTATTATTATTATTATTTTTGAAATGGGTACAATTTTATAAACAAAAAAGTTGTCATTTTCTTGGAGTGTACATGGCATGAGGTAACATTGGCTCAGTACACAGAAGCTTCATGTGCAAATATGTTTCAACAGTTTACTAGAAAAACAAAAAAGAAACTGTAAAATAATTATATGAGTAAGAATAGCTCTTTTTGTACATTTAAAGTACCTTTTCATGGAATCTGCATTTAGATTTAGGTACAGTTAGAGAATGGGGGAAAATTGTTGATAGCGGTTGTAGCTAGTCGACTTGTTTGTTAAAGTTTGGCAAGGGGGAACTATAGATTGGAGATCAGATGAGCACTTGCCATGAAAGTAATGACAGAGCAGAGACAAGCTTGCAACATCTCTTCTGTGGGAATGAGGCTGCAGATGGACACTGGTTACAGCTGTTTAACAGCAATGGCATTCATGAAAATATTATTACTAATAAGAGATAACAGCAACCCAAATATACAGAAAATTTTAGGGATCTGTTTTTAACATTATGGACGCTGTGTTTGTACCAGATAATTAGGTATGGGCAAAAATAAATGAATAAGGATGGGGGGAGGGGCCTAGTTTTGAAAGCCGATTTATCATAATTCTTTTGTAGGTTTCCGGCAACTTTTTGATTGTATTTGAAAGATTAAGGACTAAACTTAATTTCCCAAAGAAAAAAAATATTTGTACATGTGAAAATAAAAAGTTATGAAAAATGCTAGCCAATTTAGGTAAATTTTGAAGTTAAATAAATTCATTGTAAAAATCCTTTCAGAGATAAATATTAGTATTCTAGGTCTATTCCAAAGATAATTAGTAAAGTAAAATCCTAAGATATTGAATTAAATAAAAAAACAAACACCTTGTTTGCACAAAAAATAGCTGAATTAGCCCCCAAACCGAGTGTTTTTGCTATTCGCAAAAGCACAACAAACTGTACTTTTGGAAATACGGAATATATGGAGGCCCAAAATCTGAGACAGTCGAAAAGCTGTCTGAGAATGACTAAAACTTAAAAGGAAGGAAGGGTGCTGGGTTTCTTTCTTTTTTTTTTCTCCCAGATGTGCATCCATTTCTATTGTAAATGTTTGTATAAGTTTTACCGTTTTTTAATTTAATTATTTTCTATGTTCCTGTTTTTGAATTAATTTTTTTTTAATTATTGGCCAATATTATATAAAAATTATGTTACGCTGAAAGTTTCACATTCTTGCGAGCAAGGAAATTATTAAAATCTTGCATATAAAATTTATGCGAAATCTGTAATAAAAAAAAAGTAGAAATATTTTTGCTATTATGTTTTTTTTATGAAAATATTAAATAAGCAATGCTTAATTCAATGGTAATATCGGTAGTTCGAGAAATTCATTTTTCTTCAAATTATATTGAATTCATTAATACGGACTTTAGGGCTTTTTTTCGTAATGTTACTGTAAAAATTATTTTATTTTTTTTTATTGTTACAAATTACAATGCTTTATTTATATAAAAAAAAGAAAAAATAAAGTCTTGCGTTTTTTACTTACTACTGAAAACCATAACTTTAGTAAAGGTATTTTTTGTTTAAACAAAATAATACATTTCCACTAAGATTTAAATAAAAATAATGAGTTCATTATATTCCATGATCATTATTTGATAAATACTGAAATTTTCATTAAAATTGGTTAATTTCCTGATTTTTGGTGAATTTTCTAAGTAAAGGGAGGGGTCAAAATGTTTATACATTTTGAGCATCGGTATTCATTTTGCCCGTACATCAAAAGCAGTGAATAATTCAATGGTTCAAAGTTGGGCACAGAATTTCTTGAGTTAATCTACTTTCCTAGGCAACGCCAGGACACAGATAATCTAGTTTGAAATTGAAAAGATATCATTTTAGTTTAAATAGTAAACTAGATTACCTGTAACCTGTTTGTCGGTTTTTGTTATAGAGATATATATATATATACAGGGTTGAACGGTTTTATTTTTTTGTTGCAGATCATCTACTAGTTGGTCAATTGTGTACAAATCCCAAGAGCGATAGGAGCCTTCTATCATGTCTGAAAGTGACACAATGTTCAAGGAATGAGATTGGAGATGCGCCACTGTACAACTCATGCTCTCTACTGATGCAAGTTATGAAAACAGGACCATTACCAGCACCCTCAAAATGCAAATCTGGACAATTCAACGCTTGAGGGCACAGCTCAACGCATCAGACGACCCACGGTTATTGATATTTGGTGTGGTTTCAAGTGAGAGCCACATCATGCTAAATCACATCTTCAAAGTTGGCTTGAAAGTCAACACCAGAGTGTACCTGGATGTACTGAAAAGTGTGGTGATCCCTGGGTACAATCAGGTGGCTGCTGGCAAACCCTGAGTGTGGCAGCAGGATTTGGCGTTGGCCTACAAGTCCGAAGAGATCCAGGCTTGGCTTCAGAAGGAGTGCTACGAATTTCTACCCTTTTCTTACTGTCCCCCCACCTCCTCTGACCTGAACCCGTTGAACTACTTCGTTTGGTCATCACCAACACGACCTACCACAACACCAAAGCCAACATTATTTTCACCCTCCGCTGAGTATTCGCTGAACTCCTGCCGGCGCCTATTAAAAGGCATGCTCCCAGTTCTGGACCCATATCAAGGCGGTGATTGAGGATGAAGGTGGCTACATTGAATAACTAATACATAATCAAGTTAGCTGAATTGATTTTTTTCAATAAAAGTTTTTAAAAAAAATTGTAGTGTTGTTTTCTTTAGGGTGACAATTTTATTCAACCCTGTATATATATATATATATATATATATATATATATATATATTAGTGATGGGACGATTCCAATATTTTTCCCTGATTCTGATCCAATAAGTGATGTGAAGAACACTTTTTCAGAGCAGATGAACAAGAGAAAAAGAACCCAGCAAAAATATAGTAATAAACATCGTCTCGGTGGGACATAGGCCTATAATACATTCCTCTGAAAAGGGCACTTTTAAAACAAGAATAAAGGGGGCAGGTGCTTGGGCATACCTGCCTCTCTCCTTGCACATCCCTGGATACAATTATCGATTCCATACTAAATTCCCGATACTGATTCTTTATAGAGCTCTTAATATTTTACTATAGAGTTGTTAATTTTTCCAATTACTGTAAAAACACGTGTAAAATGTACAGATATTTTCTCAAATGTAAAAATATTCTTGTGGGCGTGGGGCATGATTTATCGATTTTAATTTTACTGGTAGTTTAAAAATGAGTAAATATTTATTATTTTATTATTACTAATGAAGGGAAAAGTTTTAAACAAAATCAAATAAAAAGATAATTAAAGGAATCATTTTTGCTATCAGATAATATGCACAAATTTTTCCAATTCCGATACTTGTAAAATTTAAGATTTTTCTGATTTCCAATTAATCGTCCCAACAGTAATATATATATGAAAATATTTTGAAATGTATAATAGTCATTAAATTTTTTTTCCTTTTCATACTAATGAGTCACCACTTAACAGAACATGGTGACTATTTAGGTAAAAAAAAAATACCCACCCGAAGAAAAAAAAAAAAAAAAATCACTACTTTATAATATATAAGAACTGATAAAAAACTGACTCTATAATAATAGCTACAAAGTCTGCATAAATTAAAATATCATATTTAAGCATACTTCACAACCGGGCTATGCCAGGCATCCCTGCTAGCTTAGATAAATACTTTTGCAGTTTTAACCAAAAAAGCTACAATAATATCAGGGCATCTCCATTGACACTGAACATCCACAGAATGACAAAATCAATATATTACGCATGAAAGAGTCCGCTGTGGAATTTCCATAGATCTCACTAGTTAACCTATAAATGCATTACAGATGTAGTAGCTGCATTTTTTTTGTATCGTCTGGTCAGAGATAGACTACAGGTCAGATATGTCCTATGGGATGGATAATGCCCAGGTTTGGTATAGATACTAACACAATAACAAGAACATAGTGTATACAGTAGAGTTAACCCATTTTAAGACCAGAAGAATAATTAACCATATTTCAGGAACATCTGTATTTTTCAGAGATATCTATAGTTAGTCATGAAGATTGCAGTGTCTATTTTTAAATGTACTAATGGGTCATCACTTATCAAGGCCCACAGGCCACTTGAGGATGAAGGGTTAATGAGATTAGCAGGTAGATGAAGAGACGACACCATGGGGAATCATAACAATGGTTGAAAGTAGGCAGAATTTGATTTTTTAAGAAAACAGCTCAACAAGAATTTATTAATATTAAATTTGAAAATGACCATGTTGTAGTCAGCTGAAAAGTAGCCTCATCGTATTGTGTTTCACAGACGTAGTTCTTGGAAAGAAATTTTGCCCATGGAAGTTCTGGTTATTTTTTAGGACATAGAGCAAATATTACACCTACTGTTTAATGTATATTGGCACCATTGGTGTCTCAGTTTTCAGTATACTGTGAAAATCTAGTGGAAAGATTGAATAATAGACAAAACTGATTCTACTAAAAATTCTTTGGTAAGTAGTCAATACTTTTGCACTTAGCGCACCAGATTTCTGTAAATAAATGTTGGTTTGGCTTGGAGCAGAAACTGATATAAGCTGCTGAAATATGCCAAGCACTGATCAAATTTAAAAATGTTAGGACACAAAAATGAATAACATTTATTGGATACTAATTACAATGACAAAAAAAAAAAAAATGGAAAAACATTAAAATAAAATATAACAATCTATCACAAGTTTCATGAATAAATATTTTTTATTTTAAATTAAAAAAAAAAATTTTTTTCAGGAAAATTTTAAGGAAAATGTTTTTTTTTTTGGTAAGTTTTAATGTTTATTGTTCAGAAAACTTTCAAATTTCTTTTTTCTTTTTTTTTATATGAAAAGTTGTAAGAATTTTTAGGAAAACATGACATTTTTTTCGGGTTAGGGTCGGACTGATTAAATTTATATGTAATTAAAAACTAATTTTTTTTTCTTCTAATTTATTAAAAGCCATCTGCTTCCATTTTTATTGGCTAAACATTTTTGTTATCAATTTTTTTATTGGATAACTAACTTGATCAGGACCCAGCATATTCTGGTAGTTTACGCCAGCTGCCGGCCGAGTCTGAGCCAACATTTACAGAAATCTTAAAAGAAATATTGTAAAATAAATAAACTTAACAGATTGAAAGTCACTAAAATCTTACTACAGTCTAGTTATTTGAATGATTCAGATTTATCAAAGGTAGGTAACTCTGGTTCAAAACAGCTAAATTCACCTACTTGAACAGCCAATATTTAAAACCTATAGTGGACACCTCTTTGTTCACTTAAAGTAGTATATATTTTATCACACAATGCTTCTTCGAATTTGAAATCATCTAAAATTTCTCTATCAATTTATGCCAGTTATCTTCCAACATCTGTAAAGAAGAATCTGAAAAAAAAAAAAATCATTTGATCACAATTATGTAAAATGTACATTAAACGGATGAGAGGAGGAGGAAGAAGCTCTAGTTTACAGGAGTAAACTTCACCTACTGGAAAAACAAAAACCTCCAGCATCTATTATACAGTGTGCGCGTTAGAAAAGTTGGAAATTTGTTAAACAGTAATTTACTTTTTATAAAGAGAAACTTTATAAAGCTTTTTGGGTTTGTATTACTATACAGATTCGAAAAAGTTGTCAAAAAAACAAATATATAACAAATAAATGTTATCAAAGGCAAGTTACTTTTGTACCTAATGGATACTTTTTAGAATAGTTTTATTTAATGTAAAATGTTTATTCAGCTCGAAAAATATACAGTGTTTATCGATGTCTTGGAAAATTTTAAATGGACCCCAACTCTGTTGAACACAGTAAGTTTGGGAAAATGAGTTAAAAATAAAAAAAACTATACAAAATACTGTTAGAAACTCACTCAATATGTTACCGTGACATAGACTGACATATATTCGGTGGGTTTCTAACAGTATTTTGTATAGTTTTTTTATTTTTTAACTCATTTTCCCAAACTTACCGTGTTCAACAGAGTCGGGCATCATTTTAAATTTTCCAATACATCGGTAAACACTGTATGTTTTTCGAGCTGAATAGACATGTAACATTAAATAAAAACACAAAAAAATATATCCAGTTAGGTAGAAAAGTAACTTATCTTGTCTTTGATAACATTTATTTGTTATATATTTGTTTTTTGACAACTTTTTTGAATCTATGTGTATAGTAATACAAACCCCATTTTTTTTTTTTTTTTTTTTACCTGCTCCTTTTTGGTGCTACTGCAGCTGTCTCAGGACATTCTCGTGTCAAAATTGCAACAACATTATCAAACTGATGCTTTGTAATCATTGAAATAAAAAAATTGGTAACATAGATAGACAGTTTGGTCGTCTTCAAGTCGGATTGTTACTTTGGAAAAGAATAATCACCTGCCTTTAAAAGTCTGAAAATTGTTTTCTGCCGCCTCCGTCCATAATGTGGCTATCAAAATCAAAGTTAATAAACTAGATGCAATAAAATTTAAACAAAATATAATTTAAACAATAAAATTTAAAACTCCAAATTTGACACTTTTCTAGCGACCACTCTGTACTTGAATTACTATATAGAAATCTTATGTAAAAGAATAACCTAACATCCATCATCGATGAAATGAACTATGGATATATTGACCCTCTCACGTGACTGAGGCAGAAGGAAAAAAAGACAGGAAAAGAATAAGAGAATATGTCGAGTAACTCTTATGTCACATGTATTCCCTTGTAAATAAACCCCTTTGTCTTTCACCTATAACCCCGTGTTTCTTGCTGTATTCTTATTTGAAGTAAGGATTAACAAAATCATAATATAGATTGATACAATGTTTTGAAGTAATAATCGAAAAGCACCAAATCTTAAAAAAAAATACTTAAGTATTTAAAGTAAAAATTGCAAATTATAAAATGCATCAGCAAGGAACAAGCCAAAAGCAATATGCACCCCCCCCAAAAAAAAACAAGAAACAAAACAAAATCAATGTCAGTATTTTGAAAATAATAATTTAAAAGCAATTCAGCTTATCAGCCTGTAGCACTTAATTTTAAAATAATTTTTTGAACTTGCGTGGACATTCTTGGTTCATTTTTCTGAGTAATTAATGAAATTCTGTTTTGAAGAGATTTGATGTTTTGAAAATATTTTGTGCTTCATTATATGACTTAAAATAGACATCACCTCAAAACAGCTGTAAACAACTTATATCTTTGTGTATACTCTTTATTTGAAATATGATTTGTAAAGGATTTAAATGGACAAAAACAAGCTGAAAGCAATGTACTAAAAAATAATCAACGAGAATATTTTGAAGATAATTATTTCAAAATCCATTGGTTTGTAATGCTTAATTTTGAAATAGCATCTTTGATTGTTGAATATGCAAATTGGATGCATCTAAAGAGTTAATCAATTTTTTTTTTATAAATGAAACTAAAAATACTGTAAAATGAAAGCATTCAAATATGAACTTAGATGTAGAATTAATTTAATATTTTACTGAGGTATTTGATAAAAGATTTATTCTCGTTATTTTTGCTTTGGTTTTGGTAGAAAATGGAGCTTATGTAGACATTGTTGGTTCGTTTTTCTCGGTACTTATGAAAAATAAACATTACCTTGAAACAGTTGTAAACAAGTTTAATATCTTTGTGTATGCCTTTTATTTAGAACATGATTTGAAAATGATTTAAATCATCAAAAAACAAGCCGAGAGCAGTGTGCAAGGGGAAAAAGAATCAACATCGATATTTTGAGGATAATTATTTCAAAGAAATTGTCCATTGGTCAATAGCACTTAATTTTTAAATGGCATTTTTAAATCGCTGAACATGCAGATTGTACGGATGCACCTTACCAAGGTATTTGACAATGGATCTACTGTGATTCTTGCTTTGTGTTTTAGTAGAAAATTGAGCTTGCGTGGACATTGTTGGCTTGTTTTCCTGGCTATTTACAAAAATTTTAATGAAGAGATTCGATGTTTTGCTTTAATTTTATTTTTTCATATTACTTAAAATAAACATCACCTTGAAACAACTGTAAATAACATTTATATCTTTGTGGATACTGTTTATTTGGAATATGATTTGAAAATTATTTAAATCGTCAAAAATACATATAACTATGTGATGGAAGAGCATAACATTTTAGGATGCTTGAATATCCCATAATATTATTTAATTGGTCCCATTCTTGAAAAAACTAACTAGAAATCAAGGTTTCAATTCCTCTCTAACCATTTAACACAACTGAAACAATAATGATATGCCATTACATTTTTTACATAAACATGTTAGTTTTTTTTTGTTTAAAAAAATTTTTTTTTTTTAGCACAGAAGCAATACAGCATAATCATGTTGACATCCTGGTTTTCATTAAATCTCCAAAAGTTAAGCAATGTTTAACTTGGTCAATACCTAATAGGTGACCATTTGGAAATACCAGCCACTGTATGTAGAACATTGACACCTCCCTGTAATAACCGCAAAATCTTAACGTTGTTATCTCTCCTGACAAGGGTATACAAGCAACTGGGATTTGCTTGTGAATTTAATATTGCAATGAACCGTCCTCTTTTGAAGATGGGTATTTCAATCTGCCTACGGCGAGTGCTGCTTTGGTACAGTATGGGTTATAGCACCAACATACTACAATATAAAGTTTTTTCAAATTCATCATTATCGATCATTACGCTGTTGTCTGCCTGACCACCTAATATTCATTAACTCTTATCCTCAAGTAACCTTCAGGCCTTGATAAGTGGTGACGTCCTTGTAAAAAAAAAAAAAAAAAAAAAAAAAGTCACTGCTTTTATTCTAAATTGTTGGATATTAATGCTATTGTATTTCTCCAAAATTGTCAGTCATAAACGTAGATTTTTCAAATAAAATAAAGAAAACTGACTGCAGCATTTTTTTTTTTACAAGAGAATCATCACTTTTCAAGGCCTGAAGGCCTCTCGGGATAAGGGTTAATGAATCTAAGGTGGTAGTGTAGTAACCGTTAATGGTATAAGTTGGGTACAATTTGATTATTTAAGGGAGCGATTCAACAAGAACCTGTTTACATTAGACTTAAAGGCTCCCATACTGTAGTCGGTCAGGAAGCAGGCCAATTGAACAATGTTCCACAGACAGGTAGTTCTACAAAAGAAGCTGTGCTTGTGGAATCTGTGCTTAGATTTAGGCACAAATAGAGAGTGGGGGAAATCGTTGATAGTGGTTGCAGCTAGTCGAGTGTTTTTTTTTTTTTTAAGTTTGGCAAGTGGGGACCATAGATTGGAGCTCAGACAAGCACTTGCCATGAAAATAACGATAGAGCAGAGACAGCTTACACAAACATATGCAAAAGCTTAAACAGTTCTTGTCCAGAACTCTATATTACAAAACAAAAATAAAGAAAAATCTGTAGGATGTACATACCGTAATTAAAAGAAAATATATTTCAAAAATCATGTAAAATGATCAAATGCTATAATTTTATACAGAAAATAATTTATAAGCGCTTAATGGGAATTTGTAGGTATTACAACACAAATCCTGCAAATTTGAATCATATTTGAGTTATCTTCATTTGTTTTATTTTAGATTGTTTTCAAAATTGGCAGACAAGATGGCCGTTCTTCAATTTCTAATAAATTTAATTTTCTTTTATTTAAAAATAAAATTACTTGATCAATTTGTGATTTTTTTTTAATATGATATTTTCGTTTCGCCTTGGGCATGTACATCATACAGATTTTTCTTTATTTTTGTTTTTTAATATAGGAGAATTTATGGACAAGAATCGTTTGAATAGCCAAAATGTGTAAAATTAGTCACATGACTATCTTTCATTCTTGTTTATACAAACATTCAGCACAATCCTTGGGGGACTTCTGCCATCTCACTAGCATTATGAAATTGTATTTAACATTTTCTCACACAAATAAGTATTGTTAACTTTGCTTCTCAGTCTTTAGCATTTTAGCTAGGAGCAAAGTGTAGTATCTGTCGTGATACAACATTTCATCTGTTCTGTACTTGATCAGTTAAGAAATCCTAGACTAAATCAATTTTTATTCCAAACCAAAGTGCCTATTTTTGGGGAGCTGGATTTTCCCCATATTAAAAACAATCCTTGTGTTTAACTCTGCCCTCGTGAGAAAGCAAGTAAATATTGTCTTTGCTTTTCGGTCTTTACTTCAATGGTATCTTCTCTTTCAGTCCATTTCCATTCTCTTCTTTGCTTTTTGTGTTTGCTTTGACGGCCATGGTGGCTTGCCTATCATTTATCAACAAAAGATAGTATTTATCTCCTTCACATAGCAAGAGGATGTCACACAAAGGTCAAAAAGAGAGATTGAAGATCCAGTGCCAGAGAGGAGGAGCATTCTAGCCTTCAAAAATGCCTAAACACAGCTGTCGGCATTTACTGGTAAGGACGCCTCAGGCGATTATCAGTAAACTAACTCCTCTAGAACTGCACAGGACCAGCAACATACCAGAAAGTTGTCCAACATGTGTCCATAATTTGCTTTTCATTCCTCACTTCTAAGGAAATTTCTCTTTCAGCCCTCACCTTCTCTACATTACTTTTTGTATATATTTCGATGGCCAAGATGGTTTGCTTATCATTTCTCCACAAGAGATAGTCGACCATCATTATGTTTACAGGATTTTCTTTTTAAACAAATTCACAACAAAAATTCTATTGTGTTTGAGATTGAGAATCTGACGACTTAAATTTCATATACAAATCAGCCCATAACTAATAAATATATAAATGAATTCACTGAAACCATTAGAAATCAAGATAGAGAGGCGTTCCAAAAGTAAGGGCTCCTATTTCTTTTTATTATTTCGCTCGAATGTATCAGAGGGGACCGCAAATTGCATTGTTGTGATAACTGAACTTATACATTCTTGACTTGAAATTTTCATCTCTCTGTTACAGATCATTGACCGTGAGACTCTAAGAAAGCAACCCTTGTCATGGATGTGTGTCAGAAGCAGATATACGTCATTGAATTCCTCCGTGCAGAAAAAAATTAAACCAATCAACATTCACCAGGGTCTGTTGAACGTTTACGAAACGAATGCAGTTGATGTCAGAACAGTTAGGAGATGGGTTCGTCGATCTCAGAGTGGCAACAGAGAATGAGTGAAAAAGTGCACTCAAGACTTTTATGATGGAGGCATCAAAAGCTATGGACAAAGGTGTATTGAGAATGGTGGTGATTATGTACAAAAATAAATTCTCAAACACAAAAGGTCACTTGTTTCACTGGTACCACTCCAATCTTCATAGCTCTTCAATGTTTTAGTTTGAGTAAAAAAAGCAAGAGGCCTTACTTTTGGAAGGATCCTCATAAATAAAGCAACACATTTCCAGCAATTCCCTCTTGACGACTACAATATTGATTTCCTTAGATTGAGAGCTAGTCAGCAAGGGAGATAATCATAATTAGATATTTCTCTTTTTGTAACTCTTATTGACTTGATAATGTAATAGTTGCTACATAACTTTACACTTTCTCTTAACTTATTCTCTCTCTCTCTCTCTCTCATATACAGGGTGTTCCAAAAGTTTTGGGCAGATTAAGCAGATATGAGGACTTGAAATGTACCCAAGACTTTTGGAACATCCTGTATATATATATATATATATATATATATCATCCATATAAAGTAGTTTCACTGTATCACAGCTCATCAGTGTGGCTAGACCAGCAATTACCTCAAACCAGAATTGAAACTCGACCATCTAGGCGACAATCAGCGCTTCTCACCATTATTCTATTTGGCTGCTGCTGAGATGGGTATGCAAAATTACAATGTGTTAACCATTGTCCAAATGCCTAAGCTCTATTTGTTTATACAAAGAGCATTGCTTTTTACGCTAGCAGCAGTTTGTTATATATATTCTTTTGTTGTTATTTTTTAACAATGACTTTATTACTACTATTAGTTCTCCTAAGCTTTGAAAAGGCTCTTAACAATTAATGCACCCAACTACAGGCTTGGTGGTTGTGGGTTCGAATCCTGTCATTGTCAGTTACACAGATGAGCCATAGTCACAGCAAAACATGCAGGGTGGTACGATAAAATTTTCACCCTAGAAAAGAAGTCATGATTCCATTTCCGTTTGATGAAAACCGGTTTTCTTTTTTGTTGCAGACCATTTACTAGTTGGCCAGTTGTGTACAAATCCCAAGAGTGATAGGAGCCTCTTATGCCTGAAAGTAACAATGTTCAATGAGCGAGATGGGAGGTATGCCACTGTACAACTCATACCAATCCAAGTTATGCCAACTGGATTATTGCTAGTACCCTCAAAATGCAAATCCAGACAGTTCATTGGTTGAAGGAACAGCTCACCACATCGGACGACCCACGGTTATGGTCTTTGTTGTGGTTGCAAATATGATATTTTAATTTATGCAGATTCTGTATTTATTGTTAGAAAGTCAATTCTCTATTGTACCCCCCCCCAAAAAAAAAAAGTAAATAAAAAGATATGACTTGAATGTCATCAGCTAGAATTGAAACCAAAACATTCATCACACCAGCCTTAGTCATTACCATTTGAGCTATCATCAGACAGATAAGAAATAGTTAAAAACAAACCAAATTTAATGCATAAATGTATATATATTTGCGCATGCGTACAACAGCACTTTAAGTCGACTCATGCCTACCAAGTTCCAATTTTGTTACCATAGCAGCTATTTTTACTTGCTTTTATATGTATAAAACAGTCCACAAAAAATGCAATCGACCTGCTTCACGCTACTCTGATCTTGCGTCTCAGACAATGCACTTTGAAAAAAAAAAAAAAAAAAAGAAATGGAAATACACAGATGGATACACAGACATATTGAATTTAATTATATATATATATATATATATATATATATATATACACACAGATTTACAATCTCTTCCTGTTTGCCTGAAGTTGAACCTATACTATAACTTCTATTGTACTACATTTTAATGCTCAATTCAGTTTATTATTTCAGATGAATGTACTACATTTCATTACTTAATTTAGGAAGAGGGTAATGTATCTGTTCTGTTGTCATGAGATCATCCTCCCAGGTATTAACTCTTCCTTTGTAGTGTAGTATATGTTTTTCATAATTATTTTTTATTACTTCTTTTCACCCTAAAGTTTATTGCACAGGGAATGTAAGCGGCTACTATTTAGGGGTCGTGTTTAATAGGGAACTGTGGAGAATTAAGCAGCAACATGTCTGTTCACATTACATTTAAACTTTTGCAGGTTAGTATAGTCAGAGTAGCAGGAAAAGAAGGAATTTCAAAGTCTATCAATCAAAGAGAAGAAACTATCAGAGTAAAAGGTTTTCCGATATCTAGGGACCTCAACAGTGAAGGGGTGGGATATTGCTGCTTGTCTGATCAGTCTGGAAGCATTATATTCTGCTTTTTTTGGAGAGAGGTTATGTGGTATCTGTTTTGTTGTCAAGAGATCGTATTCCTAAGCATTACCTCTTCCTTGGGAAGTACATCAGACCAATAAGTTTCCTGTGTGTTATAAGTAAGTTTCTGGAATCCATATTAAATAGAGAAATAGTCAACCACCTCAGCAGAAATAATCTTCTTAGTGACACACAATATGGTTTCCGTTCTGCAAGATCTACCGCAGATGTGCTAACGGTTATATCGCATAGGATTAGTGAATCTCTTGACAAAGGCTTCCTTTCCAGGGCAATTGCTCTTGACATATCAAAGGCCTTTGACAAGGTATGGCACACAAGATTTCCAGCTACGGTATAACTGGAAATGTTTTCTCTATCATTAAATCATTTCTCTCTGATAAGCTCATAAGAGTAGTGGTCGATGGACAAAAATCAGAGGCCTACAGTATTAATGCTGGAGTCCCTCAAGGGTCCATCCTGGACCCAACTCTTTTCCTGAGCTACATCAATGATCTCTCTAAACACATATTTAAATCATTCATTGACATCTATGCTGATGACACAACCATCTACGGCAACACATCAAAGGCTGTAAATGACAAAGTTCTCTGATTCTCTCTCCTCTGATCTTGAGCGCGTGGTTCAGTGGCTGGTTACCTTTAATGCATCTAAAACCAAACTCATATCTTTACATCATCAACACTCTGATCCCCATCTGGCATCAATTGAAATGGATGATCTCGTCTAGGAGATGCCCCATGTTTTGACAAGCTTCTGGGCTTGACCTTTACTCCTGATCTGAAATGGAACACGTACATCAAGTCTGTTGCCAGGGTCGCTGGAAAGATGGTGGGATCCTTCTACCACCCCAGAAGATATCTCACTACTGATGCAATTCTCTACCTATATAAAAGCCAAGTACGTCCAAGGATGGAATACTGCTGCCATATCTGGGCAGGAGCTGCTAAAAACAGCCTATCCTGCCTTGACAGAGTACAAAACAGACTTCGTGGCTTAGTGGGGGATGCCCTTTTCTCTTCCCTGCAACCTCTCTCCCACAGAAGAGATGTTGCCTGCCTATCTTTGTTTTATTGTTATTTCCATGGCAGGTGCTCGTCTGAACTCCAATCTCTGGTCCCCCCTCGCCAATCTTTTACGAAAAACACCCATCTAGCTGAGTCCACTGTCAAAAATTTTCCCCACTATCTGCGCCTAAATCAAAACGTAGATTCCATGAACAAAGCTTCTTTCTTAGAACTGCATGCCTGTGAAACTGTTTTGTCTGCCTGCTTCCCACCTGACTACAACCTGGATGTCTTCAAGTCCAACGTAAACAAATTCCTGATGAACCGCCCCCCCCCTTAAATAGACACTTTATTAAATCTCCACACTAACGTACTGTACTTGCAATAACTCTTATCCCTGAGTGGTTTCCGGGCCTTGATAAGTGGTGACTACCATGTAAAATAAAAAAAAATAAATAAAAAAAATAAATAAAAAATCATCAGGAAATTGTCACAATTTGCTGTCCAGTAGCAAACTTAACACTTACATTATATATTCTAGCAAAAATATGTGATTGGAGAAGGGCGGGCATAGTACTGTAAATTAATACTAAATTTCTATGATATTAAGCCACAGAAACAATGACCGACTTCTTAATTGAAGATTGAGAGAAAGCATGAAATAACCACTATAAGATGGTAAACTATAAATTACATAGATTACATTCTACAAAAGCTACTGAGTGATTAAATGTCCCTAAAAACATTTTAATTCATACAATTGTTTCAGCTCATTTTAAAGCATACATTTTCTCCATAACAAACTCCTATTGTTTTCAAAAGGGTTCTTCAGTGAATTTTTTCCATGAAAATTAAGTCCAAAATGTTAACAGTTCTGTTTTGGGGGTCTTAATTTGATAGAAAAATTCACTGAAAAAACTTTTGAAAACATCTTGAGTTTGTTATCAAAAATACATAAGTTTTAACATAAGCAGAAACGAATTCATGACATTTATTAAATTATGTTTTAAGCTCTAGTAATGTATACACTATCGAGTTATTACCCCGACTTTTGCGTGAATTTAAAAGAATATATATTTATATATACACACACTAGCATGTTGCATTCGACTTAGAATGCTGGCTCATATTTCCAACTGAAATTACGTTAACAGATCCACATCTAGATAATGTCATTTGGTCTGCTAATTTAAAAGAAAGGTTTTGTCTCTGAATTAATGGTTTCATTTGAGGAAAATTTTAACAGTTGAAAAGATATAAAAGTCTAGAAAAAAAAAAAACAATGAGCCAGAAATGTTTGAAAAACCATTGTATTTTCTATCAAAGTTGGATACCAAGGTTTTCCACCACGTTCTTGAATAATCTTGACCTTTCTCGATCAGACAAAAAAGAAAAAAGAAATCAATACAAGACAAGGCTTTATCTGCATTAGCACGGATATGGCAATCCCATAGAATCATGGCAATCCAACTACATCCGGTAATATCATGAGATACTGCTGGAGCGCTTTGGGTTAGTGGTAATGAGACTTTAGCCTGAAAATATGCCTGAACACAGAATTATCATCTGATGAAGACTTTGCTATACAAGCAACAGTTATTGTATATACATTAATCAACAATTGCATGCAAAATATAACCAGAAAAGAATTGAACAGATAACAAACGACATTGTTTTATAGTAGCTAGCACTGTATTAATATAATTTTTGAAATATCTGTTTGACAAGCACAGAAAGAAAAAAAAATCTCACACACACATACACAAAAATATACAGATCTTCATAGTTAAGCATACACTCAGTTCTACATACAATCATAAATGAATTTAAAAAAAAACAAAGAAAAACTGGTATGTATATTTGAAAACAATTCTTTTTTTTGTTTGTAGATGTATGTATATAAAAAACTTACATTTATTACAAATGATTTATGTACATATGTACAAAAATCAAAGAAAAACAGCCAAAAAGTTATTTTTGTTTGTTTTTCATAACATTTTGTTGCAGTAAAAGAAATTTTTAAAGGAAGACAAAAATAATAAAAAAAAAGAACAAGATGGCCACCAAACAATTTGATATGCCTGTTCCACCCCCAATTAAAAAACAAAAACAAAAAAAAAAAAAACAAAAAAAAAAACAATCTGTTCTTTTGTTTTCTCACACTTTTGATAAGATTAAAATAAACTTTCTTATGTTGTACTTTGGCATATTCATAAAATTGAACCATTTATTTAAAAACAGAAAAAATAACAAAAATCAAAAACATGCAATCACAAATTTTGCACAAAAAAAAAAAAAAAAATTTTTTTTAAATATGTATATGAAAAAAAAAAAAAAAAAAAAAGTTTAAAATGAAAGGCTTTATGTATCCATTGTGTTTACTATTTCAAGATTAAAAATTCAATTATAGTATAAAGACCATTGAAAAAATTTTGCCCATTTTACTTGGTATTCACCCAAATGTTGGATAAAAATCGATTCTTGGTGTGAATTTCCCCTTTTTGTCCCGAAATAAAATTCTAATATACATAAAACTAAACTTGACATTTAGAGTGGAGACATATTGATTAATAGTTAAAAAAAAAAAAAAGAATTTGCTTAATATGTATTTATCAAAATTATACATAGGTGATAAACACAAATACACATGCAATATTTCATCTCATTATTTATTAATGCAAAATTTTTTACTTGTCACAGCCATTTCTTTTTGATAACTTATGTTTTATTTAACTTCTTCATTTTTACTTTTAAATTCCTTAAAATGTATGTTTTATGTAAAAAGAATAAGATTAATTTTTTTTTTCTGGAATAAAAACTTTATAATAGTAAAAATATTTTTGACGCAAGAAAAAAAAAAGAGTGGCTGCCAGCAATTAAAAAATTGAATTTCTTTTTTTTTTTTTTCAACATTTTAAAAAGTAAATTAGAATTTGATTTCAGGATGAGAAATGCATATTCAACAAATCAATCTTCTACAAAAAATACATATATTCCAATGATTTCATTAGTACAATTGAATCATGTATTCTTTATTGTTCTGATTTATTTGCCTCCCCTCGAGGGATAAGTTAAATAAAAGATCGGTTTTTAATGCAGGGAAAATCCATATCCCTAAAATGGAGCACTCTGAATTGAAAAAAAGTCTAGGACTTTACTGAGGACAGAATGCAACAAGTGTAGTATTAGAACAGGTAGTACACTTTGTTCCTAGTCAAAACGCCAAATCTATTAAAAAAAAACAAACAAAAGTTAATTTCAACTTCCAGAGAAAATTTGTAACTTAGTATACATTAATAAAAAATCAAGTATTCATAATTTATATATATATATATATATATATATATATATATATATATATATATATTAGGGATGGGATGATTTTAATATTTTTTCCGATTCAATTACCGATTCCGTATTAAATTCCCGATTCCAATTCTTTATAAATCCCTCAATATTTAACTATAAAGTTGATATTTTTCACAATTATCGTAAAAACATGTTAAATGTGCAGATATTTTCTCAAACATGACTATACACTTGTGAAGGATGATCTATAGATTTTAGTTTTACTAATAGTTTAAAATCAATAGATATATTCATTATTTTAGTATTACTATCAGCCATAGAATATTTTTCTTTAAAGAAAATCAAAACAAAAAACAATTAAAAGAATCGTTTTTGGCATTGGAAAATAGGCACAAATTTTTCTGATTCCAATACCCCAAAAAGTTCCAATTTTTTTTTTGATTCCCAATTCCAATTAATCGTCCCAACACTAATACATACATACATACATATATATATATATGTTTTGTGAAAATGTACACTTTTTGCAAATATTTTCAACTCTTTTGTACACCAATCCTTTTTACATCAGAAGTTCTATGTTTGTTAAGATATAACAGAACATATATAAATATGACAATTTTGCTATATTTCAAAGTCCAATATTTTATTCATCTTATTCTTATTCCCAATAAAAACTTTGATACATTTTACAGATCTTATGTTCACGAGCAACAATCAATATTTGTATTCCAATAATGGATATTTCCTTTCGTGGATTTATCAGAAAAAATAAAAAAATAAAACAAAGTTCTCAAAGAGAAAAATGCATAACAATGTAATATGTAAAATTCAGGAAGAACCAAAAAACTCATGTTGGCTAGTATCCATTGAGTGCTTATTAAAAAAAAATGATTGCTAATATAAATAAAAACATTGAACTCTAGAATATAACAAAATTGTCATTTATTATATATGTATATATAAACTAGATTGAAAACAATATATACATTCAAATGGTGACCCCCACACTCCTCAGGAGATAACTGGTCTGTCAAATATATCGCATCAATCAAAAATAAAATAACCCTGAATGATTTTTTTCTTTTAAAGAATATCAGCAGATTTGATAGATTATAATTTATGCTAGATTTTTATATATCGATACAAAATATTTAGGAATAAATTTTTTTTTTTCATGGATTGTTTTGTCCCTAAAATCTTCAAGAATATTACCAATTAAGCACCAAATTTTTAGCTTATATAAACGAAAGGAAATATTTGTTCGATTTTTAGGTTTAGTTTTTTTTTTTTTTTTAAGTTTTAACATAAAATGCTCATCATACTAGATATTCACCTAGTCTTTAGCAAAAAAAGAAAAGAGACATTATCCATGTAAACAGTTATCCGTGTATTATGAAAAATTAGTTTAGGCATTTATTAGTATAGACAAGAGATCGAAAAAGTTGTCAAAAAACAAATATATAACAAACAAATATTACCAAAGGCAAGATAAATTACTTTTCTACCAACCTAGATGGTTATTTTTTGTGATTTAACTTATTTTAAAGCGTTTATTCATCTCAAAACGCCAGTAGTGGCGAGTCTTAAGTTATAGTGACAACAAAATGGCATTTTTTAGAAGGAAGTTCAGCTTTCTTTTAAAATGTTCACCATATTAAATTTTCGCATAGATTTTAGAAAAAAAATATCCTATGTAAACAGTTACATGTGTATTATGAAAAACTACTGCAATTATGTACGAATGCTGTAATTACAATCTCATGTCTTATTAGGATTAAGTTTTATTTAATACAAGAATTTAAAATTGTTCATCATTATAAAATTACATTTTTTTTTCAAGAAAATCATTTAGTTATCAACTGCCATATTTAATGTTTATATAGACACTGTTCATAATGATAACTAAAATTAACCAACAACTTATTTTAACCAGATGATAAAACTCAACCACTTATGTTTGTATTAATAATATAGTAAGCATGCACATTAACCTAGTCAAACATGACCTACATAAATAGAAGGCCGTTCTACTAAAGGCACGTAACCTGCTGATGTTGCAGAATGAAGTACAGTGAACATGGTAAGGCTATAAACAACTTATGAGAAAAAGTATTTTCAGCTTTAATTCTCAGAGAAATTGATGAGCGATTTATAAAACTGATCCGAAAGTGACTGTATTTTCTTTTCTGATAGATAAAGATTTATTTAACATTTGGACATATACAATTAAAAGGAAATAATTTTTGCTGGGGAAATACTGCAGAAATTTATTTTTTAAAAGTGCATTTAATTATTAATTTTAAAATGCACTCGTTTTAAAATAATCCTTGCAATAATTGCCTATCACCATTGTACTTTAATCTTTGATGCAAGTAGGTTACGCAACTTTAGTGAAACGGACTTCTATTTATGTAGGCCATGCTTGAATAGGTTAGTATACATGTTTGCTGTTTGCATTAATGATAATACTATATGAAGACATGTTAACAATGTTGGAGATTGGGTTGAACTTTATTTTTTTTTACCCTGACATACCAACTAAACAATCTTTGTAATAAACATTGAATTTACCAAAAACTTTTAAAAAAATAAATAAAAAATAGGTGTCACCTCATCAATATTGTTTTAGATTTGATTAAAAGTGATATGTAAGAGTCATCATTGATACACTCATAAATTATGTACTAGATTTCATATTGTTAACAAGTTTTTATAAGAACAAAAGAAAAATGGTGTTTTGTTTTTTTAGTTGTTTTTTTCTTTCATACAAAAAAATGTGCATTCAATTCAATTTATTTAGCAAAAAAAAATAAATAAATAAAAATAAAACAATTGTGCTTCAAAGAGAACGAAGCTGAGTCACTAATATTTTTAATATGAGAAAATTAAAGAAACTATTGATATTAGACACTGGCCAGCAGAGGGTGTATCTTGATTTTAATATCATGCCCATAAGATGTCTATTTACCATTCTTAGATATTCTTCTTTGTTTCCGTCTTTATTATAATATTTATATGAATGTGATTTTTCAATGTGTAAAATAATGTGAATAAGAGTAAAAATATTGTTTAAAAATATTAACTTTTGCATTTTTAAAGAGTTATGGCACCATTCTAGACAACTTGAAAGAAAACGAGAATTTGTAATTGCAACTTGTTCCAACAAAAATTCTTTCAAAAATAATATTCTTGATCAGGTAATATTAACTGAAATTCGACTAAATGAGCCAATAAGAAACGTTTAATTTTTTATTTTATTTTATTTTTTTTTTTAAATCAATGTAAGGAAATTTGGTAGAAATTTACATAGAAGAGAATACAGTAGTTCAACACATATCCAAATTTATTTTCAATTGTTACGTTATTGTTGCATTCACTTTTCCAAAGACTAGGGACTGATTGAGAAAGCAGCCCTCCTTCGGTTCAATCAAAATTTGTAGTGCAAAGTTCTATGTAATGTCTGCGTAGTATTGTTTAAAAAAAAAAAAAAAAAATTGCTTTTCATTTAAGCATCATTGTAGCAGACATAAAATTAACATTTCTTTCCTCTTAGAGGGTAGGCCCTGCTAGGTGGTTTGCTCAACCATTAGGGCATATTAATTTCGACTGAACCATTGAAAGATTACATCTATACTCTTTGGAATTTGCACAACAGTCACAAAGAGCTCCTAACAATCAATAAAGACCTCTTCTTTCCTGACCCGGTCAACAGCTAGGTTATTCTCAAATAGAAGATATACTGCTCAAAGGCTTTTGGCAGTAGACCTTGCTTACTTTATTCTTACTTCCTTCACTGTGACAATATTTTAATTATCGGCAACCTACACTCAGTAGTGTAGGTTGCTTAAAATAAATGCATATATTGTTATTTATAGTCTGTTTATTATACAAACATTGGTTACAGACTATATACCAGCTCTGTCCTGCATTGAGCACTCTTTAATAATCACACGAGTTTCATTGGATTTACATCTAGGAAACTAATTGATATAACCATTATATACATATATGTCATTTACTGAAGATCTTTGTTTTCCTCCCATTAGATGACTGTTTTGTTACAAATTATTATAGGATTTTATCGTACTGTTTACGCAAAGATAAGCTCCTATATTACTGAGAAGTCAAGAGCAAATTTAGAAAAATACCAAATATATTTTACATGTATTCAAACATCCTTATTAACATGACTTGACTGCCTGTCGCTCTGTCACACTTAAATTTGAAATACTAAATGAATATACTGAATAGATACATGTTAGATACATCATCAAATGTATTTATACGAGGCTATGTAGTGTAAGTCAGCCAGTCTGTCATGCTCTATTAATGAAATAATAATTTTTTGCTCATGCTTAAGTTTGAAATGGAACTTTTCGATGTGTCTACATGTCCCCATAAGAAGGTCGGTTCATCCATTGATCATGCTTATATTGAAATAAAACTTAAATAAATAAAGCTTAAGTTTAAGACATCTTGTGAGGAAGTCATTAACGATATATGCAAGAACTTTACACAGGCTCAATTACAGCAAATATAGAAATTTATTTTTATAAAGGCATGTTATATTTGTTTGTTTTTTTTATTACTGGAAAACTGTATTTATGTAGCAAACGTGATGAACCTGAACTTGGACCAAGCAGTAAAAGTAGACTTGCCTTATTCCTGGCATGTAGTTTTAAAATATTTAAAAAAAAAAAAAAAAAGATCAAAATCATAGGTTACTAGTGAGGATTGAACTCACAACCTAAGAGAAACAGAACGACTGCTCATTGCACTGCAATAAGCAAACCAGCTCAATAAACCATGTCTACCATAATCGCTGAATGCACTAACAGATTGAAAGGACACGCTTAAAGAATAGCCGTCTTGATTTTCTTGCGAAGAGTAGTCATTCATTGAGAAATAAAAATATAATCAAAATAAGGAAACTACATAGGCACTGTTGGACTACTTTATACAAATTGATAAAACACAAAGAAACTAGAATCTATAAGCAAAGGAAAATATTTTTTTATGTTATTCAAAACAATCAACAAACAAGAAAAAAGTGAAATAACCTTTATAGCTGTTTTTTTTTCTCCTTCCCAGAATTCCATGTTTGGAAAGGGTTGGTTAATCACTATCAAAGTTGAGGCAAACCTTTTCGTTTTCAATAACAAAACAAATCATATTATAATAAAATATAAGTTTTAGAATTTAAACAACAAAGAAAACGGGTAATTATTTCAAAGTTCAAAAGGGAACATGTTTTTTAATGGATAAAAAGAATAACATAATTTGAAATCTTCATTTTATATACAATATTGGAAACAAAATAATAAAAAAACAAAAATAACGGACAGTAACTAAACCACTTTTTTTTTATTATCACACATTAAGTAGGATGTGATTACTTTCTTTAATTGTTATCAAAGTTTGTTTATTTCTAACGAAATGACAGACTTTTCTTTATCTTATTTTGATATTGATATCTTAATTCGCGATTAGTCTTTTCCTGATGGCTTAAATTAGTTTGCAAAAAGATCAAATTGTGTCATACGATTATTGTGAATTATTCTGTTATAATTAGGAAAAATAGATGATGAAAATAGAATTGTATAAATTACAATATTTACTAATCAATCGAGCAATTATAATACTGAAGGATTAGGAATTTTCAGTATCAACATGCCTTGCTTGAATTTGATGGATCAATAAATATTGTAATTTATTCAATTTTATTTTCGTCATCTATTTTTCCTATTTCTTTAATTGCTCTATCTAGTATATTAAGCATTTGATTATCTTGATAAGTTCCAATTTTAAAGATAAATATCTTTGTAATCTATAATATAAATCTCACCTGTCTGTTTAAATGTATGCATGTCTGTATGTATGTCTGCCTAAAACGTTCTACAGAGGTGACAGATTTTCACAAGATCAGTAGTTTTGAAGCTGAACCCTTAGGATGACAAATATCAAAAAATTGGCTAAAAACATTAATTCCTTCACCCTCAACTGGGCACTTTCCAACAGGGAGGGGTCACTTTTTTCGCCAATATTTTCGAAAGTCATCTCCTCTTTTTGATTGACTAGCCTTAATTTAAACATTCGTCACTTCTTGTTTAGCGATGTATGCAACAGCAAAGACATCATACTTTTTTTTTCACATTCTTTTCCTCCTTCGTGGTATGGGTTCGAGCCTGCCTGCCAACTACTTTTTTTTTTTTTTTTTTTTTTTTTTGCTCAACAGACCTCCAAACACCCAGGCAACGCTGGGTGGACACCCAGGCTAGTTTAGAGATATATCAACGACATTCATGAAGTTGGGGCAAAAAGAGGAAAACATGAGAATAACATCCAAGATGAGGACAATAATACACATACCCTCCTAAAAAAAAAAAAAAAAAATGTTTCTTGTAGCTATAATTGTAACATGTATTGCAGACAGCTACATGCAAATACCGAACTAAGTGAAATGACGTCACGGTAAGGGAAAAGACTATAAAAAGGAGAGGGCATGTTCAAGAAAACGATTATGTGAGAGACATCAAAGCAGTAATGAGAGAATGAGAAAATAAATGTTGTTGTACAACAAAAAAGCGAGTTGAAATTCTTTTTTCTATTCTTCATCTGCTTTTTGACTGAGATTACAATGTGTTGGTTCCCAGAAAACGTTATATAACTTGAAAAGAAAAATGACAATACAGTGGTGACCTCTCTAGGAGTTGATAAAAATGTTGGGATATCCAAGAAAACTTATATTCATGTAAAAGAACAGATTTTGCTAGTATGCCACTTGTTTGTTCACAATTCAAAGGTTTATATTTTTATATTGAATACAACCACTCATGACCCATTGCATCAGTCTTTGTCATATATATATTGTATTAATAATTCACGTTAACACACTGGTTCCTGTTAGATCACTAAAGTTAAGCAACACTGAGCCTGGTCAATACTGAAATGGGTGACCATTTAGGAATTTCAGGTGCTGTATGTGCTCTTCACTTATCTTGGTATTGTTTCTAGCCATCTAGCACTTTGCCACTGGACTCAAGCAGTGCCGATTCAGGAGAGGTGTGGTTGGGGATTGCTTCACAATTACATGTGCAGTAGGGGGTATCCACTGTCTCTTGAGACTGAACAAAGGCATCACAATTGTCATAATAATAAAGTAAAGTTTTTTTCTCCTCTTCTGACAGACATCATAAGACACAGGCACCACACATAATTCTAACATGGTCATGCATTCTGCCAGTACCCGATACATGCTTCTGAAAATTATCAGTCGATTTGATTTACCTTTGTAATTTCCTACATTGATTCCAACTAAAGCGACTCTCCCATTAAATATATAATTTCTTAACTTGGATGTTGGTTGATAATCTGGTTTTGAAAAAGATTACAAACGATTTCACAAAGTCAGAATACACTGTAATGTCATAATAAATCCCCCCTTTCTCAATTATTTAGATCATTTTATTTCTCTTACAACTCCTATTTTCACTAGCTCTTTATTTACATTATTCGTCTGTCCTCCCAGCATTTAAAACATTCAAGCGTTTGCTTGTCACTGACAAACAAGAAATCCACAACAGTTTTAGCAGTATATAGATTAAACCTTAGATCAAGGTTTCAAGGAGTAGTATGTGTGTGCTGGGGAGAGGTATTGGAAGATATAAAAAAAAAAAAAAAATAGTCGGTAGAGATGCATTGAAAAATCTCAAGTCAGTGCACATTTTAAATGGCAACCGAATCAATAAAATATTTCATGATAAAAAGCACAAGGCGTATGATCTACAAATTGCTGAAGCAATTGTACTGCATAATATAAATATCATCAAGGCATTGCCCAGAAGTGTTTTATTTTCATTTTGTTTTGTTTTTCTTTTCATTTTGTTTTTATTTTCATTTTTTTTTTAACCAAATTAATATATTTAAAAAAAAAAAAAAATGGCTAACTTGTGAATGAAAACATAGAAATACATTGTAGCTGATTTAATACACACGCGTGTGTGTATGTGCATATGTAAGGTTAGTGGGAGAGAACCCCTAGAGTGCTCGATTATTCAGAAAAATTGAACAATCAGAGCGTAATATTTATTTATACATGTGTTACAGAGGACCAGAACAACATCAGTACCGCCGGTTTCAAATCCAAACAAAAGGAGTCTATAGTTGGTTGCCTATGTCAGAGGCTTTTCATAAGTGACCAACTATAGATTCCTTTCATTTGGATTTGAATCAAACTGTATCAATATTCTGACCTGTAAAACACACACACATATATATTATTTGATAATTATTTCCACTTTATTTTTCTGGATTATTGTATCTAAATTTATGGATTTCAATGAAAGGGGTCTGCTTTTATGTTTGTTTTTAAATGAATTATCTAGATAACAAATGTTTACTATAGAGCTATTAACATAATATTAAAATGGCTAACTTGTTAACAAAAAAATGGAAAGGTTAGTGGGAGAGAACCCCAGCAGAGTGCTCTATTATAAAGAAAAACTAAAACATCAGTGTAATATTTATTTATATATGTGTTACAGAGGATCTGAAAAACATAAGTACCATCGGTTTCAAATCCAAACAAAAAGCGCCTATAGTTGGTCGCCTTCATAGATGACAACTAAAAAAATCCAATTTGTTTGGATTTGAAACAGATGGTACCGATGTTCTGTAACACATATATGATAATTATTTCCAGTACATCTTTTTGGGTTGCTGTATTTTAATTTAAGGATTCCAATGAATCTATTTTGTTGTTCGTTTTTAAGTAAACTACCTAAATAACAATTGTTTACTTTAGTACTCTTCTGGAAACATATGTAAATTCATTGACTTATAATATTCAATCTTCCTCTCCCATTATAAGTCTATACAACATATAAGTGTTATATACTGTTAACCATTACTTTTTTTCTCATAATGAATTGATTGTACCATAAATGAATAATATGGTTTATTTTTTCTCTGATTAAAAAAAAAAAAGTCTTATTTACAAATTATAATTTTTTTTTATGTGGCAAGAATTTTTCTTTTTTATGTGGCAAGAAATTTTTTTCCCAATAATCTTTAACAAATTTGTTTTACACAAATAATTTAAAAAATATAAAAATGGATTATATTAAAAGAAAAAAGAAGATATTAAACGGAGACATTTTTTCAAATATTTGTCAAAATCAGAGAAATAGATATTGTGGACCCTCATTGCAAAAGAATCTCTCTAATAATCAGTTAAACCACATAATAATAATTGACAAATACCATCATTAACATGAAATCTAGTGAAGATTTTAAATAATAAAAAAACTAGGTTAATATTTCTTAAATGTTTTGTTTTTATCAAAATTTCTTTGCATGTTAATTTCAAATTTTAAGTTCTTCACTGACTATCATGCTAAATATGTAATTTTGACTATTTTTCAGATCTAACTAATTATTAGACATATCCTCATCTGACATCGGCAGAAGAATAGGAACTTCTGCATTTGAATGTTATATATATATATATATATATATATATATACACACACACAAAAAGAAAAAAGATATGTAGCAGGAAGGACATATCATTGATAATACTTGTTGCTGTATATGCAATTGAGACAGACTATACTGGCAGAGCATAAGAGCAAACTCAATGTCTTTGAAATAAAATATTGAAGAACAATGCTTGGAGTAACTTTGCAAGTTAGACAAAGAAATGCAGGTATCAGAAAGGAGCTTAATATTAACAGATTTATCAACAATGTTTGAACAAAAAGAGATTATCATAATTTAGACAAGTTTCCTGGTTACCAGACTCTAGCTATGTAAAGAAATAACATGAAGATTTGGTGCTTGTTCAGTATAATGGGATTTCAAAAAACGTATTTTAGGTAAAAGCACTATTACATGCTTATGTGTCATATCAAAATTAGTAAAAAAAAAATTCAAAAATTATGAAAAAGGATCGAGCAGAAAATTTGCTAGGATTATTCTTTACAAAAGAACATAGGTATTAGTGGTCCGCCATTTTTTTTATTTTGAAATGGCGGATTACAATATTATTTATAAATTGCAGTTATCTCCTTTACATTTTAATTCTTCAACATTAACAAATACAGTAAAACTCTATAATTAAATAAATTTTTACTTGTAATTAATTTTATATCTATCACTTTTTGCAATATTTGGAATTTTTATTAATTTTGACATAACATGTAAGTACGTAACAATTTTTTCTTTTTTTTTTTTTTACGTAAAATGCATTTATTTGAAATCCCATTATACTGCACGAGTACCAAGAAAAATCAAAAGGATGAACACCAACGAGATTGGCTGATCAGATAAGGGTTGAGACCGACATGCCGGTTTCTGATAGCTGAAAGACTTGACTTAAAACCTTAATAAGTGAAGGGGAGATGATTTTCAAGGATGTGGCAATATGCAAATAAGCTAGATTCTTCTCTGGGGAACGTCCATTAATTATATTTTTCAGAAGTTTAATATTTTTTTTAAATGTTGCTGTTGTCTAACAGAATTCTTACATTTTTACTAATGAACTGTTTAAAATCAGAATAAAATTCCAACAAAATTAAGCATATAGAGCAAACCCATCCTAAATAGTAACTTAGATTGAATTTATTTTTTATAATGCATACTTAAATAACAGACTATGTTACTGTATTAATCAATTTTAAAAAATATAGTTTTAAGATTTTGTATCATAAAATTATAAGAAAAATTAACATATGGATATAAACAAGGGACTCAAATCGAACTGTTCAGTCACTTTTACTATACCCACAATGAATATAAACTATAATAAGTTGTTTTGCAGCTTCCTATATTATTTCCCATGGAAGAACTACATTTCCTGATTTTTACAAAGTTCAAAACAAAGGGAGACAATCGAAGAGATTTAAAAATGAAAAATAATGAAATTATGACATTGTCCGGCAATGTCTAGACTTGAACGAAAAAAAAAAAAAAATGTTCGTTTGTACATTGTGTTTCAAAATATTAGCTGTTTTGTCATAAAGACACATTTTAATCAGTCAACAAAATTTGTTTCAATAATTTTTTTTTTAACTCTTCAACCAACTTTATAAAATTTGTTAATTTTTTGTATACCAAATTTTATTAATAATAAAAAAGAAAGCTTTCTGAATTAGAAAAATAAGAAAAAACTAAAAATGAAAAATCCAAACGATCAGGTCTTCTATTTTACCAGAAAAAAGTTTAAGGCACAAAAGGAATCATTCAACAAATATTTTCACCCTGACATAGCCAATTGCAAGAAAAACAGGTCTAGATTTTTTTAAAATAATGCAATAAGAGGCATCAATCACCAAAATATTACTTTTCAGGTTTTGGAAGGTGCCACTATTCCTGCCAACAAACACCTTTTAGTGCATCTAATAGGATCTCAGGTAAGTTTGTAGAAACCATAAACAACAATCATAATTGTAATCAGAATTTCTTCCTTATAAAAATAATTTTTAAAAAAAAGAAACACTAAAATATAACAAAGAATAGAAGAAACAATTCAGACAAGAAATATTTCCATAATAAATCGTCAAATTCAACAGCTTCAATATTTTCTCTGTAAAACAAACATTCGTTCGGAGCTCTTTCTTAAAATGGCAGCATATATTTGGTATAAAACATAACCATTATATAGTTGTATTATAAATATAGGCCATGTTCTACAGGCCTGCAAAAATATATGGTTTTTAGATGTGTTTATGCTTCTCTAAGTCTGTCTGTTAAAGTTTAGTTTGAAATGGTATTTTCATTAGTTTGTCACTTAGTTTGAAATAGCATTTCTCTAGTCTGGCACACTTGGGTTTGAAAGAGCATTTTCATTGGCCTGTCTTTCTGTCTGTCTGTCTGTCAGTGTCACACATGGGTTTGAAATAGCATTTTCATTGGTCTATCACACTTAGGTTTGAATGCATCTTAAAATATTCATTCTTGTTATTTAATTAAACTAAGTTAATTTCAATTATTAAAATTACTAAAACCAACAAACAAACAAAACTAATATTGAAGGAAATTGCAGAGTTAAAATTGTAAGAGTTATGATAGTTACCATAGGTAGGTACTAAAGTAGATACTTAAGTGACGGTTTTATAAATGATCCTTACTGTTTGGCTGAGATGGTCCACTTGTAAAAGTTTCCATTTCTTATATATATCCCTAGACATAGACGATTTGGTTATAGTCAAGATTCTTTGACCTTTGTAACTTATGATTTCTGCTATTCCTTTGGCTGGGTAATTAGACATGGTCAATTAGATAAGAAAGCCATTTATAACATGGGGAAGAAATAGGGGCTTTTATGTTATTCAAGAAAAAAATGATTACTCAGAAAGGACCATATCTTGTTTGTCACTGTTGTCCCGTCTGCAGAGCAGAAAATGGAAGTAAAAAGAACAAACAATCATGATTATAACCAACAATTTTTGATATTTTGCAAATTCTAGTGTTCACAGTTCGGTGGGTAGACTGTCTTCAAAATTGACTTTGTACAGTTTTGTCTTGTCAGTTGCTTAAAAGTTTTCTTTAAATATTGAAAAGAGGGAAGAGGGGGATGACTTACACAATTTGTTAAACATATTTATCATTTAATAAACAGAGGAAAAAATGAATAGATTACGTTCATATGAAACTATTTGAATGAAAAAAATTATTTTAATAATCTTTTATCAAATGAAGATATATTAACAATGTCTTCTAAAATACAGGTCAGTGCACAAGTTTTGCTGATTTGTAGAAGGGTCATTTTAAACAATTGTAATTTATTTTATGCATATTGTTATTACTTAAACATATCACCATAATTAATTTATAATTTTTTTTTTTCACATTATTAAAGCATCATACATATTTTTCTGCAATATTCTCACCCATCTTGACCCGAAGACAACCTTCTTTAGTCAACAGAAAGGAAGTCACCTGCCATCACGACAACACTACTAGCCAAAGATCTCCTAGGAGAATTAGTTTGGAAAATTTTGCCTCATCCTGCATAATCTTCTGACCTAGCTCCCTTAGATTATCACTTATTTTGAAGATTATAAAACTATTTAGATGACTCCAAGTTAACATCACGAGGAGAGTGAACAGGAGTTAAATTCACATTTCACATTAAAATCCCAAAAATTTTTTACAAGTGAGGCATTTATGAATTCATTGACAGATGAAATCAAGTTGTAGAGAGAAAAGGTAATAATTATTATGAATAAAGATTTTCAAGATTAAATTTTAAATCGGTAAAAGCTTTTGCACCAATCTAATATTTATTAAGTTTTGTTTTTAGATGTATCCAAACATCCCTAAAAGAAGCTCTATCAGTCAGAATTAAGTTTGAAATTATATTTTCATTGCTAAGCGTGCAGATTGTAGACACAAATTCTAAGAATTTCCATTCATGTTTGAACTTAGGAAAATACTAAGTCATCTTAGATTTTTCAGAATAGATTTTCTTTTACAGATTTTGTATTGTTTTGTACAAATATTGGTTATAAATGGCAAAATTTGTTGAACTAAAAAAAAAAAATAAATAAATAAAAGATTGAAAAAATATTGACTGTTTATGAATAGACCTAATGAAGCTTCACTTTAAAAAGACAAGAATGCTAAAAGCTCAAAAAAGATTGTCTATTGCTTTCATTGCATTAAAAGATGCATCAAAAACTGGTCTCATTTTATCACAAAAGAAATTTGAATATTTTGACATGTAATTCAGAAATAATGTCAATATGACATTTGAACTTTTAAAGGATTAGAAATTTGGATAATATAAAGGATTTAACATTTGGTGCTAAGGTAACATGAAAATCCTGGCAAGATATTATATTTACAGAAATTTATTAATGGAAGAACAAATATACAAAAGGGACTTTTTTTTTGTAAAAATGTAAAAAGAAAAAAAAAAAACAGATAAGTTTTATTTTTTTTCTTCTTTAGCCTGGTTAAAAAAAAACGGACAGGTTTTACTTTCTATTTTATTCTAGTTTTTAAAAGAAAAACAAAAATTAATTAACGTGCAAGATTTCCACATTATTAAAAAAAAAAAATGAGTTCAATGAAAGATTATCCCAATAACAGTCTGAGAGATCTAATACTTGGCATCTTTTACTGGAGGCAAAATTTCCAGTCAGTCAGCAAATATGATTTTTACTTGCTAACACTTCACTTTCATTGCTCTGAGAAAATTCTGAAAGGATATTCTAAGGTTTTCAATTGACAAAAAAGAAAACAAGCTTCAATTGTCGTAGGGAAATAGCAGTAGAAATTGCACCTGTTCAAATTCATCTTGAATTGTTGCATTGTTGGTACATTTGTTACCTTTGGAATTCAAAGTCCAGGAATCTTGATTGAGAAAGCGGCTCATCTCTGATTTAATTGAAATCGGTGGTTAAATAGTTTCTCGTATCTGTGTAAATCTCTTTCTGGTGCAGAAGTGAATAATTTATTTGAATTTGAGTTCTGTGTTATATCATAAATTGTATTTGAACTATAAGTCTGTGAGTATAATATAAAAAAAAATGAAATAAAGATAAAAATTTAATTGCGAATTATAAAAACAGATTAAAACAGTAGTTGATACCATTTTAATGTTTAAACCAGATTTTCTTGTAAGTTTTATATATTTTGTAAAAGTTTCATGCCATCTATTTTATTTCTTTTTGTATTGACAGCCTTGTTTATTCAATAAATTCCATTTTTCCATTTTTTTTTTTTAATTTAAAAAAAAAAAAAAAAAAAACTAACTCAACTGAAATAAATTTTATGAGAACAGTTATTGTGTTAGCAGATAAAAAGAATATCTAGTGAATGACTGGAAATCTTGCCTCTAGCAAAACACTTCAAATGTTAGGGTTATGGTTAAATCTCTTGACCTATTTATAAGGATGATCTTGGTTCAATGTGATATAATCAGTTATTTCCCCTCCAATCTCAAACAAAATGCCAAGATGGATTTAACCATTCAACATTATTGCTGAGATTTCTCTTTGGTACTTCATTTTCTACTCTCTAGATCAGAGATTGGCAACCCTCAGCCTGTGGGGCACAGCCATCCATCGCATGACTTATGTGCAGCTTGCCAACTTAACAGCATATGCTTGCAGACAACCATTTTCTAAAATGAAATATACTAAAAGTCATTTAAGAATAAGATGTTTTGCTCCTTTCATCGACAAATATTTCACCTGATGTGAAGTTATCATAAAAGCTAAAACAAGTATCTCATTAAATAATATTTTTGGAAAAACAAAAAAAAAACTTTTTTTGTGTTAGTTGTTTTTTTCATGTAATAAAATAAAATAAATTGTTTAAATAAAAATAAGATCTAATTAAATTCCTTACTTTTATGTAAACCTTACAAAAAATAAATATATATATATATATATATAGTGGTTTGAGTTCAATAAAACTCATCTGCATTTAATACCATGACACTTCAGACTCACGCTATCCAAAAGGTTACTGACTCAGATCTTCATACTAAAATCACTTTTTTGTATTCAATAAAAATTCTTGCACTAATCACAAACATTGAAGATTTATTTCAAGAAATCTTTTTTTTAATAATCTTTTAACTTTAATTCATCACCGAAAACAAAGGGACTATTGTAAAATAGCAACCATATTTATAGGGGCATCATTGGTGGGAAGTGGTGTCAATTTATATTACCTATGAATATTTGACGGAGGAGTTTGAAGATTAGACTTTCAGGTAAGGTGCTATTAGCTATGACAATCGGTGGTTGAAAATGTTTTAAAAGCAAGTTATGGTATAAATTAAAATCAACCAATTTAAAATTAAAACTTGATTGAACATAGAAACTGGAAGATTTGATTTTTTTTCTTTTACATAAATAAGAATATTAAGAATTGGAAAACCAAAAAATGTTTGAATCTGAAAAAAACAAAAAAACAAACAAACAAAGATGTAATTGAACAAGGTCAGAGGTTACATAGGCTGAAATTTGAATATAACCATGATGAAAATAGTAGGCAGTATAATACAAGTTATCAATCCTCATCTCAAAAATTTAAAAACAATTTTAATATTTGATTTAACATGTTGGCATTTAAATATTTTTTTTTTTTTTTTTTACAAAATTTGGTTATTTTTGTTTTAAATCTCTGATGATATATATATATATATATATATATATATATATATATATATATATGACAGACATGTATAATAATTCAACATATTGAAAAGAAAATTCAGTAATTATTAACTATTTGCAATAGGTAGATAACAATTGTAGGGAAAAAATGACTGAAAAAAAAAATAAATATAAGACCACAGCATACATTCATCTCAAAGTTTCATTTAAAAGCTATCCTTCCATTTAACTCCAACATGTTTTTAATACTCATTTTATAACAGCACATTTTACAGATAAATATTGTTTAAGCAACACTTTTTAGATTAAATTTATTTGTTACAAAATTGTTTTATTAAATTGGATCAAATGGATTTGAAATATCCCAGAATGAACAACAACCAAAATGACACATGTTAGATTCTTGTACAGAATTCCTCTTTATTAAAAAAAAAAAATTAAAGTGGCGGCAAATCTGTATGATGCACATATCTGTAAAATGAAATAAAGATATCATCTTCCAAAAATCATATAAATTGATCAAGTAGCTTTATTTTTAAATAAATAAAAAAAATTTTTTAAGCAATTAATGGGAATCCATAAGCATCACAACATAACTCTTGCAAGTTTGAATTATTGTTGAGTTATCTCCCGTTGATTTTTTGTTTAGATGGTTTTAAAAATGGTGGACATGACAACTACTCTTTGGTTACTCATAAAATTTGATATTCTTATTTAAAACAAACTACTTGCTCAATTTATATGATTTTTGGAATATGATATCTTCGTTTTGTCAAGGGTATGTACATTATACAGATTTTTCTTTATTTTTTTAATATAGAGGAATCTTTGACAAGAATTCATTTTTCTTTTACATTATTTTTTTCTATGATTAGATCAAATGGAATGAACAATAAACAAAAGGGCATATTTCGGTGTTTGTTCAAAATTCCCTCTAAATTAACAAACAAAAATAAAGAAAAATCTGTATGGTGTATGTATGTCACAAAACGAAAATATCATATTCCAAAAGTTATGTAAATTAATTAAGTACTTTTATTTTTTCCAAGAAAATTATTTTTAAGCGATTAATGGGAATTCATAGGCATTACAACAAAAATCTTGCAAGTTTGAATTATTGAGTTATCTTCCTTGTACTTGAAATTATTTTCATGATGGCAAGACAGTCGTTCCTCTCTTATTCATAAAATTTGACTTTTTTAGAGTTATGAGGACTTAGTTATTCACTCATAATGGACTCACCTAATCATTATAAAAATCCTGAATCTAAAACTTCCGTGGGGAATTATCACGATCCAATGCGAGACTACAGACTATCTAACTTAACAGTCTGAAAATACCAACAACTTTTCTTTGTATTCACTTTCTTGTACAATATATTCTTTTCTACCTAAACCTGTTGTTAGAGTCTTTCTATATAACCCTTTCCTAGTGCCACAAGACTTAGTTAAAAAATTAAACTACTTGATGAATTTACATGGTTTTTGGAATATGATATTTTTGTTTTGTCATGACTATGTACATCATACAGATTTTTCTTTATTTTTGTTTCCTAATATATGGGGTAATTCTGGGCAAGAAAACGCATTTTGTTTTAATGTTAACTTTTTACTTTTGACTTCCAGTTATATTGCTTATTTTTGTAGGAAACAGTCAATATTAATATTTTCTTTTAATATAATCCAATATTTATTTTGAACATCTTTTCTTCAAATTGTGTACCATCATTTCTGCACAGCATCTTTTGATTCAAATGTTTTTTTGTTTATATTTTTTTTATAAATGCTTAAATAAAATGTTTTGTAAATTAAACAATTTTATTTTATATATCTCCAAAGTTTCAAAACAAAACATTTTGTAAATGTGTTTTTTAAGGCTATCATTCAAACTGTAAAACTCTTAAAAGATATGTCATCTCTTGTTAATAATTGAACTAAAAGAAAAAGAAAAATATGGTGTTAAGGTAAAATGTGTTCTTTTGATCATTACATATTCGAGAGTACCTCAAATATATTTGATCCCTATAATTTTGAACATCTTTGAAAAAGTAAAAAAAAACTTAAAAGAAAAAACAAGAATGTCTTTCATATTTTCTACAAAATAAGAAACCAAGTTCAACCTTAAGCAGAGCAGGCATGTTAAAAGGCAAAGCAATGTTTAAAAGAAGCATTAAAAGTAAGACTTAATTACCTTTTATTTTTCTAAATAAAAAAGATTCAACCATTTTATAAAATCAGAATGAGAGGGGGGATGATTAGTCATATGTAAATTCAAAGAGAGATGAACACCTTTTAATGAATAGCAAACAAAGTACTGTTTACAAACTGTAAAAAAAAAAAAAAGTTTGAATAAAATACTTAAGTTTGAGAGTAAATCATAAAATAATTTGTAATTTGATATTAAAATTGTACAAATTTAACAGATTCAAATGTTTTCTATCAATTAAAAATAATAGGAAAAAAATGTGATTGAAAAGTCTTATGAAAATAAATTTCAATATAGAGTCATTTACATTTGTTTTCTTTAAACTGTTTTACTTGATATGCATTTTTAAAAATGCATTTTAAACGTTGAAAAGTACAATATTAAAATCTATACAAAAGCATCCAAACCAACATAATAACTAAGTTTAACACTAAGCTATTATATAATTGGCCGTTATTTTTAACTCGTTTCATTTTACTTCAGTTGAAGTTCTTAGAAATCATAAGGCTCCTCTTCCTGGGGCTTACACTTAATCTCTATATGAGATACACAGATATTGGAATATTCCATTAAAGCTCTCCTTTATCTCTCAAATACTGAATTAGTAAAGAAGTTGAGAACATAATTTTCATCTTCCCAATTGATCATTTAAGTATGTTATAGTATGTCTTTCTTGTGGCCTTTTTGTCTAACTAGATTCCAGAACAAGAATTCATCTAGTCTGGTGGAGTATCTAGCTTCATGCTGTTACTTGGAGAAGGTGCACCATTCCTTGTAAAAGCCAGTGTGGATTGGTCATAGTGAGGAGTAGGGTTGCAGAGTCGGAGTTGGAAGTTTTAGTCACAGAGTTGGAGTCAGGAAGTTGGAGGTTTTAGTTGGAGTCCGAGTCAGATTTCTAAGAGTACTAGGCGTCGGAGTCAAAATATTTTTTTTTTATCTAACTCAGACTCCTTAAGTCGGATAAATTTATTTATTTTATTTATTTTTTTTTTTTTTACATGATTTTCCTGTTTGGTTTTACCAGTTGCACAATTTATCAGTTTTTGTATGGGTTTGCTTTTATTTTTGGAGATGTATCATATTTTGTACTGTACTGCAATACTTCTACTTCATGAAGATATTTTGGTCCATCGGATTCCTGCAAATCTTTCTGGATAGCTGTTTTCGTTTTGGTTGTGACATCACACAGGATCGATGAAAATTCTGTCTCAGTGAAATCACTGAATTACATCGGATAACAATCGGATTGTAATCCAAAAGTTATTCAGTTCCTGAATCAAATGGAATTTGGCAATAAAAAATTTCTTCTCTGTATAATATGTGTCTTTACTCCTCTTTTGGGATGAGAAGCATTTGGCTTCGAAATGCCATGGCCTATCCCTAAATACTATATTCCCTTTTGAACTGATAGCATAATAAAATTTCATTGTAAATTTTTTTAGCCCTTTGTTATAACTTATTCTATAAAGTTGGTTGAGTGTATATGCGAGTATATTTATCATACAAGTGAATGTTAAACGTAAAAAATAATATACATGAAAAGTATTTATAAGATGCTTGCTGAATAAGTGTGGGAGGCTGGCGTATGGATCTGCAGAATAGATTTTCACATAGGGGTCAAAGAGTAGGAGTCTGGAGTCAGAGTCAGACTTTTACCATCCGACTCTGCAAACCTGCTAAGGAGACGTGATATGATTTTGAATATTTAGTAAGAGTTTACTTGTAGAGAAAATTATCCTCATGTCATCTTAAATTTATTCTTTAAGTGAGGGGGGGGGGGGAGATCAGCTGACCCACGTTTCGATAAAGAGGCTCGGTTTTTCAGTCATTACATGTATTAAAGGGAAGTAATTGAACGTTTTTATCAAGGAGTTAATGCCTTTAAGCAGATTTATTCCTCAAGGAATCTATATAAAAGAGTCTTGTCTGTGTGTATGCATGTCCAGACATGGGAATGGACTGAATAGAGGAGAAAGAGGAAGGTGGAGGGGGAAAGAGGGAAGAAAATGAGAAAGGGAGACATATAGAGAGCAGTAGAGGGATAGAAGGTTTTAATAGAAATATATTGTACTTTTGCACTGGGCAATGCTGGGTAACCTTGCTAGTTATATAACAAATCATGAATTTATTTTTATTTTGTTTAAAATGAACAAGAAAGTAAAAATCAAATATGTAGCTGATTATGTTGTGTGAAGAATAGAGAAACATTTGTGATTCGGGCTCAGTTGTGGAAGGTAAAATTATGTTTTTAGAACATGTTTTAAAAGAGGAAATAATTGATTGTGTTCATTCAAATTTAGACGATTTCACTTGGTGTTTGTTTTGTTGAGAATTAATGGACAAATCAACAAAGATATACAGGATGGTCCAAAATGATACAGTCATGTGAGATAAAGTTAACATTTGTTATTGAAAGGAAAGTGTTACAAAGTTTTCTCCATATGCGTGTATTACAGACGTGCAAGTTTTATGTAGTATAAGTCCTCCTTCCATATACCACCATTTTGTGAGCACAGCTCAATAGTTTATAATGTGCTTAGTCAAAGCCTCTTTTATGCTGAATTACTGTGGCTATTTGAACATTGAGAGAAATACATAGATAAGTTATGAGAGATGAATAACTTTTTCAGTTAATTTGCAAATTATTACTTAGAAGAATTAAAATCGAATTAAGGAATATGTATTTAACACACACACACACACACACACATATATATTGAAAATAAAAATGAATAATTGTAAATTATGAATCAGTTTCAAAAGAAGAAACAAAATAAAATAAAATTTTATTTTATTTTGTTTCTTCTTTTGAAACCAATTCATAATTTACAATTGTTAATCTTTATTCTCAATATTAATATAGCTTTAGGATAAATATAACTATTGAGCTTATTATATATCTACAGTACCATATGTAATGTTCCTTTAAAGTATTAATACATTAAATTAAACTTTGCTCCTCTAGACTTCCAGTCTAATTCCCTTTATAAATTATATATATATATATTAGTGATGGGACGATTCCAATATTTTTCCCCCCCGGTTCTGATACAATTACCGATTCTGATTCTTTATAAATTTCTAAATATTTAACTACAAAATTGTTATTTTTTCCCTGATTACTGTAAAAACACATCTTAAATGTGCATACATTTTCTCAGACATAAAAATACTTGTGAGAGGGTGATAAAGATTTTAGTCTTACTGGAAGTTTAAATCAGTAAATATTTATTATTTTAATGCTACTACAAACAGTAAAAGATATTTCTTAAACCAAAATCAAATAAAAAAGATAATTAAAGGAGTCGGTTTTGGCATCGGAAAATAGGCACAAATTTTTCTGATACCACAAAAGGCTCTGATTTTTCCAATTCTCAATTCCAATACTAATATATATATATATATATATATATATATATATACACACAGATACTATTTTTCACGTTAAAATGAACGAAAGTTATAACACGTTGACAGAGTGAATGCGTTATGATGGTTGAATATGGTTAAATCTGTGCTCATTTTTGCATTAAATATCAATCCCTAACAGTGCATTGAACGGATACCATAATATATTATATATATATAGGCATGCATGCTTTTATGAGGCTAATTTGTCAAATAATTATAATTTTTAGCTGTGAAATATGCACACACACAGTGTGGAAAGTGTATGCCACAGTATGAAACTGTAAAAAGTTATAAAGAAACTATGTATCTACATACATGACATGGTGTTTAAACATGTTCTTAATATGGTATCAATTTGGTTTTCCCATCTCTCATATATACACACACACAAGTTTGGTGGCAATGCAATTTGTCTGTTTACTGTATGTTATATCCAACAGTGTTTTCTACCAAATTAATGTGTGTGTGTGTATATATATATAAATAAATACACACACACACACACACACACACACACACACACACATTGACAGACATGTTTAAAAAAAAAACTGTGAATCAGCTAGACCTGTTCTCAATAGGTGCAAACTAAGATTTTATTGTTCTATTTTTGCACCTATTGAGAACAGGTCTGAAGAGATCTAGCTGATTTACAGCTTTGACCAGAACATAACCGCAAATGTGTAGCCAAAAAGGGGTTTATATAAATCAAAATTGTTATACCTAATATATTACATCTTAAAGAGAAAGGAAGTTCTAGAACAATTTTTTTTCAATGCAGGGAATACAAAAGTGATTTAAAATTGTATTTCTACTTATGCATTATGTGAAAAGTTTTTAATCTATTTTATATTATAAGAATTAAGATGATGATTAAGAATTTACTAACATAAGACGAATGGCATATCATATTTAAATGATGGAAATATTTGAATAGAAAATTACTGCCAACTGCCCCCCCCCCTCAATCTTACCTCAATTGATCCATGTCTGTTATATACAACTAAAGAGGGTTAAAAAAGAAAAGAATAAAACCACTTTACATCATAAGTTTTACATTCACAAAACTCTTCATTTTGATGTAAGGTTAGAAACATCTTTTCTTAAGGGTTTGTTTTCAGCTGACAGAATTGCTTATAATTCATCTAATTAAAAATGATGATAGAATACGAATTATTTGTTTTCACGAGACAAAGCTTCAACATTAATTTTTTGACTAGAAATTGTTTGGTCTCTCTTTGTTAGTTGCTTTAAAAAGTTTTTTTTTTTTTAAATCACAACTAAAACAAACTGCCATTTTGCAGTTGTAATGAAATTAATTTTACCCGATTTTCCCAGTAAATGATAATGACTCAATGTAGAGATGCTGTTAAAAGAAACTCAAATTTTGAAGAAACGAAATATCAATAAAAATATTAAAAAAAATTTTAAAAACACAAACCAATAAAAATATAAAATTGTCAAAAAGAAAAAAAAATGAATTTAAAATTTTTCTTTTTTGTTTTCAGTCGGGTACAAACTATCTATGAGGAAAATATACATGAAAAGGACAGCAGCAAAGTTTTAAATTAAATCTTGTTTCAAGAAATTAATAGTTAACATAAAAAAAACAAACTATCGGAATTGCTGAACTATATTTTTACTAGCTTAGCCATTACATATTCTATTCAATAAATCTTAATGATTGATTATGTCATTTTACTATAGAATTGTATTGTGTGTGTGTGTATATATATATATAAAAATGAAAGCCAAATACAAAGGCGTGGGTAGTATACAAATATCAATTCCACCTTAAAGATAAGGACGACTAAATCAAATTTAGAACATTATATACTTAGAAATATTGTAGGTATCAAATCAATTTCATGTTCAAACTTTTAGGTAAAACAGAACTATTATTTAGCATTCAGCCAAATTTGTCTTAATGATGTACATACACACATTAAGGAAATGTTATTAAATATAGAATTTATTTTTTATGAGACTTTCAAAATTTCTCATTTTTTGGATAATCCAATAATTCATTTGGTATTCCAATCAAATTGGTGAAAATAAATTTTGACCAAAATACCAAATGAATTATTGGGAAAATTGAAAAAAAAGATAAAAAAAAATTGTTTTTTTAATAACATTGGCCTTAATGAAAACACACACATACATATTGTAAAAATCTTATTTTCTTTTAAAATGTTTGCTTTCTGATCCTTACAGGAAGCACTCAATATTTCAAAAAAAATTTTAATTTCTAAAATATAGCAAAGTGATGAATTGCAACAAATAAATGTTGTCGTAGATTTTATGCTTACTTATACATTTCATCTTTGCAAATTTATGACAAAATTATTTGCTGTCACATTTAATATATATATATATATATATATATATATATATATATACACATACACACCTGCCAATTTACCTTTAATATTATGATATAGGCTAAGTATTGATAGTCTATATTGCCTTAATATACATTAGCTTAACAGGCTTCCAAAGATATTTTTACAGCCGTTAAAAAAGGTAGAGTATATACTAGTAAATAGTATAGTCATTAGTAATTACACTTTTCTTATTGCTGTTCTTTTAAAATTAAAAAAAACCCATAGATTTCAACCACAAACTGTCAGCCTTAGTCATAAAAGAAAATTCCATTCAAAAACTTCTTTATGAGTACTCCTTTTTTTTTTTTTAGTTTTTTTTCTCAAACAGTATGAAGTAAAAAAAAAATAAAGAAAAAAAAAAGAAAAGTTGAATGACTTGAATTATTCCAAGATTGAACCTCAAAATTCATGAGTTCTCGGAGTGGCCTCTTCGGAAAATATTCAGGCTTTTGAAGAAAGCTCGCATCCGACGAATGCGATTTCTTTTTCGGTTCTGTTTTTCCATAGCTGCTAGAGCTTCGCGTTCTTTGCGTCGGATTTCTCGTACTAATCCATGAAACACATCATCCACACACTGACGCAGCACAGCTGATGTCTCGTAGAAAGGACACCCAAACTGACATGCCAAAGACGAACCTTCATCTGAAGAGACCTAGTTAAAAAAAAAAAAAGAAAAGAAAAATAAAGTGAACACATTACCACAAGAGTACTTCCCTGTAGTATACAACATGGTTGTTTTAAAATCCAATGTCAATGATTACTTGTCATAAGCTGTTTTCATAAGTAATCAAATTTTGTTTATTTTATTCATCACTTTCAATCCTCTCACAATATTCTTCAGCATTTAACTGACAATGTCATTCACACTTATCAAGGACAAAAGACGTGCAAAGATAAGTGGAGACTCATTAGTAAAAAACTAAAAGGAAAAATGAAGTTAGAAATCATTCTTTACAAAAAGAAGTAGTGATTCTTTGCAATCATAACATAATAAAAATATACCATATATATTGTCATTGTCAGCAAAACTCGGATACAAGTATACATTTTGCTCATTAAGTCTGAGCCAGCCCCAGCTACAAAGTGGTTTAGGTGATCCATGAGGTGTAAGTTCGTGTCACGCACACTCTAGATGTCACTATTTGCTATGGCAAACACGTACTTGACATCCAGGTTCAGGAAAGCATTTTGCAGCAAGTTGCTGGAACACCATTACGTTGAGTACTGCCTTGTCACGTACCTAACTGGCAAGTTTATTTGGGGATACATATCCCCAAGTGAATTAAATGTGCCCCCAGATACCAATCTAGAAATCATATATATATATACTATACAAAAGAAAATATATTGATAACAGAAAAATAGATACTGGTATATATAGATTTATTGATCAATTTGAAACAAGGGAATACAATGCAAATGTTCAGGAATTATGAGAACTCTTTATGGCAGGCATTTCAAAGCCTAATGCTTCTCATCAGAATGTCTGGCATAAAGAGCTCTCATAACTCATGCACACTGTATTGTATTCTTGTTTCAAATTGATCAATATTTTTCTATTATGAATATATTTTCCTCTTATATCTAAGCTCGATCTGCATGTCAAGCTTTTTATTATATCAAAAAGTCTCCATTTAAAGAATCCCCCTATACTTCTTGGAGTATATAAAAATGTATACTTCTTTTAAGCATATATTCTTAATAAAATAGTTGATATGGATGATAAGCTCAATTAAGATACATTTCCTCTAAAATTACATTCCAGTTACCATAAAAAAAATCAGTGCTGTGGAAGGTTTTCCTCATGTGACCGAGTGTATTTACCTTCTGGAGGTATCTTTACTTGGATATCGTTTCTTAGTAAGTGTTATCAAATTTCTAAAATCTATGTTGTTCTTTCCATGAAGAAAACTTTTTTTTCTTCTTTATTCCATTCATTTATGTGTGACTGTTTTTAAGATTTATCTGTTTCTGATGATTTGTGTGATGGCAGCATCAGCTATATGCACACTGAAATGTGTAAGATGCATATGGAAAAAGTGAATATAAAAATTGACCTATACTTAAAATATAAATAAATAATCAGCCCATAATCATGATTTTTATGTTTATTTTTTTTTTTTTTTGTGGAATGCAATTTACAGTGTGTTAATTTCAACTGCATTTCTCAGTTAACATTAGCCATGCGGTTTGTTCCTTGCTAATGGAGTCAGAGATGACTTTGTATCCAGGTTTGAATCTTCAAACTGGCTGTAATAATAACTCCCTACAGTGATGATTTCCGAAATCTGTAAGTAAATTATGTCAATCCCTTTCGAAACTCAGTTTTTCTTGTTGAGCATTCTAAGTTGAAATGTAATAAGTCAATCAGTTAAGCTCATATGCACAGATCATGTTATAATCATAAGATCACTCTTGGCTGTCTTGACATTTACACTGGATATAAATGTTAATTTCAACTGTATTTTTCATGTTTAACATTGGCCCTGTAGTTTGTTTCTTGCTAATGGAGACAGAGATCTTTGTGGCAGGGTTCTATATCTCATTTGATTCGCCTTTTATTCCTCTATAATTTTATCTGTTCATATTTGACTTAATTGAAATATCCTAGTGTTCACGTCAATTTAAAAAAATTAACTTCAAATCGAGAAGGCAAAAAGAAACTCCGCAGCAACAAATGATCTTAAAACCAGCTTAAAATATCAACCTTTTAACATTTCTGATCGTAATTGTGGTTCTTAGGTTATACAATGTAACATTTGGTCTATATACCTCGAGTCTCTCAGTGATCGTCAGGAGCTCATTAATCTAAACCTTTCTGGTTTATCCAATCGAGAAATCAGCCACAGATTGAAATGTGATGCGAAAATGGTACAAATGACTGTAAAAGCACCAGAACAACCAGCAGTGTTCGTGATGCTCCTAAATCTGGTCATCCTAGAGTTACTTCTTACAGAAAAGACAATGCTATCAAGATCCGCAGTCTCAAAAACAAATTTGAAACAGTTCCTCAAATCCAACAACATGGTAATCTTGTTAAAAAGTGCTCTCTTTCTACTGTCAAGAACAGATTAAAGGAATTTAATTTGCGAGGATATGTTGCAAAATGCAAGCCAATGATTTCTGTAAAGAACAGAAAGTGCCATCTGGACTTCGTCAGATGCAATGAAGATCATGACTCTTCATATTGGTCGAAAGTGATTTTTAGTGACAAAAGCAAGTTCAATAGGCTAGGCAGTGATGGTAGGCAGTATGTCTGTTGTAGGAAGGATGAAGAATTTAATCCTAGATGTGCAGTTTCAATGCTGTAGAATGGTGGAGATTCAGTCTTGGTGTGAGACATTATTAGTGGCAATAGTCTAGGGCCTATTGTTTGCTTGTAAGGTCGAAATTATTCAACCAAGAACATTAATATGTTGACTGAGAATTTTCTACCCTACTTTGGTCAGAATTCGGATGATAATCCCACTTTCATACACAATCTCCCGACCTCAATCCAATCAAAAACGTATGGCATTACATCAAGCAACAGCTACGCAATGATAAAATTTTAAATTTGGAAGAACTTTGGACAAAAATTAAAGAGAAGTGGGATGCCCTTTCACTGGAGTATTTCCTGACTAATTCAAGAGAATGCCCCCAAATTTGGAGGCTGTCAAATTGCAAGAGAGCTATGCTACTAAATAATAACTAGTTCATTGTGTTCCTATTGTATTTGCATAATTAAAAATAGTTATTTGAATGTAATACAGAGTTTCTTTTGGCCATCTCAATTTGAAGTTAATTTTTTAAATTGACATGAACACTAAGATACTTCAATTAAACGTCAAATATGAACAGGTAAAATTATAAAGTAATAGGCGAATAAATTGAGGTATAGGTTGTTTAAACAGTTGACAAGTGCAGACTTTCTTTTGGACGGCACTGTAGATATAGATAAATAGATAGACAGATATAGTAAGTTATGAAAATATATTTATATTATAGCAATTAAACTACATAGAGGCATCTGTATTTCATCCATATACATAACCATCAGGTTAAAGTGCCATGTATACAAGAACATAGGAAATTAAATTCTCTAAATTAAAATTTACAACAAGGAATACAAATAAACAAATTAAACATTTTTCCTTATTCCATGGAGTTTTAAATGAATAGCTCATATAAGAGGAGACAGTGTTGGCAAAATTATATTCATAGACAGTCTATAAATTTTGCTAGTTATGGAAAAAAGAGTTATGAAATGATATTTATTTGCGTGAAAGATAAAATGCAAAAAAGCATTCACACAAATACTTTCAGCTAGAATGTTAAGACCACACTCTTTAGCACCCAACTCTGAATATAATAGGAGAGTACTCCTTTTTGGAGAGCTCCATAAAGTCAAGAATAGGTATACGTGTTTCAAGGTTGGTTGGTTGTTTTACGGCATATCAACCTTTTTCAGGTTATTTAATGCCGAATCTAGTTATTCTGAGAAACGATTTTTAATGGAGTATATTTGTTTAAGTTGTATTCTATTTAACCCATAGTTGGGACCCTAACAGGTACTACCACTCCGGGTCAGAGTGGACCTGGGAGCAATGGCAATTAAAGGGTGGCACCACACTTCCCAAGGCCCGCAAGGTGGGGCCTCACCATCGGATATAGTTTTAGGTCATATCCAGGACCGTGTTTCAAGGACCCATAAAAACAGAACCCATCACTTTCTCAATTTAAAGAGTTAATAATAAAGTTAAAAAAAAAAAAAAAAAAAAAAACTAATGGAAACAGCTATTTTGTGTTTAGTTTGTTTATTGGTAAAATTGAATTTATTGAAGATCAACTGTATCTCCCCCTCCCACGGTTCATTGATTTTGGAAACTTACTTTACGCATATGTTCCAGGTCACATTTATTTCCGACTATCACAATAGGAATATCTTCCCTGTTCCGCACTCGGTCTATCAAGTTTTTGTATGTGATGGCTTCCTCGAAACTTCGACGGTCAGTAATGGAATAACAAATAATAAAACCTTCTCCTTTCCGCATATATTGTTCTCGCATGGCTGTAAATTCCGGCTGAAAAAAAGAAAAAGAAATTAAGTATTCTTGAACGTCTGTTTTCAGAATTTGGGTTTTCAATAGATTTTTGTGCACACACTTCATGTCCTTTTTACACTTCATGGAAGGTTTTCCTCGTGTGATCGCGTGTATTTACCTTCTGGAGGTATCTTTACTTGGATATCGTTTTTAAGTAAGTGTTATCAAATTTCTGAAATTTATGTTGTTCTTTCCATGAAGAAAACTTTTTTCTTCTTTATTCCATTCCTTTATATGTGACGGTTTCTAACATTTATCTGTTTCTGATGATTTGTGTGATGGCAGCATCGACTATATGCACAATGAAATGTGTAAGATGCTTATGGAAAAGTAAAAAAAAAAATTAAAAAAAAAAAAAAATAAAAAACAAAAAAAAAAAACATGAAATGTTTTCCACTACTTTTTTTTCTGTTTTACTTTAGAAATTAATAAAAATTAGTTTGCCAGATAAAGAAAAAATTGGCTTGAGAAAAAATTCTTTTGGGGAAAATTTATATTATTTGGATTATTCTAACTACTGTTTTCATCTTGAGTGTTATTTGGGCAACATTTCAGGAATCTGCACAGAACTTCATATTTATTTATTTATTTGATCCATAGGTGTGGGGATAGAAATCTTAAGCAATTCACAACTGTGTTTTAAATGTCGCTTGCACTGAAGATTAAACCTTCAATGTTATCTCCAGAAGAGTGTAACTTACAACTGAATTGTAGCAAGTACTTTAACCACTACAACATGGGTCCTTATCGGAAATTTAATTCAAAATTTTACATTTTATTTATTAACATATTCTTTGTTCAATGGAACAGCTTTTCATCTAGAAGAAAATAATCTAAAGAAAAAATAACTTTGAATCCAAAAATTGTTTCTTGTCTTGAAGAGATTTTGGAGGAGAGTTCTGTTTCTTGCATTCCAAAACCGGTAAACATTTCGAAATACAGTGATTTTTGCCCAGAATTCACCTTTATTCAAAAATGAAAGAAAAATCTGTACGATTTACATATCTGTGACAAAACGAAAATATTGTATTCTAAAAATCATGTAAATAGATCAAAGAGTTTTATTTTTATAAAGAAAATAATTTTTAAGCAATTAATGGGAATTTGTAGGCATTATAACAAATCTAGTATAAAGTATTGTTAACTTATCTCCGTTCATTTTTGGAGATATTTTTCAAAATGGCAGGCAAAACAGCCACTTCTTGGATACTTATACAATTTGATTTTCTTAATTAAAAATAAAACTACTTGATGAATTTAGGTGATTTTTGGAATGTTATTTTAGTTTCATCAAAGGTATATACATCATACAGATTTTTCTTTCTTTGTTTTTTTTTTGGTTTTTTTTTTTACATAGGTGATGTCTGGAGAAGAACCCAAGCAATACAGATAATTATGCTCTCATTATAAATAATTATTTTTCATTTATAAAATATATAATCAATTATATTTGTTGATCTGCAAGAGAGCGTTTTTATTAAATACATTGCTTTATATTTTTGCCTAATTATGACATAATCACATTGAGACACCAGTTCTCATTATATCATCAAAGTTAAGCAACACTGAGCCTAGTCAATACTAAAATGGGTGAAATTGTGCAACCGTTGCCTCATAATTACACATGCAGCTACCCTTATGGAGGTATCTATTGTCTCTCGAGACTGAACAGAGACATCACATCATATATATCAAACAAAATAATATTTGTACCTTACGATTCACAAATACTTCAATCGTGTTTCATTTCTTTACAGATTTTTCATTTTTCTTTTTTTAATCCTCCCATGGGGGAGTTGTGAATCTTCGCTTATTCTTATCACCAGTGTCAACAAATACAAAATGACAAAAAAACAGTGGATATGTTACTGTTATTTAGAAATGTATACAAGAGTTATGTTGCATTCATTTCAAAACTACACAAGAAGAATCAACAAAAAAAAAAAAAAAAAAAGGAGTACATCAGAGCATATTCCATTAAAGTATATGTAGAACAGACACAGGGATGCAATATTGCAGTGATGGGCCAGACGTTGGAGCTTGGTTGATAGTGCTAAATCAGATTTAAAACTCATTTTTTGACCCTGTTAGAGAGAGAGAGAAGGACTCTAGTGGTAGATGTAACAATAATCCATGCATGATTGTGACGTACTCCTCATTTTGGTTATTGTTATGTTCACAATGTTTCAGCTGTTTTCAAATCAAGCCTTCTTCAGGTGCATTTTGTTGTAGTATGTTGTAAACCCTTATCATTGAGTGGCCTCCAAGCCTTGATAAGTGGTGACTCCTTTGTGTATAAAAAAATCCCAAAACTGACAAACTGAGGAGTTAGAACAGGGATTGATTGGTGAAAATAGTCTTAATTTACCTTATCACCGGCATAAAAAATCCTGTCTTTGTTTGGCAAGTAAAGTCTCCATTCCAGAAAGAACATGTACATGCTGGAATGAGGGGATTTACATGTATCGATGACATGTAACCAACATGCTTTATCTTCTATTATTTAAAGGATACACTGTGTGTATATGTGTTTGTATGTCCAGCTAAAACTCTAAAACTATGAAACAAACATCCACATAGTTGGTATTTTCTTGATCAGCATGGCCTTGGATAAATATCTAAAATTTAGAAAAAAAAAAAAATAAAATAAAAACATTCATTCTTTGACCCTAAAATGACACAGATTTTGTCCATGGGAGTAGGGAAGGCTTTAGTCTATATATATATAAAAGCGAAAGTGTGTGTATGTATGTATGTATTTCGCTTTTTGTATATGTCTGCAAAAGGCTTTTTTCCGAGGCCGTCTCAGGAAGGGGGATCGCTCATTCTTAAAACTTTTTATATCACGTCCAAATGATAATATTTACGACTTAACAACAGGGATCGCCTGTCTATTTAATTTGCCTGACTTTTACCTGCTCGCCACAGCTTTGAAAAGTAGGGGAAACAGTAATTGGTTTGCAGCGCAAAACTAAGTCAAACATCACACCACTTCCTCGCACCTGTATATTTTACTTTATAAACCTTATTTTAACACCCTTATCAATTCCTCTCTCCTCGTGGCCGAGGTGGTTAGGTGTCTGGCTTTTTTTTTTCCTTTCGTTTCCACCTTAACGTTAAGGCTTCGGGGTTCAATCCTACCTTCCGACCCAAACTTTTTTCTTTTACACCTCCGAACACCTGGCCAACTTTTTTTTTTTTAATACACACCTCCAAACACCCGGGCAACGCCCCCCCCCCCCCGCTAGTATTAACTAAAAGGGAAATAACTGATTTTTTTTTTTTTTTTTAAAGAGTTATTTTTTTCAGGCAAACTCATTCCTCAAGTAACCTATAACAGTATGTCCAGAAAGAGGAATCGGCTGGGCAGAAAAAAGAGGGAGAGAGAGAGTTGCCCTGATCAATGCCAGGTAGCTCTGCTAATCATCCATAAAAGATAGGTTCAATGCAAGTCGACATTGAATCTTTTAGCACTCAAATGGGTAAGATCACTCAACAATAGAGATCATTATTAAAAATGCTGTTGTTGAATAAAAATCTATGTAATAAAGATCTAATGGCAAATATGTTGCATTGTAAACAGTGTCACTGGAAAGAAGCATACCATGTAATAAAGTACATGGTTTCCATTAATAGAGATCTCCTCTCAGTTTTAGTTTTCCTTCATAAGCATAAGAACCATAATGAGGATAAGAGTCAGAATTATAAATAAAAATTTCAGAAATATTAAAACAAACAAAAAAACAAAAAGGGTTCTGACCTGTCCTGCTGTATCGAGAATATCCAGCTGTGCAGGTTCCCCATCAATACGAGCTTGTTGTTGATATGCATCCTCTGGAAAAAAAGAAAAAAAAAGAAAAAAAAAGAAAAAAAAAGAAAAAAAATGAAACCAAAAAATTTTCAATTTCTTTTTGTATGAGTACAACACAAAATGCATTCAAGAGAAATTGAATTGCGATTCTATATAAAAAAATCAATAAGTTTTATTTGAAGGATGGAATAAAAGTTTATTAATCTAAAGATTACATGTCATAAATATGCAAAGATTCCAAGGAGTCTGGTCACATTTTTGAAAATTATTTCATAATGTTAATTTGAACATTTTTGAAAACCAAATGATGTTAAAAAAATATTTTATTAAATGATTAAAATAATTTTATTTTTTTTCTGAAACTTTTCTATTTCCATGAGGGACTGACCCCCAGTGAAATGAAGAGAAAAATAAAACAGTCTTCTTTGAAATAGGTATCTTACAGCAAAAGTTAAAAAAAAAAAAAAAAAAAAAAAGGGGGGGGGGTTCAATCAATAAGAAAATATTTTTTAACATTCAATTTTCTTAAATTTCAAATATTGCAAGAAGTTGAATCAAATTTTAATTTTACAACATGTATATAAATATATATGTAGTATAAAAATATATAGCAAATAAGCTACACCGAGGTGTCCATATTTATTTCATTCTTGCAAAAATTAGATTAAATATACAGTTATTGTTCGCGGCTTTTAATTGCTTACTAATCAGATTCATTATTGTTCCCTCTCAGGCTATATTTTTCATCGGCCAAGGGTCGAACTCCTCTCAAACAAAGACCTGGTTGCTCTTTGACATTATTTTCTCTTTTTTTTTTTAAGAATGAGTAATTTATAATAATCTTACTAAGCTCTACTGATGTAGTGAGCACTGTTGAGCGCAAAATACTGAAAATATATACACAATATATTATATAAATTTATAATATATATATTTCCAATAGTAAATTCATCATACAATGATTAGATCACTGACAGACGTTAAAAACATTTAAAAGAATAAATGTTTAAATTTCAACAGTATTTCTTGCGGTTAACGTTAGCTGAATGGATTAGGTCCTTGCTAATGAAGCCAGACATGGCTTCTGTTGCCGAGTTCGAGTCTATGGACTGATGTTAATTGTGATACCCTGCACTGATGATTCCCGAAAGGATGGAACACTATTGTTTGTAGATATATATATATACACACACACACACACACACACCCAATAGTAAATTATATATTTCAAAAATATTACTAAATGCAACGGAGAAACTTTGCTTTCTGATTCTTTTTAATTTTTCGATTTTCTGTATAATCTTTTTTTATATCAAAACCAAAAATATTAATAAATATTCCATAGTTATTTTTCTTTAATTAATATTTTTGATTTTGATATAAAATAGATTATACGGAAAAATTAAAAAAAAAAAAAAAAAAATCATAAAGCAAAGTGTCTCCGTTGCATTTAATATTTGCTTGAATGAAAAACTGTTGCCTAAATATACCAATTTCAAATATGTGTGTGTGTGTTATGTCAATAGCTTTTTAATTTAGCTAGTCTTAGGATTGAAGAATTTTATTTTAATGAGTCCCAAAGAAATTCTATAGATCCTAAAATAAAGTGCTACATTTTGTAAATAGTAAAATATAAAGAAATAATTTTTTGAAAACGATTCTGTGTAGATCAACAACAATAATACTAATTTCTATATCCCTTTTAATGTGAAATGTAGATAATTATTTCCACAAACAACACTGCAGCTCATACAAACCATGAAAGCCACAGAGCAGAAGTCCTAGACTCGACTTGTTATTGATGGTTCCACAGATAGTGATGAAATAACCGAATCTTCTTTCACTTTGGTTTATCCATGAATTTGGGTGAAGCATCTGCAGTTCTTATTGCATCAGTTGAACTATCTAATAAAGAAACTATAGTCCACCAGCATAGTGGCCAATCTTTGCAGACGGTTAGCTGTATCGATTGGGATACCTTTCTTCGATCCAAAAATGCAAGAAGTTTATGATCTCTAATCAAAGTAAAGCATATAACATTTTGCGAAATTTCTTTTGTGGCAAAAATTATTGCCAGTGCAATACTCTGACTACAGAATTTTACCAAGGTCAAATATTATGTTTCCAGATGTATATACATGTGATCTTGCTTGTGAGTAATTTTCAGCAAAATCTAATGGTTGGAAAAGATACTATGTACCGAAAAGTGCTATTTTGGGCCATTTTGACCCCATGAGGATGCAAGCAGAATTTTTATAAAAAATCTGAGAATGTTACATTTCCTCCCTTAGGTAGTTGCAAAATTTCAGAAAAATGTAATGAGTTGCTATTGAGAATTTTGGGAACGAACAGACAAGGGTGAATTTTAAGGTCTAAATCCGACTAAGTTGGTGGACCAAAAAGTATATTGGTATATTAAAAAAATATACCAATATACATTTTGGTCCACCAACTTAGTCGGATATATATTTTTGTATTTATACACTAAATGTTTTACACTAGTCTTTGTATAATGTTGGCTTTTCTCTTCTGATGAGAAGCATTTAGTTCCAAAGTGCCCTGGGCTTATTGGGGTTTTTCTTTTTCTTCCATTCCTTCTTTACTGATCTGATGCTGTAAAGTTTTATGTAACTTATTTCTCATCTTATATATATACATATATATATATTAAAAAAGTTTGACTCATGTTCAGGTAACCTACATCCAAAATTTCAAGTCTAGATCTAAAATTAGCAGAGGAGTTTGGTAGAGTTTTCAAAGGTTAAATTGTTGTACTTTGACAGCCAAATTTCTGGTCGAATACTGATTAAGATTTTCCTAAATCTCAATAGCCCTTATCTTGAGTCTGTAGTCTGAAAATCGACAGGGAAATACACAGACAATTTCACTTTTATAGATATACAGTATACACCCATTCATTACATATATATATATATATATATATATATATATATATATATATATATACACACCCATATTTCTTTAATGTTTACATTTTCATACACTAGTTGTCATTAGAATTGTAATGAGAAGAGGAGAGAGAGTGAAACAAAACCTTGACCTAATTTAAGTGCTGAATTGTGACGTCATTCCAGATCTAGGTTACCGGTTCAATATATTTTCTCCACTATTTGAGAAAGAAAGAAAGAAAGAGAGAGAAAGAGAGAGAGAAAGAGAGGGATGAAGTTGGAAGTCTTGTGAAAAACACACTTACCAATGGTTGGATCATGGTATTCCAGGAATCGATGACACACAAATTGTATCACTAGAGCTGGAAAAGAAAAAGAAAGAAAAAGCATTTAATAGTTTTGCAAAAGAAGTTCTTTATAAAAGAAAATAAAAACCAATTTTATAAAAAGTGCTTTCATTTTTTTTTTTTTTTTTTGTGTCTATATAAAATGATTTAAAGTTTTACCATTTTGTATATTATAGAGACGGGTATGATTATAAAAGGGGGTGAACTAGTTTAGTTTGTATCGGGTATATCAACACATTTTAATGAAATAAATGATTTTAGACAGAACATATTTTGTGCCTGTGTTTATTGCTCTTAAAAAAAAAAAAAAAAAAAAACTCTGTCAATTTTTGCGGCAGATATAGGTCTTCTAAATTAATAAATGTGCAAATTTTTTATGCCTTTTCTAACTATATTAACATCAAAACAATTTTTTTTTTTTTTTTACACGATGGTCACCACTTATCAAGGCCCGAAAGCCACTCACGGATAAGGGTTATTGCAAGTACAGTACATTAGTGTGGAGATTTGATGAAGTGTTTACTTAAGGGGGAAGTTCATTAGGAATTTGTTAACGTTGGACTTGAAGACATCCCAGTTGTAGTCAGGTGGGAAGCAGGCAGATGGAACAGAGTTCCACAGGCGTGCAGTTCTAAGAAAGAAGCTTTGTTCATGGAATCTACGTTTTGATTTAGGCACAGATAAAGAGTGGGGGAAATTTTTCACAGTGGATTCAGCTAGACGGGTGTTTTTCGTGAAAGATTGGCGAGGGGGAGGATCAGAGATTGGAGTTCAGACGAGCACCTGCCATGGAAGTAACGATAAAACAAGGATAGGCTTGCAACGTCTCTTCTGTGGGAGAGAGGTTGCAGGGTAGAGAAAAGGGCACACCCCCACTAAGCCACGAAGTCTATTTTGTACTCTGTCAAGGCAGGATAGGCTGTTTTTAGCAGCTCCTGCCCAGATATGGCAGCAGTATTCCATCCTTGGACGTACTTGGCTTTTATATAGATAGAGAATTGCATCAGTAGTGAGATCTTCTGGAGCGGTAGAAGATCCCACCATCTTTCCAGCGTCCTTGGCAACAGACTTGATGTACATGTTCCATTTCAGATCAGGAGTAAATGACAAACCCAGAAGCTTGTAAAAACATGGGGCTTCTCCTAGACGAGAGCAATCCATTTCAATTGATGCCAGATGGGGATCAGAGCGTTGATGATGTAAAGATAGGAGTTTGGTTTTAGATGCATTAAAGGCACGCCTCCCCCACTGAACCATGCGCTCGAGATCAGAGGAGAGAGAATCAGAGAGAACTTTGTCATTTACAGCCTTTGATGTGTTGCCGTAGATGGTCGTGTCATCAGCATAGATGTCAACGAATGATTTAAGTATGTGTTTAGGGAGGTCATTGATGTAGATCAGGAAGAGAGTTGGGTCCGGGATTGACCCTTGAGGGACTCCTGCATTAATACTGCAGGCCTCTGATTTTTGTCCATCGACCACTACTCTTATGAGCCTATCGGAGAAAAATGATTTAATGATTGAGAAAACATTTCCATAGCTGGAAATCTTGTTAAGTAGGCCCTTATGCCATACCTTGTTGAAGGCCTTTGATATGTCAAGAGCAATTGCCCTAGAAAGGAAGCCTTTGTCAAGAGATTCACTAATCCTGTGAGATATAACCATTAGCACATCTGCGGTAAATCTTGCAGAACGGAAACCATATTGTGTTTCTGCTGAGGTGGTTTACTATTTCTCTATTTAATATGGATTCCAGCAACTTACTCATAACAGGAGGTTTATTGGTCTGTACTGAGAGGGAGATGACTTATCACCTGAATTCTTAAATACAGGGCATACTGATGAGGTTTTCCAGGGAGTCGGAAAGCACTTCTCCTTAAGGCAACGCTTAAAGTTTCGTAAGTATGGGAGCAAGTTCTGGTTGAAGCTTTTTTAACACTATAATTGGGATGCCGTCAGGGCCAGTTGCTTTACTGGAATCAAGGTTCTTGATTAGCTTGGCGACCTCATGCACAGATATTTGTATGTTATCTAGCGTATTCTGTGTTATAGGAGGAAATATGGGGAGTTGATGGCCTTCGTCGCATAGGGTAGAATTAGCTGCAAAGTTCTTGGCAAATAGTTTGGCCTTGTCTGATGCTGACGAGATGACCTTTGGTCCATTGATAATAGTTGGGATAGAACGCACACTTCTGTTCAGGATCCTATTTGTTATTTGCCAAAACTGGTGGGAACCAAGCCGCTGATCAGCTACTTTGGATTTAACAGACTGGGCATATAGCTCTCTTGCATTTTTTATTACTCTTTTACAGTGGTTGCTGGCGTTCCTGAAAGCAGCTTTAGTCTCAGTGCATCTATTACGTTGGTAGTTATGGAAAAAGTGATTTCTGTGCGTGATAGCAGCAGCACATTCTGGGGAGAACCATGGCTGGCTGTTAGGTTTTTGTTGGAATTTTTTAGATGGTATGAATCTCATGTTTACTTAATTCTGTAATAGTGTGCGTGTATATATATATTATATACATACATACATTCATTCAAAATGTGAGAGATTATAAATAGTTCCATAGAAAGTTTAGCTATGGAAATATATATATATATATATATATATATATATATACACACACATACACTAGACTATAGGTGACCCGTTGGGTCAGTATGTTATATTAGCTATGGAATTCATGCATGAGCGTGACACTTGTGATGTTAAAATATTTATTTTTTTTTTTTTTACATAACAGAAACATTTCTATGAAAGTATATTAAAATGAAAAATCACGGACGGATCACTGAAACATGAAAAAAAAAAATCCTCCCTATTCATGTAAATGTTCTTATTTTCTAAATAATCGCTCAAAAATCGAAAATTAAACATGATTTTCCTACAAATCGAACGCTGACGAAAGTCATTTAGCAGTAAAAACGCGCAGGAACCTGCCGATGAGAAATATAAGAATGAAAAACCCATATTGCAATCCTTCAACCAAGTTATAGAAACTTAAAATCTAAAAAACAAATAATTAATAAAACCTGAAGCAAAAAAATTAAAACCTAAATAAATAAAAATAATATTGAAACAGATTAGTAAATGCGTCAACAAATTCACCGTTCTCACACAACTATTTTGTATCTAGAAATGTAAACAAAAAATAAAAAAAGGAAGGAAGGAAAGGGACGGATAGAGAGTAGTAATAGTAGTAGTAGTAGTAGTATTGGCTTTACTACAATTGTTCTTATGTTTGTCAACGGGTTAAAGTTGTTTAGTTGTAAGAAATTAGCGACAGTATAGTTGTAATAAAGAATAGTTACAAAACACCCCCACTCTTCCGATGTTAAATAATAATTTCGAAATAACATTAATATTTCAGTGCGCAGGTCAAAATCTGCAAAAGAAGCAATTTGTGTTTATTTGTTTACGTTGTTATGGGTTAATGTTTATGCGCGCATGCACAACCGGATGTTATAAACTGGAAAGTGGGTTACATCACTTGTTACAAGGTCATTTGAGTTTTATAATTATATAGATATATATATATAATAAAAATGTCTTTTTTGTTTTTTTTAACTTTACAGATCTACTTAAGCTCAATGAAAATAAATTGCACTTCTAGGGCATGTATATCATTTGTAAACAATTCAAATAGCATAAGTGTATTTATACCACATTCATATCATTTTATTTTATATATACTACATCTTACGCATGTTTCATTGGATGGTATACTAAACAACTCATCAGAGACCCATAGAAATCCATTTTTTTTCTTTTTTTAGAAAAGATCAAAAGTATACCATCCTACCAGGCATTATCTCTACCTTTGAATAGTAGTATATATATATATATATATATATATATATATATATATATATATATATATATAATTTGATTGCAGAAATTCCCCTCTGGACCAAAGTACACAAGGTTTGTTCCAACAGAGGCCACGTACAAATTTATAATATCTAGACTATTAGCCAGTATATTATGCAACTTTAGAACGCCATCTTACACACATTTATCCGCTATATTAAAATCTTACATTCCATCCTAGGAGAAACATCATCATGATCGCAAAGATCTACAATGGAAGTAGCTGTTATTTTTTCCTCTAAATAATAAGTGTTACTCCCACTCCCAGTCGACACCAGCAGGTATTCTGCATTATGGTCATATATGGGGGGTTCACCCTAATTTTTTGACTCATATACTTATACACATACCATAATCTGTCCTTTTCCCCGATCCCCACCAAAAATGATTTCTCCCGCCTCACATTTCACAAAATCTCACTAGCTGATAACTAACCATTCATTTCAGACTGAACAAATCCCCATTCAAAAAAAGAACGCTCCAGAGATTCAAAGAAACATGGCTTCGCTGATTTCAGATAAAATACCCCAATTACATACATATTAGGACATTAAAACATGTTCATAAGCCACGACTGCTTTCATTTACACATTAAATATACCGAACATGTTAGCTTTTCGTACACAGCTATGATAGTGTGATACATATTTTATGTTTAACTACAGTATACATGTTTTCCGACACAGGCTGATAACCATTATTTCTTCCTTTTCTAAAAGCTAGATTAAACCTTATTATACACTTATTAAAAAATAAAAACAACTGATTAGGCAATACACACCGGGCATTTGTGTGATTTGGAAGCCTTTTAACTGTCTAATAATTTTAGTCGGTCGTACTAACAAAGAAATTAATGTTTTACACTTAATTTCTTCTTTGTTAGTACGAACGACTAAAATTATTTACTTATACACTAAATAAAAAAAATAAAAACAACTGATTACGCCATTATTGCAGTTACAGTCCCAGCCTTTGTGTGACTTGGAAGCCTTTAAACTGTATAAAACGTTTAGTTTCTTCTTTAGTACCACTGACTAAGATTCTTCCCTTGTACGCTAAATAAAAAAGTCAAAACAACTGATTACACATTTGTAGTACAGATCAGCCATTTGTGCGAGTTGGGAGCCTTTAAACTGTCTAAAACGTTTATTTCCTTCTTAGTACAACTGACTGAAATTCTTTCCTTATATGCTAAATACCAAACACCATTACTACAGTCAAAGGCACGAATTTTGTGTGCTTTTGAAGGCTTTAAACCGTGTTTTAGTGGATAATTTAAAATTAAACACATTGATTATTAAATATGGAATGTTGGTTTACTTTTAACGTAGATATTGTTCTCGAAAACTAATATTCCAAAATGAGGCTTCACAATGATTACATGCGTTGTGTTTTCATGATTACATTTCATAAACCTTGGTTAACAAAAATAAACTGTTGCTTTAGTTTTACAGTGGATATACTTCTGTTTACATTACGCGATTTATCAGTGTCTCTGGATATTGAGCACTGGAAAGACCCCCTCCCCCCAAATAATTAAAAATAGATCATTACAACTTTTGTTTCAATAAAAATAGCAGCGAATGCCCGTGTGATCGCAAAAAAATCTACCAAAATTAATTCCAAAAACAATTAAATGAAATTTTTCTTCATTTTATATTTCTAATGTAATCCCCCCCCCCCAAAAAAAAATTGAATTTGTCATATTTTGGGATTCGTTCTGTTTATAAGATTGTTAGGTGAAAGTACAGAATGGTTTCATAAAAATTAAATTTATCGTTATTTTATGTTTCAAATGTGATTCTCGCTCCCTATCACAAAAAAAAAAAAAAAAATGTATTTGCCATGATGTGCCCCCCCCCTCGATCAGTGAAAATGCTAGAGATGACATCTAGTTGAACGCTTTGTGGCCAAAAAGTGGGTGCTCATTTTACGTTAACTTTATATAGAAAAGTGATCCCCATGCTAAAATGTTAATTTTCTTTTTTCAAAATTTCTTTCATATTATTTACAAAGACTCTTTAAACGTATTAGGCCTTAAAAAAGTAGGTCTTAATTGCTTTTTTAGGAGTTAAACGACGCTGGGCCACGTCGTAAAAATTGATCATTTTTAATTTAAGATATTAAATAAATTATAAAGAAAATCTGTTTTGCAGGCAATTAAACACACTTGCGATGGTATAATTATTATAATAAATCCTAGGCAACACCGATTAAATTTTATAAAAAAAAAAAAAAAAAAAAAAAAAAAGGAGCAGATAATGTATGGGATGATGGATTTTGCTCACATGGAAAATTGGCCCTGTGTCTTACTAACTTTGCCCTTGTGGGGATGCAAGTAAATGGGGACATTAGTTTTAATTATTTTTCTCTAACAAATAAAAAAAGGTTACTTAAAAATTAATAAGCAGAAAAAAATTTCCTCCGAATTAAAAATAGAAATAATAACTCAGCTTAGAATATTTCGAAATGAAAACAAATCTATTACAGAAATATTTAATAACGTGCTCCGTTTAAAACAATTTTTCAATTAAAGCATCAGTTATTTCCCCTTTGGTTTTCTGGTTTGAAAATTAAACGGTTTCAGATAAAATAAGTTAAATCAAATATAAATTAAATGAAAATAAACTAAATTAAAAAATTTTTTTAATTAGTACAGTTGAAACAAAGCTATTATGTCAAATAAGTAATATCATCGAGCTAATTATTTAATATGCTAATGACCATAAGTCAATGTAGATGTGGTTTGAAGAATGCTATATATAGAAAGTATGTATAAAATATAATGTCTCCTTTGACAGAAGTATCCTATCATGAGCGTTAATATTTCTTGACCAGGAGAGGTGTACACATATAGCCTTTATATTTCTTTGATCATTGGAAGTTGTACACACAGACAAACACACACACACGAACGCTACTACTTGTATATAAGAGAGAGAGAGAGAAATCTGTCAATACTCTTAAACAGTTTTAGGTATTCCTAATTTGCATATTTATTTTTTTAAACAGTTTCTAATAAATTGATATTCTGCAATTTGCATGGTCATATTTTTTTATATAGTCAATAGTTTTGTCATTAATAAAACGTCCAATGTTACTAAAGATGTAGAGAACAGATACTACACTTTAAAATATTGATTTGTAAAAACTATAATGAAATTCCATTCTAAACAAATTAGGTCCAAAACCATCAAAAGTGTGGAGAGAAAAAGTGGGGTCGTTGGTCATCCTTGATCTAAAGTGATAAAAGTTCCATTTTGAAAAAAGTAGAAGTCTTACAAGAATGTGGTTTCTCTGCTATGAAGGAGGGACACATTAAGTCTTTTTTTTTAGAACTGAGTCACAATACAAAACTATTTCTTGCACAAAATATAAGGAGTGGCCATTCTTGAGATATCGTTTGTATATCTATGAAATACTTGCAAGATGTAATTTTTTTCTTAATACGTGAGGTGTCGTCCATTGTTCATTCTATTTTTCAATTTGACTAAACATGCAGATTGAATGAATACATGATTTTAGACCAGTTGTCCCTAATCTGCCGTTACTCGGAGGTCTTTTGGTTGACCCAAAGGCTTTTTTTTAAATAAATTTCAAGAAAAAAGAATCTAAGAATCCATGAAATTCCTATTTCAGTCACGTAAATTATTTAAAGTTTAAAGAACACACTCATTCGAGCCCCATGTTAAGAATGACTTTCTAAATAATAACGGTATTATTTCACCAGAGTCCGTAAACTGCACAATTACTCTGCTTTGTTTCAATTGTCAAATAAATCATTATTGCATCATATGATCACAACAAAGAATAAACTGATTATGACTGGAAACGGGAGATCAATGGTGTGTAAAGAAAAGGGGTGATGGAGCAATGGCCTCGGACCATCCAAATTGAAGTGGGAGGGGGGCATCCAATCATACCTTTCTCAAATAGTTCTCAATATTAGAACTTATACTAGAGTCTTTGCTCCCCAGGCATTACTAGATTTCTACATAGCAATGGGGTAGATACTTAATGAGAAAAAAGAAAAACTCAAACTTTAAAAGTGGGATGAATCGGCAAGCAGCCGGTGAATTTCATTAAACGGTTGTGATGATGATGGTGGTGGTGGTGTACGGGCTAAGTGCCATAATGGAAGAGGGTGTAATGCTTTCATTGGAGTTTCTGTTAGGAATATACAAAAACTAACACCATCAGTTTTCTTTTTGGTGAAACAATAAATTATTAGATACAGAAATTACAAAAGAGTAGAGAAAAAGAGGAGAAAGTGTGACAGAGGGAAAAAGAAGAGAGATAGAGAGATAGGAGAGAGGAGAAGAGAGGAGAGAGGAGGAGAGAGGAGACGAGAGGAGAGAGAAGAAGAGAGAGGAGAGAGAAGAAGAGAGAAGAAGAGAGAAGAAGAGAGAAGACGAGAGGAGACGAGAAGAGAAGAGGAGACGAGAAGAGGAGACAAGAGAGAAGAGGAGACGAGAGAGAAGAGGAGACGAGAGAGAAGAGGAGACGAGAGAGAAGAGGAGACGAGAGAGAAGAGGAGACGAGAGAGAAGAGGAGACGAGAGAGAAGAGGAGACGAGAGAGAAGAGGAGACGAGAGAGAAGAGGAGACGAGAGAGAAGAGGAGACGAGAGAGAAGAGGAGACGAGAGAGAAGAGGAGACGAGAGAGAAGAGGAGACGAGAGAGAAGAGGAGACGAGAGAGAAGAGGAGACGAGAGAGAAGAGGAGACGAGAGAGAAGAGGAGACGAGAGAGAAGAGGAGACGAGAGAGAAGAGGAGACGAGAGAGAAGAGGAGACGAGAGAGAAGAGGAGACGAGAGAGAAGAGGAGACGAGAGAGAAGAGGAGACGAGAGAGAAGAGGAGACGAGAGAGAAGAAGAGAGGAGAGAGAAGAAGAGAGGAGAGAGAAGAAGAGAGGAGAGAGGAGACGAGAGAGAAGAAGAGAGGAGACGAGAGAGAAGAAGAGAGGAGACGAGAGAGAAGAAGAGAGGAGACGAGAGAGAAGAAGAGAGGAGACGAGAGAGAAGAAGAGAGGAGACGAGAGGAGAGAGAAGAAGAGAGGAGACGAGAGGAGAGAGAAGAAGAGAGGAGACGAGAGGAGAGAGAAGAAGAGAGGAGACGAGAGGAGATAGAAGAAGAGAGGAGACGAGAGGAGAGAGAAGAAGAGAGGAGACGAGAGGAGAGAGAAGAAGAGAGGAGACGAGAGGAGAGAGAAGAAGAGAGGAGACGAGAGGAGAGAGAAGAAGAGAGGAGACGAGAGAAGAGAGAAGAAGAGAGGAGACGAGAGGAGAGAGAAGAAGAGACGAGACGAGAGAGAAGAAGAGACGAGACGAGAGGAGAGAGAAGAAGAGACGAGACGAGAGGAGAGAGAAGAAGAGACGAGACGAGAGGAGAGAGAAGAAGAGACGAGACGAGAGGAGAGAGAAGAAGAGACGAGACGAGAGGAGAGAGAAGAAGAGACGAGACGAGAGGAGAGAGAAGAAGAGACGAGACGAGAGGAGAGAGAAGAAGAGACGAGACGAGAGGAGAGAGAAGAAGAGACGAGACGAGAGGAGAGAGAAGAAGAGACGAGACGAGAGGAGAGAGAAGAAGAGAGGAGACGAGAGGAGAGAGAAGACGAGAGGAGACGAGAGGAGAGAGAAGACGAGAGGAGAGAGAAGACGAGAGGAGAGAGAAGACGAGAGGAGAGAGAAGACGAGAGGAGAGAGAAGACGAGAGGAGAGAGAAGACGAGAGGAGAGAGAAGACGAGAGGAGAGAGAAGACGAGAGGAGAGAGAAGACGAGAGGAGAGAGAAGACGAGAGGAGAGAGAAGACGAGAGGAGAGAGAAGACGAGAGGAGAGAGAAGACGAGAGGAGAGAGAAGACGAGAGGAGAGAGAAGACGAGAGGAGAGAGAAGACGAGAGGAGAGAGAAGACGAGAGGAGAGAGAAGACGAGAGGAGAGAGAAGACGAGAGGAGAGAGAAGACGAGAGGAGAGAGAAGACGAGAGGAGAGAGAAGACGAGAGGAGAGAGAAGACGAGAGGAGAGAGAAGACGAGAGGAGAGAGAAGAAGAGAGGAGAGAGAAGAAGAGAGGAGAGAGAAGAAGAGAGGAGAGAGAAGAAGAGAGGAGAGAGGAGAAGAGAGGGGAGAGGAGACGAGAGGGGAGAGGAGACGAGAGGGGAGACGAGAGGAGAAACGAGAGGAGAGACGAGAGGAGAGAGGAGACGAGAGGAGAGAGGAGACGAGAGGAGAGAGGAGACGAGAGGAGAGGAGAGACGAGAGAGAAGAGATAGAGGTGAAAGAGATGGGGTGATAAAGGGAAAGTGAAAGAAAGGAGGCAAAAAAGAGAGGGTGAGACAAGAGTTAAAAGGGGAGAGGGGAGGATTGAGGAAGGGAGTGATAGAGGAAAGAAATAGGAATGGAGGGAAGGAAAGTGTATGAGGTCAAATATAGAAACAAATAGAGGGAATATGTAGAGGAAGAGAGGGAAGCGAGGCAGATATTCTATAGAGTTTATGCATTCTTCATTAACCTAAACCCTTCGTTCTGATATTTCACAGAAATGATCAATCTTGAATGCCATTTTTACTTTTAATAAAATATTTAGAATCAGTAAAAATGAAGGAGAATAAAATACTGTTGATTTAAAGTCATTTAAAAGGGTAATAAACGAATTATGAGAAACCTTTTTATTTCAGGCTGACGGCTATGAAGACAAAAAGAATATTGTTAATCGCCTGATCCATTTAAAATCTAATTTACAATCATTTTAGATTTGCTACAAGATAAAATATAAGGCAACCATATTGGCTTACGAGACCATTTTCTCTTCATTTTTTTCTAATTCTTACGAAATTGCTCTTTCATGAAATGTGTGCTTTTATATGAAAAGCATGCAATTTACAGGTTTCTTTTAATTATACATTTCCCCCATTTTTCTTTTTCAACGTCAAAAGAAAAAAAAAAAAATTTAAAGAATTTGCTTGGGGTAAATTCCTATTGCATCATTTTGAAATAAATTAATTTTCATTGTAATTCCCCCCCCCTCCATAATAAAAACCAATTGTATTGATTTTATATATACCAGGTTAAAGGTATTTAAGAGTAATAACTAATGAATTTAATGAGGTTATTAAAGGTGCTCATAAAAAAAAAAAAAAAATTAAAAAAAGAGCAAGATATATTTTTATTAATATAAACAAATTGACATGGTTGCGAGACTGGACATGCTAATGCTTCAGAAAAATGATCGGTTAAAACCCACCCTCAAAATTTTTGTTTGGTCGGGTTTCTTCTGTGGAAAGCAACCATTAAGTCGCCTGACGAAGAATTCTGGTTTTAAACGACCATTTGTCCAAAACATTAGCATGTCCAGTGTCGCAACCATGTAACTTTACACTCCTATAATTTTTTTTTTTTTTTGGATTGATATTCATATTAAAAACCCTTTTTTCTATTTATTTAGTTAATTGCCTCCTCACTAAGCAAATTAGGCACAAGGCCGTTTTTAAATGTGGAGAGTGAGGGGGGGGGGGGGCGAGCTACTCCGAGAGGAAACTGGATAGTGACAATTGCATTGCCCAAAACTGATTACTCAAGAGCAATGGTCTGATATGTGGGGTTACCCCTACATATGGTCTATGATTGCAGTATCTGCCGAAACAGATACTACACTTTGATAACAAAGAAAAAAGCGAACCTTTTTTTCTGTTTATTTAAAAAGAAAATACAACTTTGTTATACATGGGTCGTGGAATTGCATTCATCTGCAAAAGATCTAGCTAATTTGCATATTCTTTTAAATATTCATTTTAATTAATTCCATTTTTTTTTTTCTTCTTATTGGATGATCATCTTTAGTTAACTATTACGTGTAATTATATTCATGCAGATATTCTACATAATTTATACTTACATAATATTTGCGTAAAATCTCTAAAACAAATCTCTTTATATATATATTATGTATGCATATATATATATATGTTTAAAAAGTTTTGCCTACTAAACTCCTGTTAGTTTTTAGTCTGCAGACATTTTGTTGGTCACTCTTGGCTACAAATGGAAACAAAGTTGATATAAAAAAATATATTTTCGCAAAAATTATCTTTACTTTCATGATATTTTGCTTTGGGTAAAATTTTGGAGTATCAAACCCCATCTTTTTACAACCCCCTCCTTTTCATAACCTATCATATTTTCATCAATCACAGTCCATTTTCTGTAGGCTGTTTTTTAACCCAGTCAACGACGGGTACTTCTGCTAGTAATATATATATATATATATATATGCAAAGTTCCAGCATCTGCTGTTGAACACTATCTGATTAGCATTCTGTAGTTGTCCATTTGCCTTGATATTATATACAGAACTTGATTCTTTCCTTTTTCGTGATAATTCTCAGAGCTTGAAGGGGTTACTATTGGAGTAGCCTTCGTACGAAGGCCATGCTATTGGGCTACAGAGTAAAACATGATGTGGTTGAATTCATAACCTGGTAGTAATTATCACTTCCTAAACTGATAATTGCATAAGCATGAGACACTAGTTCTTGTAGGTAAAAATAATCAATAGTTACATGGATTGTTCCAAAAGTAATGCCTCCTATTTTTATTTCACTTGAATGAATCAGAGGAGATTTCAAATTGCATTGTTATGATGATTGAACTCATCCTTCACGATTTGAAAGTTTCATCTCTCTGTTGCAGATATTGACGGTGTGAAACTCTAAAAAAGCAACCCTTGTCATTCATGTGCATCAGAAGTAGAGATGCATCATTGAATTCCTGCCAAACGTGCTTTGAGAATTGGTGGTGACCATGTAGAAAAGTAAATTCTCAAATGCGAAAGGTCACTTGTTTTCATAGTACCTCTCCCGCCTTCATAGCTCTTCTACTTTTTGAGTAAAAAAAAAAAAAAAAAAAAAAAAAAAAAAAAAAGTTTTACCTTTGGAACTACTCTCATATGTACTCTTAAATATATTTCAATTCATACAGATTTTATATTTATTACTACAGAGCTAATTCTCTAGTGAATATTATATTGTACCAAAAGAAATTATACAACTAAATTGCAAACAATCAAAACTACAACCAAACCAATAATAATGAAAGCTGCAAGCAAGGGCATAATTTGAATCCATTTATTTATTTATACTTCCATGTGTTATATAATGAGTTAGATATGTTAGCTAGTTCTAAATAATAGTCATTTTTCATTTGACTGTATTAATAAGTAACAAGGGCAGAAATGTCTGGTGGTGCCAGAAGTCTAAACAGATAACTGTGAGTGCAAACACGGACTGGATGAGGAATTATCTCTTCAAACATAGAAACGATTTGTAAAATGATAATTCAGACAGTGGTAAGGGACGAAGCCAAATGGGCACAAAATAATATAGGCTTATACATCAAGAAAATTAATGTTCTTATTTCCTATCTCTCTTACCTTGACTGTATATGAAACTGCAAATAAAATTTCATCAGTTTAAATACTAAAAAAAAAATGAACTTATCTTCTGCTAACCTTCTGAAATTCCTCATTGCTCTTGACATATCAAAGGCTTTTGATGGGGTATGACAAAGGTATACTCCACAAGATCTCCAGCTATGGTATAGCTGGAAACATCTTCTCAATTATTAAATCATTTCTCTGATAGGTTCATGAGTAGTGACTGATGGGCAGAAATCAAAAGCTCACAGTATTAATGCTAGAGTTCCTCAGGGGTCCATCCTGAGCCTAACTCTCTTCCTGATCTGCATCAATGATCTCCCAAATCACATTCTAATATCATTCATAGACATTTATGCTGACGACACTACCATCCATGGCAACATTTCAAAGGCCGTAAATGACAAAGTTCTGATTCTCCTCTGATCTTGAGCATGTGGTGCAATGGGGAAAGAGGTGGCTGGTTAATTTTAATGCATCTAAAAACCAAGCTTCTATCTTTCCATCATCAATGCTCTGATTCGTGTCAGGCATCAATTGAAATGAATAGCTCCATGTTTTGACAAGTTTCTGGGTCTGATCTTTACTCCTGATCTGAAATGGAACGTGCATCAAATCTGTTGCCTAGGTCACTGGAAAATGGTGGGATCATTCGACTGCTCCAGTAGATATCTCACTGCTGATACAATTCTCTACCTGTATAAGAGACAAGTATGTTCTAGGATGGAGTACTGTTGTCACATTTGATAGAAGCAGCTTGTCCTGCCTTGACAGAGTTTAAAATAGATTTCGTAACCTAGTAGGGGATGTCCTTTTCTTTCCTGCAACCTTTTTTCCACAGAAGAGACGCTATGAGTCTGGCTCTGCTTTATTGTTATTTTCATGGCAAGTGCTCATCTGTGCTCCAATCTATGGTCCTCCCTTGCCAAACTTTCATGAAAAACACTCGTCTAGTTGAAACCACTATCAATAATTTCCCCCACTCTTAATTTGTGCCTAAACCTAAACATAGATTCCATGAACAAAGCTTCTTAGAACTGAACGTCTGTGGAACTCCTTTCCGTTTCTCTGCTTTCCAGTTGACTACAATATGGTCGTCTTCAAGTCCAACTTGAACAAGTTCTTGAGCTGTCCCTTTAAGTAATCCAATTTATCAAATTTCTACTACTAATGATTACTATGATATTGTCCCATTGACTACCGTACACTCATGAATCCTTATCTTTGAGTGGCGTCTGGGCCTTTATAAGTGGTGACTGCTTTGTAACAACGGAAAAAAAGAAAGAAAAAAGAAATTAAACTAATGGAAAGAATTTTTTTTTTTTTCTTAAGCTTTTCAGTGCTCGAGTTCCTAGACAACTACCAGTTGCAATATTTTTGGCATATGAGGAGAGTAGTTATTTACTTCCTTCCAACTGCATGAAAATGTGGCACAAGGTCGAAAGGTGGAGAGAGTTGGGTCAGTGTACTTTAAAAAAAAAAAAAAAAAAAAAAAAAAGAACCACACTGACCTAACAAAAATTGCCTGGACAGCCCCATTAGCATTCCCTAGTCAAAGCTCGGTGGCAAGGCCTGGAAGGCTGGGCTTACTCAGGCGGTATACATCAGTCTAACAAGTGAAGGGCCACCTAAATAGCCCTGCACTTGTTTGGCTGATTATCAAGAACAGATTCTCGACTGACATTTCTACCGAAATCTCCTGTAACGGAAATAACGAGGAGACCACTCTTACTCAATAAAAAATCATGAGGGGGTATGATCACAAAGATTTAGATGATTACATTTATAACCATGGGTGATAAGAATGAACCAATCAGATGCCATAATTATTTTACGAAATATACTGAACTTCTGAATTCTTCAGTCACAGCTTTCCGTCTTGACACAGAAAGACTACTACAATATGCTGATCCTGATGGGGTTCATCTTTTTTACCTGGAGAAACTGACTGGATTTATGTTGCCATTTTTTTTTTTTCTGGGAACAACTACATTTTTTTATTTCAAGAATGGCTCAACACTTAAGACTATCACAACCATATGGAAAGGAATCCAGGTACAACGATAACGAAACGTCACACTATACAATATGAAGAGGTACCAATCCAGGTCTTGCATAATTTCCTGTACACACACATGATATAATGCATGGTAGCCAGAATAGCAAATAAAATGTGGGTCCTGGATATGACCTTAAACTATATCCAGTGGTGAGGTCCCAGCTTGCGGGGTTTGGGGAGTGTGGAGCCACTCTTTAATTGCCATTGCTCCCAGGTCTACTGACCCGGAGTGGTAGTATCTGTTAGGGTCCCAACTATGGGTTAAATAGAAACCGACTTGAAAACAACAAATATATTCTTTAAAAAAAATTTTTATTCAAAATCTTTGGATTCAGCATTAAATGACCTGAAAAGGGTTGATATGCCGTAAACCAACCAACTAAATAAAATGTGACTAAATTGTGAAGAAGTCAAAATTACAAAAGCGTTAATAAACCAATAACAAAGCTGTTTGCATTCAGGTGTACGCACCTACCCATCCAATTCACCACAGTTCTGTCATCCTTGTGCAATTCTTTCAACTTTTACATACCATCAACCATCACGTTCTATCCGCCTCCACCCCAACTAACTATACAGTTTCTGACAGCTGATCCAAACGTGTACCAAGAAACTAATTGACCTACTGTCCTAATATTTATTTATAGCAAACAAAGCATTCCATTAGCAAATAGATTTTTCTTGGGGGAAAATCTGTGCCTCAGCAGGAGTATGTATGCCAGCTCAAGGGACGGATACTTTCACCTCACTTTTTGCCTCATTGTATGATACGGTGGAGGGAGTCTTTGTAAACCAACGGAGTTGACTCTTTAATAAGCAAAAATTGGAATTATATCATTTTAATTAAATTCTCAGCATTTATTCAAATTTTACACTAAAAACGTATGTGTATGAGTGAGAGAGACAGAGAGAGAGAGAGAGAGAGAGAGAGAGAGAATGTATCACGAGGTCGGTGAAAAAAAAAAATCCAAGAAAGATCTCGATCATAGATCCTGCAAAACCTAATACAAAGTATTCTATTTAAAACTATACATTACAGTGACTGTTGGGTGTATATATGGCATTTTAATACATACAGTGTATAAAAAGTGTTGATTTGATATTCCCTAGAAACTTCCCACTTAGAAGGAAGCCGGTTCAACATGCCTAGGATGAATGCTACGTCTTTTTGGTGCACCCAGGTTTCACAAAATCTTTTGTCAGTGTTTACCTATTGATAGATACTGACAAGTTCATCTGTTTCTACAAGTCAGATTCTGACCCAGATGTAGCATGATCAGATCGATGAAATCTGGGTACACCAGATACAGTAATGTAGAGTTTATATATATATATATATATATATATATATATGAACAGATATAAATACATTTCTGTTCTAACATACACTAGATGCAATTCTGTTTAATTTGTTGTTAATTAGAAATTGTGCAATGTCATACTTTTAAAGAGTAAACAAAAATGAAGCTTTAGAAAAAAAAAAAAAAAAAATAGCCGACAATTATAAATTCTTATTTTGATGTACTAACAAATCACCGCTTATCAATAGCCAAAGCATAGATTAAAGCTTGGTTAAGCACCTATCATGAAAATAATGATAGAGAAAGATTAGCAACCCCTCTTAAGTGAGAAAGAGGATGCCGTGTTGAAAGAATTTGCAATTATGGTGAACAAAACATTTTTCAACATTAAAACTGAATCTTCATAATTATTGTCCATTCTTTGACATATGTTCTATATGTTCTATTATATAAAAGGCAAAATGTACGTGTGTGTGTGTGTGTGTGTGTGTGTTTGTATGTCTCGCAAAAAATTCTAACAGACGCATCGGAATGTGACAAAATTGGTATCGTTTTAAAGCTTGGTCTCTCGGATGACAAATATCGAAAAATTGGCCAAAAACATTAATTCTTTCACCCACAACTGGGTCGTTTTTTTATTTACAAGGAGGAGTCGTTTTTTTTTTAGACATTTTTGTAAAGTCATTGTCTCTGTTGGATTGATTTCTCTTAATTCGAACGCTTGCGACTTCCAGTTTCACAATGGATGCATCAGTTAAGACATTAGGTTTTTTTTCTCACCTTTTTTTTTTTCCTTCTTCACGTTACAGGTTTGAGCCTGCCTGCCTACTATCACTTTTCTTTTTAACACTTCTCTCCACCAGTGCTGCCTACTGTTGTTTTGATCTTCTCCTACACCACCTCTCCACACCCGGGCAATGCCGGGTACTCCCACTAGTTAATAATATCCAAACTATATAATAGAAACACAATAAATCCAAATTATAGTAGAAACACAATAAAAGCATTGCACGAGTCCAAGAAAATCAAAACTGCCAGAAATCCTATAACCTTGCTCCCCCCTCCCCAAATGATTAGTACCACACAAAATGGTCATAATGAGCCAAAGAGGATGGAAAGACATAGAAGAGAGAACACAACTAAGACCTTCACTGGAAGGGCGCAGAGATTACTGGAATCTTTGAGAGACTTATTGACATCCAAATTCTAAAGAAAGCAAATAGTTGTTATTGGCAACAAACCAATGGTAAACGACTGTTGCGATAACCCAAAGTGATTTGCAACTGCGAAGTGTGCACAGCAACAAGCAATCAACATAAAAACATCCTCAGCTTTTTAGTTTAGTATATTAAACAAGTAAAAGAACTTTTTCAATTTTATATAGCGACTTTCAAAATAGTCAAAGTTTGACAGAATTTAAGGCTGTGGATACATCTAAGAAAAAGATAAAACGCAAAAAACAAAAACCTTTAAAAATATTGAAGAATGCAAATAAATTTGTGAATGGCCGGACATGTCGTTAAATAAGTACTTGTTATTTATTTATTTGTGCAACCAACAGTATGTAAATGAGACATGACGAATAAATTTAGCTTTGTTCTAAAAATAGAGCCAATCCGTCTTGATGGTCTTGAATATCAGGTTCATTTGACTGGATACAATCGAACAACGTGCCATGGCAAATAATAAGCCTCTTTGCAAAGTTTCCTCATTAACGGGGTTTGGTACTTCCAATTGTCTTCACATCCGTCCATTCTACAAACTTACGTCAGAAAAAAAAAAAAGAAAAAAAAAAAAGTAATACGAGCACGACTTCCGTGTTTTTTTTTTTTTTTTTTGCTTTTAAAACTTTTCCTTTTTCCCCTTCCCATCAGCGGTAAAGTAACATTTCCTTGCTCAACTTAAGGGGCCAAGTTTTTTTTTTTTTTTTTTTTTTTTTCCTTTTAAAATTGAACATTAATTTCACATTTCCTATAATGTAAACGTTACTATTGGTGGCGATTACGCATATTAACCCTCTCGAGCTATTGCTTGGCGTCCACGTCATGACACTTCATAGAAAGTAGATGATGCCAGCCAATTTGGTGGCTCCACCCAATTACGTTCCACGAGTTTTTGTTTGTTTCATTTAAATATTTCCTTCAAATATAATAAATAAGAATATTCATAAACTGATTTTTTTTTTAAACCAATTTGTTTATTTAAAAAAAAAAAAAAAAAAAAAAAATCATTAAAATGAAACAATCAAAGATTAGTGGAACGTAATTGGCCGGGATAACCAAATTGGCTGACACCGCCTATTTTTTTAGAAGGTGTTAAGCCGCAGATACCAAGCAATGGCTCGAGTAGGTTAACGTGTGATCGCTCTATTGGCAACAAATCATTTTAAAGGAAATACAGTTGAGAAATTTTGTGTTATCTATTGATTTGTGACGTATATTGCGAGATATTATCTCACCTCGGTTTTGCCCTTGGCAGAATGAAAGAAAGCAAACAGAAATCACAAAAGGATCACCTTCAAACTGCAACGTAAATTTTATTAAAGTAAAAAGATCCAAATTGCAAAAGATGTGCCATCTTTAGCCTTCTGCTGAAACAGAGCTGGTAACACCCATAAGGGTAGTAGTTCATGGTTTATCTTTGTGTTTGCAGGATTCAAGACTCCACGCTATTCGAAGAATAGCTGTAACAAGTTGAGGAGTTAAGTGATGCATTCCAAGGATGAATGCTGCAAGTCTGGTAGTCATCATGTAATTCACTGTAAATAACAGTCAGAATGGTGGACAAAGGGCAGGTCAAAATGTAGACCTTAAATTCATCTTGGAGATGAATTACACAAGTAATGAAAAAAGTCAATCAATCGGAGACCACAACAGTGCGCGAAGAATACAATATTTCTCTCAACAAAAGCGCATTGGTGTTTGCAAATAACATTTCACCCCATGTTAGGGCATTAATACTTCTCAATGAGACAAAGGGGTTTTGAGGCTACATGCCTCGAATGAGTTTTCTTACGTTCATTCGACCTGTTGTTTTTCTAAAAACTGAGGCGACCTGAAACATAAAAATAGCGCCAAAAATACAACACAGTAGTTAGTAACAACACTCAATCTGATAGGTCCAACCAAAATCATGGGCAGTCAAACCGACCAATGAGGAGCCTGCTTATTTCTGCAGAATTTCTTACAATATGCGCTAAAGTGTTTATGTTTTTTTTGTTTTTTTTTATATAAATTTTTAATAGAAAATATAAGCCTGTTAAGTTACCATAAATATTGGTTGTGAATAAAGTAATATGTGGTCAGACATTTTGGTTATTTCAGGAAGTAAGATACCTGACCAAACCAGAAGAGACTAAGATAAATATCACATCAAAGACACCCACTTTTACTTTTATTTATCTTAGTCTCTTTCTGGTCTGGTAAGATATCTTTCTGAAATCTGAAAATGTTTAGCACTTATTACTTTACTCACAACCAATATTTATGGAAACTTAAAATGCATATATTTTTTTTATTAAATATTAAAAATACGTCAGAAATGAGTAGGTTAAAATAAATTTTTTTTTTTTTTGACTAATTTTCCAGTGCTATTTCCTATTAGCTAATAGAAACCATCTAGTGGGTCAACAAAAGATTAAGTATAGGAAAACACATCAAATCTGTTGTCCATATTGCTGGAAATATAGTTGGATCATTCTACTGCTCCGATAGATATCTTACTGCTGATGCAATCCTCTACCTGGATAAGAGTCAAGTACATCCTAGGATGTAGTACTGTTACCACATCTGGAACCTCTTTTCCACAGAAGAGATGCTGCGAGATTGCTCTACCGTTATTTTCATGGCTGATGCTCATCTGAGCTTCAATCTATTGTCCCATCTAGTTAGACTTTCATAAAATACACTCATCTAGCTGCAACAACTATCAACAATTTTCCTCACTATCTGTGCCTAAATCTAAACACAGGTTCCAAGAACAAAGCTTCTTTCCTAGAACTTTCCGCCCATGGAATTCTGTTTCACTGGCCTGCTTTTCAGCTGACTACAATATGGTAGTCTTCAAGTTCCTGTTGAACCGGCCCCTTAGATAATGAAATTGTATCCGATTTCCACCACTAACAATTGCTATGCTGTTGTCCCGGTGACCACCACGCATTCATTAACTCTTATCCTTGAGTGGTCCTTGATAAGTGATGACTCACTTGTACCCCTACCCACACACAAAAAAATCTGTGCTGAATGAGAGACTGTTGGTATGATGACATTGAAATTGAATGAGAGTGCTTGAGTTAGTAGTTGTAGAACAGTTGAGGTAGCAGAGTTGGCAGGGGAAGACCAGGTAAAACATGTGAGGGAGCGATAAGGAGAAAAGGGGATAAAGATCTGATTAGAAATAGGTGAGTTTGTGAGCCAATTTCTAAAAGTCGCTATGTTTTTAAATGAATAAAATCTAATCTTGTGGGAGACGAGGATATGGTGAAAATAGTCTTTTATGAAGGAGTCGTAAAAGTTGATTGGAAAAGGGAAGGATTATAAGAAAGAGAAAAGCAAAAAAAAAAAAAAAAGAAAAAAGAGAGACAAGAGTAAATGAGAACAATTTTTTGCTTTTTAGCAAAGTGAGATACCAGATAATAGTTGTGAGAAGATAGAGATTAAAATGAAGAAAGAGGAAGGGGAGAATGAAGATAATTTGAGAGAGAGAGAAATTAATCCAGTCCTTTGGATCTAGTCACCTCAAGGTATATTTTTTTATTCAGCAAAATATCTACAAAATAAAAAATTAGGCACAAGACCACTCAAAAATTAGGAGAGGGATAGTGGTCTATGGTCATCCTCGTCACTGAACCATTGGTTGGTTTATATTAATTCTAACTAGAGTTCTCATTCACTATAATACCGCAAATACCGTCCTTTTCTCTTCTCTGCAACCTCTATCTCACAGAAGAGATTTTGCGAGTTTGTCTCTGATGTATCGTTATTTTCATGGAAAGTGTTCGACTGAGCTTCAGTCTATGGTCCCCCCTCACCAAACTTTCACAAGAAACGCTCGTCTGGCTGAAAACACTATCAATAATTCCCCCCCACTCTATCTGTGCCTAAACCTAAACGTAGATTCCATGAACAAAGCTTCTTTCTTAGAACTGCACGCCTGTGGAATTGTATTCCGTTTTCCTGCTTTCTGGCTAACTACAATATGGTTGTCTTTTTTTTTCTTCTTTTTTTAAATATAATTAAATAAAAAGTAAATTGTATATATATAATATAGTAAGAAACAAAATTTTAGTAAAGGTTTAGAACCAGCAACTTTTAGATTAAAAAAGAAAAAAAAAATGGAGATGAGAAGCAGGAACAGCATACACGAGGGACAAAAATAACAGGATCACTCAAATCACAAACGGGAGATATAAGAGATAATCACTAAGATATCAACATAAACGTACACAGAAAACAATGGTGGAAATGAGCCAAATTTCACTCGCTCATAGCATGCAAATTCCAGTAACGATTGGCCAGACCAAGAGACCATTTGAGGATAATGATTAATGAGTGTTAGGTAGACAGTGAGACAACACCATGACGATCAGTAATAGTGGAACTGTGATATGGTTTAATTATGAAAGGGGTTGGCTCAACAAGAACTTATTTGCATTCAACTTGAAAACGACCATGCTATAGTCAATTGGGATGCAACCCCCATGGTATTGGGTTCCATAAAAGGACAGTTTTAGGAAAGAAACTCTGCTTATGTTATTTTCATTTACTTTTAGGCACAGATAGAGAGAGCGAGGTAAATTGTTTACAATTGTTGTATTTAAACGAGTATTTGTTATGAAAGTTTTACAGGGGGACCATAAATTGAAGCTCAATCAAGCATCTGCCATATAAATAACGACAGAGCATAGATCCAACACAGATTAAATACTTAAAATTCTGTGAAAGGCCTTAGTTCAAGTTTTTTTTAACAAAAAAAAAATTAAAAAATAGTTATGCTGAAATATGCCCCAAATCCAAAATATCAGAATTTTGTACCACTATTAGATGGCGGCCAGAAACATTCTGGTAAGTTTCTTTATGGAGTTTGCAGATCTGGTGTGAGTAGTATTTCTTTATTATGCACAGGATGTCATTTGGTTCATAGAAGGTGCAGTGACCTGTGAAGATTATCTCTATTGAAAACTATTTCTGTGGAAGGTAAACTGGAACTGCTTGTCCAATTTTAAGCAAGTCCTGTACAGAGTTCTCTGTAGATGGTTTGCAGAAGCTGAAAGTTGTGGACTCACTAAGTTATCTAAGCGATATGGTGGGGTGTGTGAATCAAATCCAATCTTGCATGTATAGACTGCCTGGGATGAATTTTGTGAGCTTCTTATCTTAATCAATTAATTTTGCTTGTTACCCGGGGTCAAGTTTCCTATTTCCATAGGGCCATGTTGTTTGTAAATGCTAGATTCCAACTAGCTTGGTGTTTTTGAGAATACAAAGGAATGACATGTCTATGGTTTGGCAGATTTGTAGTATACTATCAAGTTTGAAGGTGCACACACTGAAGTCAGTTCTACATTGCAACCACCTGGTATGGACATACTGAATGAAGCTCTGGTTGGATGAGGTACACACATCTCAATCGAGAATTGGTGATATGTATGATGATAAATAAAATAATTAATGTACAAAGTATAATTTTTAACACATTTATTTAACTTACAGATTAAATGGTAATGTAGAAGCCACTGAATGATTTAAAGTGTAATGCAAGATGCGTTTTTGTTTGCATCTCAAACTGTCATCGCTAACTTGGCCTAAAAAAAGGCAAGGTTATTGCCTTTTGAGTAGAGAGTAGAGCAAAGAGAAAATAACTTTTATGTGTGCTTAACAATAAGTGAGAAAAAGGCAGACCGAGGTAAACTCTTAATGATTTTCAAAAGATGACCTCAAAGAATGGCGCATCAAAACGTAAATGTAAAGAGTTTCATGGAGAAAGTAATTTTGTGCAGACATGGCCAACATGCAATGCACATCTGATGTGATATATATATATATATATATATATATATATATACATACACACACTAGCTGAAATGCCCAGTATTGTATTTGATATATGTGAATATTCTATCCTCATACATAATTATCTTATTGATTAAACAAAACATTAATTCATAATGGCTTCTTTTTCCATATCCTCCACGAGGTAGAAGCAGTAGGTGCATTTGATTCTCTTTTCTAGTTGTATCATTTATCTTTTAGTTCTTTCAAAATATGATGCAAGAAGCTATATAGGATATCACTTTTGATTTCACTTGCCGTAAAATACGTTTAAATATATTTAAAATTATGCAGATATTCGCATTTATTACTGCAAAAATATGATGGCAAAAGTTTAAAAAAAAAAAAAAATAAATAAATAAATGACTTGGTGCCATCAGCTAGAATCGAAACCAAAACATTTCACGTCCTAGCCACGTTCTCTACCGATGTTGGTATCAAGCCAAAGATGATAAAGTAAATATTAACACACTTGAAATGATGAATTTTATGTGATCATGCGAAGAAGTATAAATATGTCGGCCAGTTGAAAAGAACATTTCGCATTTCAACACGCCAATAAATGTCTGTATGCTTTATTTATCAACCCAAACAAAGATTTTACTCCTTATAAATCATCCTTTGTGTATAATTTGTATTTCCTGTTAATTTCAGTGTTATGTGACCAGTAGTTTAAGAATTTACTTGTTAAATATTTACACACACACATCTGTTATGTCTGTGCGTAAATATGTAACCAATAAAATCTTAAACTATTGGTCACATAACACTGAAATTAAAAGGAACATACACCAAGGATAGTTTATAAAGAGTAAAATCTATGTTTGGATGGATGAATAATGCGTACAGAAGTCAGCAAGTTAAAATGCAAAATATTCATTTCAACTTGCCAACATTGCTATGAGTTTGCGCATGCATAAACTAATAGCTAAAAGTGGTTTAATTTTATAACTTTCTTATCTGTCGGGTTGGCTCAAACAGTAGCGAACAGCTGGATCACTAAATAAGGACACAAAGCCCGGAGATCTAACCGTTTTGATTTCAATTCTAGCTGATGGTACTCCAGTTATCTTTTTCCAATTTTTGAAATCAATGCTATATATATATATATATATATATATATATATTAGTGATGGGACGATTCCAATACAATTCTAGATTCCAATTCTTTATAAATCTCTTAATATTTAATTATAAATCTCTTAATATTTAATTATAAATCTCTTAATATTTAATTATAAATCTCTTCTTATAAATCTCTTAATATTTAATTATAAATCTCTTCTTATAAATCTCTTAATATTTAATTATAAATCTCTTCTTATAAATCTCTTAATATTTAATTATAAAAGTGTTATTTTGCCCAGATTACTGTAAAAAAGCATCTTAAATGTGCATATATTTTTTCAAACGTAAAAACACAAGATGATGTAGAGATTTTAGTCTTACTGGAAGTTTAAGTCAATAAATATTTATTATCTTATTTTTACTACAATCAGTGGAAGATGATTCTTAAATCAAAATCAAATAAAAAAGATAATTTAAAGAATCGGTTTTCGCATTGGAAAATAGGCTCAAATTGTTCCGATTCTGATTCATTGTCCCAACACTAATATATATATATATATATATATATATATATATATATATATATAAAATTTAACTAACTTTCTTGGATTTACATTTTTGGATTTTACCGTCATTGGATACTTTACCTTTCACCAGACTATCCATTCACGTGAAATCACCTTTTTCTTCTCCCTATTCCCTATGCTTCACTTTTTATTATCAAGTAAGATCTTTGACTTACTTGCAGTTTCATCAAATACTTCTGCATGCAAAATCCGATCCTGCATTTTGCTAATTCCTACCCTCTGATGAGAAGGAAAGCATTTCTTTGAAAATCCGCGGATTAAGGACTATCCACTTATTTAATGCTTCCTTTTCAAATTAAATATGTTTTTAACTCTTTTTCAAAGTGTTTTTTAACATGTTTTATTAACTATTTGCTTATATATATATATATATATATATATATATATATATATATATAATAGAATATATTTTCAATAGAGAATTGGTTCTGTAATAATAAATATGAAATCTGCATGAATTTAAATATATATAAAGCATATTTTATGACCGGCAAGGTTGGGCACCCTCTGCTAGTATTAAATAAAAAAAGCAGTCTTATCTTTTTAAAGAATCTCCACCCATTAATAATGACAGATTTTGTCAAACAATTTTCACAGACTGTCTTCTAAAAGCAATGTAGTTGCTCTGACTACAACTTTGCAGTCCTGTTAACAAGTGTTATGATTTCCCTTGTTTTTAAGTTCCTTCCTTCATTTTCCAGGTCAGCTGTGCAATGCTAATAAATTCATGCCAGAAAATGGAGTAGCTGTTTCCCAAGGGTCGAGTAATACGAGAACAGTTGAGTAATATATAAATGCAACTCTCATAATAGTCGCCATTTTTTTTTCCAGATTTTCTTTAGTCATGATTAAGAACAGATTTTAATCTGATGTGGTGGAACCTTTGTTTTTTTTTTTGTTTTTGTTTTTTTTGTAACTTTTGTTTCATTATGTCATTATGAAAAATTGAAGTTTTGTGTTGCTTAAACAATAGAACGCAGTCTGACAGTTTTGTAACATTCTATTTCGTTTTTTTCCTTTTTAAAATTGTTTTATTTGGTAACAGCTGTTATTTACTGTATTGCAATTTGTTTAAGGATTTAAAGAAAAAAAGCAAAAAAAGGAAAGACTCAGTCATCTCAGAAACTAGCAGGACTTGTGTCCTGGTGTTTCCCAGGAAAATTGAAGAATCTAACAATCACAACTCTTAAAAGGAAAATGACAAGAAAGTGTTTTTTTCACTCAAAATGTTGAAAAATTATTTGTAAAGTTAATGGGGGAGCATTCAGGGATCTATTAACTTGATTAGTGTATGTTTTGGGGAGTAGAGATGGTTATGCTTTACGGCATATCAACCTTTTTTTTTGTTTATTTAATGCCAAATTCATTAATGTTATTTGGAAAAAGGGTTTTATGCTTCCAGTTGTTTATATTATTGAATATTATTCATGGTGTTTGGTTGTTTTGTTTTACAACATATAACATGTTTTTGTTTTTTTAAACATAACATGTTTTTTTTTACAACCTAACATGTTTTTGAACAGAATCCAGTCATATTGGAAAACAGGTTTTATGATTTAAGTTGGTTATATCTTAAAATATTGATTAAAACGTATTTAATTTAGAGAAAAATTGTTTTTGTTTTAGTTTTGCAGAACATGATTGAGTTAGGGAAAGGAATAACATTAATGCTGGGTGCATTTTAGGTCAGGAAACCGATATATTCGGACAGCATGATCTGGTAGCACCAGACTGGAGTAGAATGTTGTATTTAGTTTTATAACTGAACAAAAGCTAATTCATGTATGAATGAAATGTATTATGCATGCATGCAGCGGCCCTGCTATTTTAACAATGACCATATCTCTCCAATTGTAGAGCCAAGGTAATTTCGGGAAGACAAGTAAAGACAGTAGTTTTCCATTGCTTTCCATCTTGATGTGGGGTGTATCCACTCACCGTGTGTTAACCCCCCCCCCCCAGATACCAACCTAGAAATTTCTACGGCATACAGCACCTAGCCTTCCCAAATGGTAACCCATGTGGTACTGGCCAGGTGCATTATTGCTTATCTTTGATGATCTGGCGATAACCTATGTGTTAACGTGATTGTGTTGAAATGTATTATAGTAGACTTTAATTTTGTAATGAAATTAATGTGTGCGTACGTGGAGTACTAATACCACAGTGTAACCCCCCTTACACTGGGAGGGATTTGTTTTTAATTTACACACAGAGAGAAAGGAGTGGGTGTGTAGGTAAGGTTGAAAAAGAGAGAAGTAGGAGTTCATGCGAAAGAGTAAGAGAGTAGAGAAGGGAGAAGCGTATAAAAAAAAAAACAGAGAGAAGGGAGAAGCGTATAAAAAAAAACAGAGAGAAGGGAGAAGCGTATAAAAAAAAACAGAGAGAAGGGAGAAGCGTATAAAAAAAAACAGAGAGAAGGGAGAAGCGTATAAAAAAAAACAGAGAGAAGGGAGAAGCGTATAAAAAAAAACAGAGAGAAGGGAGAAGCGTATAAAAAAAAACAGAGAGAAGGGAGAAGCGTATAAAAAAAACAGAGAGAAGGGAGAAGCGTATAAAAAAAAACAGAGAGAAGGGAGAAGCGTATAAAAAAAAACAGAGAGAAGGGAGAAGCGTATAAAAAAAAACAGAGAGAAGGGAGAAGCGTATAAAAAAAAACAGAGAGAAGGGAGAAGCGTATAAAAAAAAACAGAGAGAAGGGAGAAGCGTATAAAAAAAAACAGAGAGAAGGGAGAAGCGTATAAAAAAAAACAGAGAGAAGGGAGAAGCGTATAAAAAAAAACAGAGAGAAGGGAGAAGCGTATAAAAAAAGAACAGAGAGAAGGGAGAAGCGTATAAAAAAAAAACAGAGAGAAGGGAGAAGCGTATAAAAAAAAAACAGAGAGAAGGGAGAAGCGTATAAAAAAAAAACAGAGAGAAGGGAGAAGCGTATAAAAAAAAAACAGAAGGGAGAAGCGTATAAAAAAAAACAGAAGGGAGAAGCGTATAAAAAAAAACAGAAGGGAGAAGCGTATAAAAAAAAACAGAAGGGAGAAACGTATAAAAAAAAACAGAAGGGAGAAGCGTATAAAAAAAACAGAGAGAAGGGGAATGCCTATGGAGGAGACAGACGGAGAAAGGCGGAGGCGTACGGAGGAGACAGACGGAGAAAGGCGGAGGCGTACGGAGGAGACAGACGGAGAAAGGCGGAGGCGTACGGAGGAGACAGACGGAGAAAGGCGGAGGCGTACGGAGGAGACAGACGGAGAAAGGCGGAGGCGTACGGAGGAGACAGACGGAGAAAGGCGGAGGCGTACGGAGGAGACAGACGGAGAAAGGCGGAGGCGTACGGAGGAGACAGACGGAGAAAGGCGGAGGCGTACGGAGGAGACAGACGGAGAAAGGCGGAGGCGTACGGAGGAGACAGACGGAGAAAGGCGGAGGCGTACGGAGGAGACAGACGGAGAAAGGCGGAGGCGTACGGAGGAGACAGACGGAGAAAGGCGGAGGCGTACGGAGGAGACAGACGGAGAAAGGCGGAGGCGTACGGAGGAGACAGACGGAGAAAGGCGGAGGCGTACGGAGGAGACAGACGGAGAAAGGCGGAGGCGTACGGAGGAGACAGACGGAGAAAGGCGGAGGCGTACGGAGGAGACAGACGGAGAAAGGCGGAGGCGTACGGAGGAGACAGACGGAGAAAGGCGGAGGCGTACGGAGGAGACAGACGGAGAAAGGCGGAGGCGTACGGAGGAGACAGACGGAGAAAGGCGGAGGCGTACGGAGGAGACAGACGGAGAAAGGCGGAGGCGTACGGAGGAGACAGACGGAGAAAGGCGGAGGCGTACGGAGGAGACAGACGGAGAAAGGCGGAGGCGTACGGAGGAGACAGACGGAGAAAGGCGGAGGCGTACGGAGGAGACAGACGGAGAAAGGCGGAGGCGTACGGAGGAGACAGACGGAGAAAGGCGGAGGCGTACGGAGGAGACAGACGGAGAAAGGCGGAGGCGTACGGAGGAGACAGACGGAGAAAGGCGGAGGCGTACGGAGGAGACAGACGGAGAAAGGCGGAGGCGTACGGAGGAGACAGACGGAGAAAGGCGGAGGCGTACGGAGGAGACAGACGGAGAAAGGCGGAGGCGTACGGAGGAGACAGACGGAGAAAGGCGGAGGCGTACGGAGGAGACAGACGGAGAAAGGCGGAGGCGTACGGAGGAGACAGACGGAGAAAGGCGGAGGCGTACGGAGGAGACAGACGGAGAAAGGCGGAGGCGTACGGAGGAGACAGACGGAGAAAGGCGGAGGCGTACGGAGGAGACAGACGGAGAAAGGCGGAGGCGTACGGAGGAGACAGACGGAGAAAGGCGGAGGCGTACGGAGGAGACAGACGGAGAAAGGCGGAGGCGTACGGAGGAGACAGACGGAGAAAGGCGGAGGCGTACGGAGGAGACAGACGGAGAAAGGCGGAGGCGTACGGAGGAGACAGACGGAGAAAGGCGGAGGCGTACGGAGGAGACAGACGGAGAAAGGCGGAGGCGTACGGAGGAGACAGACGGAGAAAGGCGGAGGCGTACGGAGGAGACAGACGGAGAAAGGCGGAGGCGTACGGAGGAGACAGACGGAGAAAGGCGGAGGCGTACGGAGGAGACAGACGGAGAAAGGCGGAGGCGTACGGAGGAGACAGACGGAGAAAGGCGGAGGCGTACGGAGGAGACAGACGGAGAAAGGCGGAGGCGTACGGAGGAGACAGACGGAGAAAGGCGGAGGCGTACGGAGGAGACAGACGGAGAAAGGCGGAGGCGTACGGAGGAGACAGACGGAGAAAGGCGGAGGCGTACGGAGGAGACAGACGGAGAAAGGCGGAGGCGTACGGAGGAGACAGACGGAGAAAGGCGGAGGCGTACGGAGGAGACAGACGGAGAAAGGCGGAGGCGTACGGAGGAGACAGACGGAGAAAGGCGGAGGCGTACGGAGGAGACAGACGGAGAAAGGAGGAGACAGACGGAGAAAGGCGGAGGAGACAGACGGAGAAAGGCGGAGGCGTACGGAGGAGACAGACGGAGAAAGGCGGAGGCGTACGGAGGAGACAGACGGAGAAAGGCGGAGGCGTACGGAGGAGACAGACGGAGAAAGGCGGAAGTGTACGGAGGAAACAGACGGAGAAAGGAAGAACATCGAGGAAACAGAGAGAAGGGAAGAACATCGAGGAGATGTGAGAGAGACTTGGCAGACCAAGAGATGTGAATCAATGCAACAGAGAAAAAAGATAAAGTAAAAGATAAAGTAAAAGAAAAAAAAAGAGAAATGAGAAAAAAACGAGGACTGGAAAATTATGAGAGATGTTTAAGTTAGATGAGTGGGATAGAAAGAGGAAACCTTGTATTGCTCTTGCAAATTATTATTTGTACAACATTTAAAATAAAACACGTTTTCATTTAAAAACAAGAGATGGGATAAAAGAAGAAAAAAAACCTTCCTAACAAATTGTTTTTACAAAATAGCTTTTTAGTCAGAATAGAAACACATCAAATCATAAGGAAAAATAAAAAAATAAAATATGTACTGTTTAGAAACAAAACAATACAGTAAATTCTTTGTTTAAATCTCGAGGAAATTGTGAGATATTCACATTTCCCACAGTTATTTTGTTTGTCTATTATAAATTCAATACAGCTTTTAACATTTCTTAATCACAATGATTATTGTTAAGATCATCATCGTATGAATCCAAAGATTCTACTGTTGGCATTGGTTTCCCCGATGTTTTTCTAGAAATATGTTGGGTACTTACAGGAGGGACCATGTGAAGGTTGCCAACATCCTAAGTGGAAGTGATTTTTGTGGAATTAACTAAATTTGAATTTGGGGCACCCAGGTCGTTAGTCTGTAATTAACCATGTCCGTCACCTCCGACTAGTCAGATAAAACCACATGATTTTAAAAGCCATTATTTCAATTCAGTTCAATTTCTATGTAAGATATACTCTTTTATAAACTCGCTTATGTTAAATTATAAAACTTTACAAGACCACTCGCAACCCACTATTTGTTGTAGATATACTTTTTAGCTTGTTAAAAACGGGAAAAAGTTAAAGCCCATTGACTTAGAATGAGTATTTTATGCCAAATTGATGGTAGAATATGGTTAAATTTGTGCTCATTTTTGCATTAAATATTAATCTCTATTAATCCCTAAGTGTACATCGAATGGATATCATAATACCTAGTTCGCTGCACCTTATAGAAGTCCATATAAAATTTTAGCTAGTTCAACCCAGTAGTTTGAGAAAAAGACAAAGAAATATAGATATAACTTCTTAATTCAGCAATCCTTGTAAAAGCATGATTATCAATAAATGTCAAAGTCAGAGGATTTCACAAAATCAGAATACATTGTAATATCATAATATAATGCAATCTCTTAACCATTTACATAATTCCTCTAACCACATCTTTTTGGTATTCATTCTTCCTCTCACCCCCATATAAAACATAAAAAATAAAGAATGAAAATAAAAAGAATGAAAATAAAAAGAATGAAAATAAAAAGAATGAAAATAAAAAGAATGAAAATAAAAAGAATGAAAATAAAAAGAATGAAAATAAAAAGAATGAAAATAAAAAGAATGAAAATAAAAAGAATGAAAATAAAAAGAATGAAAACAAAAAGAATGAAAACAAAAAGAATGAAAACAAAAAGAATGAAAACAAAAAGAATGAAAACAAAAAGAATAATGAAAACAAAAAGAATAATGAAAACAAAAAGAATAATGAAAACAAAAAGAATAATGAAAACAAAAAGAATAATGAAAACAAAAAGAATAATGAAAACAAAAAGAATAATGAAAACAAAAAGAATAATGAAAACAAAAAGAATAATGAAAACAAAAAGAATAATGAAAACAAAAAGAATAATGAAAACAAAAAGAATAATGAAAACAAAAAGAATAATGAAAATAAAAAGAATAATGAAAATAAAAAGAATAATGAAAATAAAAAGAATAATGAAAATAAAAAGAATAATGAAAATAAAAAAAATAATGAAAATAAAAAGAATAATGAAAATAAAAAGAATAATGAAAATAAAAAGAATAAATAAAAATATAATAAATAAATAAAAAATAAAAGTGAAGTCGAAAACAATTGTAGGTTCTCACCCATGGTACACGAAAACTTCAACTGACCAACAGTATATATTAAAAAGTAAATAAAAAATGGTATAAAGTTATACCCTGGTGGATTTAGAATAGCTTCCGAAGTTCAATCTGACCAAATAGGGTTGATTCACCATCAATTTTCACTTCAGTCCGTGAATTCTTGGTATATTTTGCTATAGCTAGGCCATTATGTCACAATTCTCTTGAATATGGTGTTTATAATTACTTCCCTTTGACTGACCCAAATTAACTTCTCTATATTCACACCACTAGTATTGTGCGTTTCTCACCTTTACTTTTTATAAATATATCTTTTTCTCTATTACTTGTTATTTATTGAATACTAGCAGACTGTCTGGCGTTGCCCGGTCATAAAATATGCATAAATATTATATTTTGATTGACGCAGATTTCTTATTTAATATAAACAGAAATACCACAGGTATTAAACATAACGTTAAAGTCCTTAAAAGGAAAAAAAAAAAAAAAAAAAAAAACGGAAACAAACCGAGACATGTGCATGCGAATAGTTTTTTTTTTTTCTAAACGATTTACTTGTAAGTAAAAAAAAAAAAAAAAAATACTCGAGTTGAGATCGAAACCAAAGCCTAAAGACAGTGAGTCAAGTATGATAACCAGCTTGCCATGATCTATATAAAGTGTTTTCAAACTTCATGAAACATTTGACAAACAGATAAAGATCCGATGATCCCCAGGTATAATTTTTTTTTTTTTTTTTTTTTTTTTTTTTTTTTTTTTTTTTTTAAATTTTGACCCCTAAGCAACTCTTTTTTCTGGATGAAAATGATTAAAAGTTTTCCACGTGTCTGAATACCTTATATAGCAAATTTCAAATCTGTAGATCAAGAATTTGTTGAGTATATAAGTTGAGAAGTGTCATCACACACAAACACGCATTCTCACTTATATATATATATATATATATATATATATATATATATATATATATATATATATATATATATGACTTTTTTAAATTAACAAAACAAGAGAAAATACAACAGATTCTTTAAATTCTAATTTAAAATAAACTGCATGTTTTGAATAATTTTTCTTTAAACCTCCTCCACACAGATATGTATTGGAGGGAGGATGCAGCTTGTATATAATATTAGTCAGAATTTTTCTTTATTAAGTAAGAGTCATAAAATAAAACATATGTTCATCTTAAAGTCGAAGAGCTCAGGAGGTCTACAGATGGTTGTGCGCACTAGCCCTCCTTTTATAGACTAAATCCCTGCCCCATCCCTCTAGAGGTAAAATGTCTGGTTGTTTTTGTGACAGAAAAGGTAATGAAAGGAAGGAATCTGTATTGCTTTCATTTCGCAAACGTATTTAATGGTAAAACTGTTAGGAAGTTGGGGAGAGTTCTGGATAGAGGGAGTAGTGTTTGAGAAATAAATAAATAATAAAGTGAGTAAAACGAACAAAAAAAAAAAAAAAAAGAGTAAAACGAATAAAAATAAAAAAAGAGTAAAACGAATAAAAATAAAAAAAGAGTAAAACGAATAAAAATAAAAAAAGAGTAAAACGAATAAAAATAAAAAAAGAGTAAAACGAATAAAAATAAAAAAAGAGTAAAACGAATAAAAATAAAAAAAGAGTAAAACGAATAAAAATAAAAAAAGAGTAAAACGAATAAAAATAAAAAAAGAGTAAAACGAACAAAAATAAAAAAAAGAGTAAAACGAACAAAAATAAAAAAAAGAGTAAAACGAACAAAAATAAAAAAAAGAGTAAAACGAACAAAAAAAAAAGAGTAAAACGAACAAAAAAAAAAGAGTAAAACGAACAAAAAAAAAAGAGTAAAACGAACAAAAAAAAAGAGTAAAACGAACAAAAAAAGGAGAAAAATGAAAGGAAAAAGAAAAATGAAAGGAAAAAGAAAAATGAAAGGAAAAAGAAAAATGAAAGGAAAAAGAAAAATGAAAGGAAAAAGAAAAATGAAAGGAAAAAGAAAAATGAAAGGAAAAAGAAAAATGAAAGGAAAAAGAAAA